>NC_079190.1:45558454-45912204 GCF_029499605.1 Hyla sarda | reverse complement strand
GACATTATTCAATGCACTGAGTCTTTCCATTGGAAAAACACCTTCTCTCTTGTTACAGTGGACGTGGAGAGCCTGTACACCCACATCCCTCATGATGCGGGTGTACAGGCGATCGGGTCGATACTTTAGTTCTAATAAAAGCACAGCCTATATAGATTTCATTTGTAATGCAGTGTATTTCATTCTTAATCATAATACCTTTTGCTTTAAGACCAACTAGTACAAACAAAATATCTGGAATGGCAATGGGGAGCCCCACATCATGCTCATATGCTAATCTTTTTTCTAATCATATTTTGAAAAGGAATACATTTACAATCCCATTAATCCATTCCTGAAGAATATCAAGGCTTTTTGGCGCTATGTACACGATGTGCTTATCGTCTGGAAGGGGGATAAAAATTAGAAAGGCTCATCTAAGAGAGGAACTAAAAGTGAAATACTGTACAAGACAAACGGTTCGTATTTGCCTTCAAGAATAGTGCAATGAACTCAATAGTGAAAACTGCTATTAACAAGAACTGGCATATCATAGAAAGTGACAATGACCTGTCAGCTATAACCATAAAAAAGCCTATTGTAACAAATCGGAGGAACAAGTCATTAGGAGAATTACTAAATGACAATGCCAGAGCTACAGAAATAGGAAATGGCTGACCAATGTTGCCCCAAAAGGGAACAAAAAATGTGGAAATTGTCCACAATGTAAATATAACATTAACACAGATAGGCTTAAATTAGGACATTCTTTTTGCTCTATGCATGACTTGATCACATGCTGTACCACTCATGTAGTTTACTTCTTAATGTGCAGTGGTATGCATTTCTATGTAGGTAAAACTGTGAGACAGCTGAGAATTAGGGTATGAGAGCACCTCTATTCCATCAAAACTGGTAATGGAGCTCCCCGATTTATCCAGCCCATGAGACAGGTGCATAATAGTCAGACAGAAGGTATTACATTTCTTGGCCTTGAAGTAATTAGATACTGTACACTATTTCCACTACTGATCTTAACACTAGACTATTACAAGCGGACGCCATGTGGATTTTGCGCCTTGATGTGCAAGGACCGCTCGGTTTTAATGACAGAGTTGGTATGACCTCATTTTTATCATTTATTATTTCTATCTGTGCTGATTTCAATTATAACTGGTAGGCTAAGTTGCACTTTTGTTAACGCCTTATCCCTCTTTTTATGTTTCCTGTTTTTCCGCTCACCTGATGCGGTCATGTGACTGAAATTACCGGTGATTGCCTCTGAGCACCCACGCATCTATGCAGTCCCGGTCCACCGGCCTTTCCATATTGGAGCTTCGTGTCTCGTATCTAGCGGTGAGTGCGGGTGTCTTAATTTGTCTATTCTACTGCAGAATTACAATTTACAGTTACATTTCATTTCACCTCCATAAAAATGTAAAAAAAAAATACCATAAATGGTACCGATAAAAACTAAAGCTCATCTGTCTTTTGTCATTTGTCTATTCTACTGCATATTTATCAAGTCTGTCCTTTGCCTTACATTCTAGCACCATCATATACGTTTTTTTTTAATTGTCTGTATTTGCTGCGCTGCTATACCATTCCAGCATAGGAATTAACCCCCGATAAGCCAGTGACTAGTGGTGCCGTCTCTGCCTCTATCTACGCGTGTATGTAAATTGTACTTCTGTCCTCACTTTAAAAATAATTTTTTTTATGTGTTCTCCATGCAGTATAAGTAACATTATTAGGAACGTTATCTTACCCAATTTATACAGTTCTTAATGTTTTACTTATTTTTGACAATCAAATAACAAAACAAAAAAAAATCTTTTTTTGTGTCACATTCTGAACAACACAACTTTTTTTTTCTTTTGCCTAACTGCTTTGTGTGACTGCTTGTTTTTTTAATCATTTTATTCCACTTTTTGGATACACGGTGACCAATTTTGTCTTTTTTTTTTCTATGGCCAAATAAATGACTCATTTTATAGCATGAGTAGTTATTAATGTGGTTATACCCATTATTTATTTATCTTTCCCATTTTAATAATAAAAGTCTTTATAGGGATAGGGGTGACTTTATCTAGTTGTCCTCTTTATTCTTCTCCAAATCTCTTATACTCTTATACTGCTATACTCCAGATGTCCTTCTTCTTCATCACCCTTTCTTCTGGATTGCCATACCCCAGTTGCCCTGCTTCTTTCCTCTCTCTTCTAGATTGCCATACTCGGTTGTCCTGCTTCTTTCCCTTCCCTTCTGGATTGCCATACCCCAGTTGCCCTGCTTCTTTCCTCTCTCTTCTAGATTGCCATACTCGGTTGTCCTGCTTCTTTCCCTTCTCTTCTGGATTGCCATACTCCAGTTGCCCCGCTTCTTTCCTCTCTCTTCTAGATTGCCATTCTCGGTTGTCATGCTTCTTTCCCTTCTCTTCTGGATTGCTGTTCTCCAGTTTGCCTCCTACTTCATCCCCCTCACTTTTGGATTGCAATACTCCAGTTGTCCTCCTGCTTCTTCCCCTACTTTCTTGTATTGCTGTACCACAGGTCCCCTATTACTACATCTTCCTTTCTTCTGGATTGCCATACTCCAGGTATCATCCTGCTCATTCCACCACTATGCATTACCTCACCCCATATCCCGACAGCCGAGTTCTCATATCTAAAATTGGACTGTAGATTTTCGATTGAGTTCCCCAGGTATAAACATTTAGTCCTTGCATGGAAATATCATCATTGGATAGGTGCTTTAAGAACTGACATTTAACCTGACAATTAAGAAGTGTTTTCTTTGTGAATTTTAGGACATTCCAATCAGTAATAGGAAGTCTATTAAAAGCCTATGATATTAAAAACAATTTTCTCGGGCACAATATTTGATATTTGCCAATGCAGACAGAAAATGCTAGCAGTTTCCTTACATACATATATTTTCTAACGGAAGTATAATTTTAGCACTAAATGCTTTATAAAACCCAGCCTTCCTTTGGTGCTAAGCAACATTGTGTGTAAAGGTTCTAAATATAAATGACAAATATGCTGTTTGTTGCTCTTCCAGACATAATTTCCTTATTTTTTTCCAAATTAATTGCCCATTCACCTTTTATAATTCCTTGATGAAATCCAAGTACATGCTGTGCATGAATCCCACATTATCCCCAGGGGATGCATTGTTAAGGCACGTTTAGTATTCAACACTGGTTGTCTTTATTATACAGACAGGCGTTAATCATTTTCCTAAGAGTTATATTGCTTCATAATAAGTTATAATTCACTAATGTGCTAGGCCTCATAGCAGACATTTTGTGCCGATCCATTTTATTATTTAGCTTTATTGGGGAACTCTGTTTACATAGATCGTATTAAAGGGAAACATTCAACAAGATTTACTGTATATAAAAATAAGCACACATAATGCACTTTAACCCTTTCATGACCCCTAGAATTTTGATTTCTCATTTATGTTTTCTTCCTCCTCACTTTAAGACCCATAACTTTTTTTTTTCCACTGACAAAGTTGTATTAGGGATTTTTTTCATTGTCACTTCCCTTTTTATTTTATCATATACAGTGATCCCTCAACTTACAATGGCCTCAACATACAATAGTTTCAACATAAATGGTCTTTTTTGGCCCATTGTAACTTGAAACCAGACTCAACATAAAATACTACAGACAGTCCTGATCTGTGCAATGTGTCAATGGCTGGAAGAACTGACCAATCAGAATGGGCATTTCACTGGTAAACCACCTGTATTACAGAAGCGTATGCACTGAATTCCTGTCTTGTAGTGCCCCCTATAGTACAGGGAGGTATTACGTGTTCTGTACTACACTTTACCTGTGCCAGGGTTAGCTGCTCCTTTGGACACCAGGTGAGGGCGGCTTCATGTTACTTTTTTAGGACACTGTGTACTGTACAGGACCCTGAAGAAGCTCCTGTCCTCTACCTAGACAGTGATTACAGCTCCCAGCAGATATTTCTTATTTTTATATGTAAGTACTTGCTTTATCTATATTAGTTATCTACTTATTTCTATTTAATCCTCACTTTTTCCTATTTTTGGATGACATTTTGGTGGCTTCAGAACCAATTACCAGGTTTCCATAGAGTTCTGGTCTCAACAGCTTGCTCTTCTGAGTGTTGCTGTGTAAGAGGGGGCGTGAAAGAGGAGTGATTATCTGTTGTGCGGAGTGAATCTGTGGAGTGGGTGCGACTGCCTATAGTCCACATTCATATTTTGGGTAAGTCTTTCTCTTTTGCACATAGTGGGATAACTGTTAGAGTTTAAACACCCTTTTTCATTTTTTTTTCTTTTTTTTTTCTCTGTTCCACCTCTAGGGGGAGGAGGAGTAGATTGGGCACAGGTGTATAAATCTTAGCTTGGGACTCTTATTGAGAGCTTGCTCTTCTGAGTGTTGCTGTATAAGAGGGGGCGTGAAAGAGGAGTTACAAAAACAGGAGTTTGAAAGCAGGAGGTTGAGATCGCTGTGAGTGTTAATTTCTGAACCCACAAGTTCTACAAAAAAGTGTAATTTTGACTGTCTGTTTTTTCCTATACATTTGTGAAATCCCCATAACTAGATGGCCTCCATGTTGGAAAATGCAGTCCAATGTACATCCTGTTCAATGTATGCAATCCTTGAACAACAGTTTGAGGGTGCATATTGTTGTGCGAGATGTGTGCTAGTTGTCCGTTTGGAAGCCCAGATCCTGCATCTAGAGGGGCGACTGGCAACAATGAGAAGCATTAACAACATGGAGAGGAGTCTCGTGCTCACTGAGCAGGCACTCTCGGGAATAGAGGTGGGGGAGGACAGTGGGACGGAGTTGCAGGACAGTCAGGCAGTTAGCTGGGTTACAGTTAGAAAGAGGGGTAGGGTAAAAAGTGTCAGGGAGGCTAGTCCTGAACTGGCACACCCCAACAAGTTTGCCCGCTTGGCAGATGAGGGGGATGCCATTACAGAGCTAGCAGAACTGCAGCAGGATACCATCTCTGACCGCCAGGGGGGTGTCTGCTCCAATAAGGAGGGAGGGAGGAGTACAGGGCAGGCCAGACAGGTACTAGTGGTGGGGGACTCAATTATTAGGGGGACAGACAGGGCAATCTGTCACAAAGACCGGGATCGCCGAACAGTGTGTTGTCTGCCTGGCGCACGAGTTCGGCACATTGCGGATCGGGTTGACAGGTTGCTGGGCGGGGCTGGAGAGGACACAGCAGTCATGGTACATATTGGCACCAATGACAAAGTAAGAGGTAGGTGGAGTGTCCTTAAAAATGATTTCAGGGACTTAGGCCGCAAGCTTAAGGCAAGGACCTCCAAGGTAGTATTTTCTGAAATACTACCAGTACCACGAGGTAGCGGGAGATCAGGGAGGTAAACAAGTGGCTCAGAAGCTGGTGTAGGAAGGAAGGGTTTGGGTTCATGGAGAACTGGGCTGACTTCGCTGTCGGTTACCGGCTCTACCGTAGGGACGGGCTGCACCTCAATGGGGAGGGTGCAGCTTTGCTTGGGGAGAAGATGGCTAGAAGGGTGGAGGAGTGTTTAAACTAGGGACTTGGGGGGAGGGAACCTACAGCAAAGAGGGGGAAGATAGTGTAGATAGAGAGGTGGGAAGTAAAATGTACCTGGGGGTGGAGCGGAGGGAGGGGTTAGAATAGTTAATAGGAATAGGCTTCATAGGAAAATAAAACTTACACCCTTGAATCCCATTAACCCCAATAACATAAAGGATGGAAATGTAAAGTGTATGTTCACAAATGCCAGAAGCCTAGCAAATAAAATGGGGGAGCTTGAGGCCTTGATACTGGAGGAACATATTGATATAGTTGGGGTCACTGAGACATGGCTGGACTCCTCGCATGACTGGGCTGTCAATCTGCAGGGGTTTACATTGTTTCGCAAGGATAGAATGAACAGAAAAGGTGGTGGAGTCTGTCTGTATGTAAGAAGTGGTATGAAAGTCAGTGTGAACGATGCCATAGTGTGTGATGATTTTGAGGAGGTGGAATCACTGTGGGTAGAATTACAAAAGGAGGGAAATACTGAAAAAATAATATTTGGGGTAATCTACAGACCCCCTAATATCACTGAAGAGATAGAAGTTCGGCTTCATAAACAAATAGAGAGGGCCGCCCGGGCAGGTACAGTGGTAATAATGGGAGATTTTAACTATCCAGATATAGATTGGGGTCCGGGGTTGGCTAAAACTACAAAGTGGTGTCAATTCCTAAATTTATTGCAGGATAATTTTATGGGCCAGTTTGTGGAGGACCCAACAAGAAGTGATGCCTTGTTGGATCTGATCATTTCCAACAACGCAGAGCTGGTTGGTAATGTAACTGTGCGGGAAAACCTTGGTAATAGCGACCACAATATAGTTACTTTTGACTTAAAATGTAGAAAACAAAGACAGGCGGGGAAAGCAAAAACATATAACTTTAAAAAGGCAAACTTCCCTGGGCTGAGAGCTGCACTACAGGACATAGACTGGGGGGAGGTGTTCTCAAATACTGATACAGAAGGTAAATGGGACATTTTTAAATCAACTCTAAATAACTATACAGCTAAATATATACCAAAGGGGAACAAATATAAACGATTAAAACGAAATCCTACATGGCTGACAAATGATGTTAAAAGAGCAATAAACAACAAAAAAATAGCCTTCAAAAAATTCAAATCTGATGGGTCAGCTATAACATTTAAACAGTACAAAGAGCTTAATAAAATCTGTAAAAATGTAATAAAAACAGCAAAAATTCAAAATGAGAGACAGGTGGCCAAAGAAAGCAAAACTAATCCTAAATATTTTTTTAGATATATAAATGCAAAAAAACCAAGGACAGAGCATGTAGGACCCCTTAATAATGATAATGGGGAGGTTGTCACAGGCGATCAAGAGAAAGCGGAGCTACTGAATGGGTTCTTTAGTTCTGTATACACTATGGAAAAAGGAGCTGACATTGGCCAGGTCAGTGCTGGTAACACATCATGTAATGTACTGAACTGGCTTAATGTAGAGATGGTACAAGGTAAGTTAAGTGATATAAATGTAAGCAAATCTCCAGGGCCAGATGGATTGCACCCAAGAGTTCTTAGAGAGGTAAGTTCAGTAATATCTGTACCCCTGTTCATGATATTTAGAGATTCTCTGGTGTCTGGTATTGTGCCAAGGGACTGGCGCAAGGCGAATGTGATGCCAATCTTCAAAAAGGGCTCTAGGTCTTCCCCAGGAAACTATAGACCGGTAAGTTTAACGTGCATTGTGGGTAAATTGTTTGAAGGACTTATAAGGGATTACATACAGGAATACATAGGGGATAATTGTATTATAAGTGATAGCCAGCATGGGTTTACTAAGGATAGAAGTTGTCAAACCAATCTAATTTGCTTTTATGAAGAGGTGAGTAGAAGCCTTGACAGAGGAATGGCTGTGGATATAGTGTTTCTGGATTTTGCTAAAGCATTTGATACTGTCCCTCATAGACGTCTGACAGGTAAGTTAAGGTCTTTGGGTTTGGAAATTTTAGTTTGTAACTGGATTGAACACTGGCTCATGGATCGTACCCAGAGAGTGGTGGTCAATGATTCATACTCTGATTGGTCCCCGGTTATTAGTGGTGTACCCCAAGGTTCAGTACTGGGCCCGCTGTTGTTTAATTTATTTATCAATGATATAGAGGATGGTATTAACAGCTCTGTTTCTATCTTTGCAGATGACACCAAGCTTTGTAGCACGGTACAGTCTATAGAGGATGTGTATAAGTTACAAGATGATTTGGATAGACTAAGTGTCTGGGCATCCACTTGGCAAATGAGGTTCAATGTGGATAAATGTAAAGTTATGCATCTGGGTACTAATAACCTGCATGCATCGTATGTCTTAGGGGGGATTAAACTGGCAGAGTCACTGGTAGAGAAGGATCTGGGTGTACTTGTAGATCACAGACTACAGAATAGCATGCAATGTCAGGCTGCTGCTTCCAAAGCCAGCAGGATATTGTCATGTATCAAAAGAGGCATGGACTCAAGGGACAGGGACATAATACTCTACCTTTATAAAGCATTGGTACGGCCTCACCTGGAGTATGCTGTTCAGTTTTGGGCACCTGTCCATAAAAGGGACACTGCGGAGTTGGAAAGGGTGCAGAGACGCGCGACTAAACTAATATGGGGCATGGATCATCTTAGCTATGAGGAGCGATTAAATGAGTTACAATTGTTTAGTCTTGAGAAGAGACGTTTAAGGGGGGATATGATAAACGTATATAAGTATATTAATGGCCCATACAAAAAATATGGAGAAAAACTGTTCCAGGTTAAACCCCCCCAAAGGACGAGGGGGCACTCCCTCCGTCTGGAGAAGAAAAAGTTTAGTCTGAAGGGGCGACACGCCTTTTTTACCGTGAGGACTGTGAATTTATGGAACGGTCTACCTCAGGAACTGGTCACAGCAGGAACAATTAACAGCTTTAAAACAGGATTAGATACATTCCTGGAGCAAAATAACATTAATGCTTATGAAGAAATATAAAATCCCATCCCTTCCCCAATATCGCGCCACACCCCTACCCCTTAATTCCCTGGTTGAACTTGATGGACATGTCTTTTTTCGACTATGTAACATACAATGGCTTCAACATGCAATGGACGTCCTGGAACCAATTAATATTGTAACTTGAGAGACCACTGTAATGTATTCTGAAGCCAGAATAAAATTATATGTGGGGCAAAATTTTAATAAAAAAATGGACTAGGGCAGTTCACAATATGGTAAAACGGACATACTGGGCCTCCCATGTGTCGCATATGTAGTGCACCAGAATTTCCAACAAAAAAAATAAATAAAATCCTACTAGCTTTCTACTTTACTCAGAAAACCTGAAAAAGTGGTGTGTCCATCAGTGGAAAGGGGCGTGTCCCAAAAACGTACAAATTTACTTATGATCCCACATAATATTTGGTGGATTTAAAGGGGTACTCTGCTGTTAGACATCTTATCCCCTATCCAAAGGATAGATGATAAGATGTCTGATTGCGAGGGGGTCCCCTCGTGACATCAAGCCATGCCCCCTCACTTCATGTCTACAGGAGGGGTTGTGATGGCCGACATGCCCCCTCACAGTCATGAATGGAGGAGGCGTTCTGTGACATCACAAGGCGCGTGGCTGTGACGCCACGATCACTGCCGCCTGCTCCAAGCATTCTGAACAAAATGTTCATAATGCTGGGGCACGGGAGTGCCCCTTTAAGCTCTGGAAAACTCAACAGCTCAGAGCATGTGTAAAAAAGCAAAACCTAGGCAAAATACGCCAAAAACAAGACAAAATAGTAAATACTAGGGATGCACCAAAATTTCGGCTGCCAAAAATTATCGGACAAAAATGCCCCTTTTGGCCTTTTCGGTTAATTGGATTTCCTGTCGATAATTTCTGTGGTGTGGCCTAAATTAGGGGCGTTGCTTTCAACTTTTATGCTCTATGAGGTGCACCTCACGCGCCGCTACATTGCCTCATCCTCCCTGTGCCGTGGGAGGGAACTCGGGCAGTCGGCAGTACATCCGCCCCGCCCTCCCCCTTTCCCCAGGTCTCTTGCGGCATAGTCTGGTCCAGGCCCTCCATTATGGATCCACTGTCTCTCCTCCCAGAGCCATTGGCTGAGCCATTGGCTGTCTGGGCATGCTGGGAGTTGTAGTTTTACAACAACTGGAGGCACACTCCTCCTAAATAAAAGTTTAAATCACCCCTCCCTCCCACCCATTTTTCAAATAAAATAAAGTTAATGAAAATAAACATTTATAGTAATGTTGTGTGCATAAATGTCCGAACTATTAAAATATAATGTTAATGAAACCGCACATTCAATGGTGTACATGTAGAAATATACCAACAGCCAGAATTGCTGATTTTTGGTCACTTAATGTAGCAGAAAAAAAAGGGATCCAAAAAGTCCCATCAGAATAAAAATGGTACTAATGAAAAATACAGATCACAGGGCAAAAAATTAGCCCCTATACAACCCTGTATAAGAAAATGATAGGGGTCAGAAGAGTACATTCTCATTTTTTTTTTTTTAAAGATGTGAGGGGCAGATTTATCGGAACGTGCTGAGGAAAAATGGAGTAGTTGCCCATAGCAACCAATTTGATAGGTGTGTACCCCTATAGTGTGTCCCGGAGTCAATGTTTGGTGAGTGGCAGTGCTGTTGCTCCAAGCCCGGCCGGTACCTTCTATAGCCACCCCACATGTGTTCCAGTGTCACCTTCAAGTACATCAGTAATGAAAAAATTCTCATAAAACAATTTTACAAAAACTGTATTGAAAAAAAGTGGGTGGGGCAATGCATTTTCAGTTTTGGTTTTTGGCCAAGCACAGCCTAAATTTACAGTTTCGGACCAAAATTTCACTTTCGGTGCATCCCTAGTAAATATCATAGAAAAATATGTGTCGGAAATAAAAACCAACAAAGAAAACTCCACTCTTCTGGTCAGTACGATTCTAATGATACCAAACATGGATAATTTATGTTTCATTTTATCGTAAAAAAAAAAAAAAAATAGCAAATCTAAAAAAAAATCTGTTTATTGCCACGTTCTCACCCCTATAACTTTTTTATTTCTTTTTCCACTTACAGAGTTGGGTTTATTTTTTGCTCCATGATCTGTATCACTTTTGTGTAGTTATGGCTTTTTGTTACATTTTTTCTCGGATTTGATGTGACCGGAAATCAGAAATTTTGGTATTTGGAATTTTTGTACATTTACGTTGTTGAATGTGCAAGATCAGAAATGTAATAATTCAAAAGTTTATTTAAATTTTTTTTATTTTTTATGGGAAAAGTGGGTGATTTACATTTTTATTAGGGGAGGGTATATTGTTAAAAATACATTTTTGGGGTCTCTGTAGGGGCCTTTTATAAGCCTTGGATGGCCTACATAGATCAATATAATGCTACTACAATACAATGATCTATGCTATCTGCACTCGATTATTAAAGCCTGCCTAAGTTAAGCTTCAACAATCACAGAGCGAAGTAAGACCTGGAAGAGGAGGTAACATTCCTGGCATCCCCAGCAACCCATCGGCACCCTGCGATTACATTAATTGCTACGGGTGTACAATCTACAAGTCCCATAAAAGTCTGTGGGACTTCTCTTAAATTGGCACGTTGAATGTTCATCATCTTGCAAAAGTCTTGGGCTCGGATGTCTCAAGCTGCATCAGGTAAATTTAAACATATATCCCTCTGCTAGAGCCAGGATCCTCTGCTTGAGTCAGGATTTAAAGGCTATGCACACCTTCATAATGGAAAATAAATATATTTTTACAAATGTTAGTAGTTACCTTAAGATAAAAATGTTGCACTAAGATTCAGTTTGTAATCTTAGAGGGGAATTCATCAATACTTGTCAGCTTTTTTTTTTTTTTTTACTATTTTAGTCATGAAAAGTCACCTTGTTTTTTAACTCACTGCGCCAAATTCATGAAAAGTCGCACGACCCTTGATGAATTTGACACTCGGGAACATTACTGAAAATTTACCTCACAGTTCTCCTACATTTCCCACCTGTAGAGGCACAGTGAGTAATTCTAAATTCATCTATCCTGTCTGGGGATTGAACCCAGAACTTTATGGGATCAGCTAGTCAAAAAACTGTTCAACTACCCTCTGTGCCTCTACTTCTTCTTTCAATAGAGCTGATTCAGAACTTATCCAGAATTTATCCTGTTAATGTAGGAAGAAGTGGGACTGAATGTAGGTGCTCTGTGTTTGGAGGAGCTTATCCCATAAGATTTTGAGTTCAATCCCCAGAGAGGACAGATAATTATAGAGTTACATTTTTTTTTTAAAGGAGTTTTATTAGGGGTCGGGCAGCATGCAGGGGCGGTGGGCCGGGGGACAGCTTCACAGACAGCACTGCACAGTCACTGCTTCTGTACCCCCGATCTCCACACTCAGGGATCGGGGAGCAGAAGCAGGATAGCGCTGGCGGGGGGGGGGGGGGGACAGATAGCTGAAGCGCTGCGGGGACAAGTGAGTCATTGGATGCTTAGAGTACTTCTCAGGGCTAAAGAAAATTAGTATGGGTTATTGTGTTAATACGGGAGCTGCGAATTTTGTGCGACTCTCAGAGAAAAGTCGCAGATCGTGAATTGATCACCACTGCTTAAAACTAGTCTAAAGCACTGCAGCTGGTAGTTCACTTTCAGATATCGCAGATGTGACTGAGACTTTTGATGCCACTTTTTTAGATAGAAAAAAACAGTCTAAAAAGCTTGATGAATTCCCCTCTTAATTCTTACATTCATTCTCAGACCCCCTGGTATGCAATGTGCAGATTGCACTTAGGATCAGATTCTTCTCAGCTAGACGTATCCCTTCCAGTAATACATGCCCTGGAAACTCAGATTTTTCTCTACACTTGAATATAGCTCATATGATTCCTCTGAAAACTGCATTGCATTTGCATTCTTTCTTTATCTACAGCTTTTGTGAGCGGTCCTTTATGTATCGTCTCCCAACTCTCCACACTTTCAGCTGCTGTATTTGATCTTCTCCCATAAACGAAATTTTAGTCTGTTTCTCTTGCTCTATTACATTATTACTTTATATAACAATGTATAACATTTATATAACCTCATTTTCTTAAAGGGGATATCTGACCAAAAGGCATCCCAGCTGATTTGTTTTAAAATTGGATCCCCAAAGCCTTTGATAAACAGCCTTTGAAAATCGATGTACTTCCTGGCTTGTGCAATGAGCTGAGAGCTGCAGAAAACTACATAGACCATCAGCCCCTGCGTCTTGTTTCCGGTGTGAGCTGGCAGAAGAGCTGAGCAAGTTACATGCTTAGAGAAGCAGTAAATATAGATGAGGGAGCTGTGTGTGGCCTCAGCCAATCAGGGACAATCACATCCTGAAGTGCTCTCGCTCTCTGAGAGCTGAGGCGAAGGGAGTGTAACATTGCAAAGTGACATGTCATCTACTGTAGACGATAGTCATCATGTTTGAAAAGAACTACTGGACTTCCTGCCTGGAGAAAAAGCTGAGAGAAACAGGGTATGTGCACAGCACAACAAAGATTGCACTTGTACATTACAAAGTTATATAACTATAACATGTGCAGCCATGTCAATTTCATTTAGTTTGAGCTGTCCTTTAATTATAGTGTAATGGCTGGTGGTGTGGATCCACTATACCTGCTGTGGATGATGGCGTGAGCCATACCAGAGAGCGGAGTCTAAGGAGCCACTGGTTTTCACCAGACCCTGGGACTGGCAGGAGGTCAGGACTGGCAGGAGGTCAGGACTGGCAGCCCTGTAGCAAGGTCAGGTCATATAGCAAGAGGTCAGAGGGCAGGCGGCACAGGAGCAAGGTCAGGATACGTAGCAATGGGGTCAGATACACGGCAAGGCAAGACACAAACAGTAAGCTTTCTCTTAGGCTAAATGGCATAAAAATCTGGCAGGGGTCAAGAGGAAGTGCGGGGTTAAATAAGGTCAGGACCAGACAAGCACCAAACAATGGTGTGCTGGCCCTTTAAATCACAGGAGGGCGGCGCGCGCCAGCGGCCAGGGAGAGCGGAGGGGACAGAGACGCGGGGAGGTGACTGACGACCTGGTGGTCGCTGCAGCAGAGTCAGGACAGGGCAGGAGTGCGCTCGCGGCTAGCGCGTCTGGGCGCAGCGCTACTCGTAACATATAGGCTACAGACAACTTTGTACTAATAACAGGGGCAATTGGGGGACCCGGACCCAGGGTACACCACCAGGCGCTGGTTGGTGGCGAGGAGGGGTTAACGGTCCATCCAGCAATGCACTGTGCCCCTAGCTCGCATGTGGGGGCTGATCATGCTCCTGTCGCCCCATGCTAGAAAAACAAAAAAGGAGAGATAATCTAACTAGACACTGATACTAGGAAAAAACCAAAGAAATAAGACCAGGTCTGGTATATCTTGCTAGGAGGAGCTGACTTTTTTGCCTAGTGTCAGCCTCCTAGCGGCAAGCAGCATATACCCATGCTCCTGTGTCCCCCAATGAAGCGCTCGAGAAATCTCCTTTTCTCGGTCGCTCTTCATTGGGGGACACCTATACTGATGGGACATACCAAAGCAGTCCCTTAGGGTGGGAATAACAACCACAAGAAAAAGGGAATCAGTCCAGAGACCAAACCCACTCGTCTGTAAGGTCTGCGGACGAGACCCGGGGCCAGAGACAACCAAGGCCCAGAAACTGAGCACCCAGAAGATCCCCCATCCATGGAGATGGACTAAGACACCAAAAAGGACCATCTTTTGCAGAGACTAAACCTACGGTCCATATAGACAGACAAGAAAAAGTCAACAAGGAAGCCAGATGGGCCAGAACCATCCGGAAGGAAGTAGGAAATCAACCACAAGGAACACAGAACCAGACAGAGGGCTAGCCCGGCTGGGAAACAAAAATGGAAAAAGGGCACAACAAGAGAAGCCCATACAGGGTCGACCGATTCAAGAGAACATGGTGGAAAGGCTCCAGGGAGAGCAGCGTATGCCTGAGCAGAAGGCAAGCACAGAAGGTGGAGACCAGAAAACCACTGGAAAAAGAAAGAGGGAAACCGTCTCAAGAGAGTCCTGGTGCATAAGATCAAGGACCTGAACATCTGTAGACCCAAAACCCCTGTCCCAGGGGCCAGCCGCGAGCACCCGGAAGGCAAAATCAGCTCGATTGGTGTAATTCGGATGACTGGAATGCACTCCATCTCGGGAGTACATGGACCCCGAAGGAGGAGACGGAAAGTAATAACAGCCAAAAAGCAAATACAAGGCAGTTTGAAGGAGAATCATATGAGCTGTGTATAAGTGTAGAGCGAACTCCAAGTGCCCAAGGCAAACCGTAGACCCTGGATTACACAGACCTTACCTCCAGCATGTATTACTGGGACACATCCAAATAATAAGAATCTGAGCCTAAGTGTAAACAGCATATCAAGGGGTCAGAGAATAAATAAAGATTATAGACTGAATCTTAGTGCAATATTTTTATCTCAAGGTAACTACTAACATATGGAAAATCATTTATTTTCCATTACAAAGGTGTTCATAGCCTGTAAATCTCTTTGCTCTCTCCCTCACTGAAAACACATTTTTTATGTAAAAATGGAAAGATCCTGCATAAGCCAATACATCGAAGAATGTGCTACATGCATTTTTTGGGTGGTATGTAGTTTGATGATGACTCATCCTCAAGACAAGGTTTATTAGTATCTCCATTTAAGTCTTACAGCTTTAAACTTACTTTCTACAACACCTTCGAATTGATTCCCTGAAGGTAATGTGTCAGTGGGATTGTATGTTCAATTTAAACAATATTAGATTAGTTTGTACCTTGATAAAGGTGGTTTTAATTTCACTTTAAATAACAAATATTCATTCTGTAAAATTTCAAAAGTTCCTTTGGGACACCAGCCATAATGACTTCTCCGCACAAACTATTTTTAATCAGATGTTGTAAAATAATATTATCTACGTGACTGGCAGAGTACCTTGGAACGGGACCACTTTCGTACTCTCCTAGATGGACATTCCAACCCTCTGAATCAGTAAACACAGCTAAGGAATAGACCTGCTAGATAAGAAAAATCATGCTAATGTGTACAACAGGTCACCATGAGGTTCTCCAAATATTTTTGCGACTCTGATGAGTGTATAATGCATCTTGTTTTATTTTTTTCAATCATATGAATTTTTGCTGGCCCTTGTGGGCAATGTGCTGCAAAACAACTCTAAGAATTGGACCGTACAGTACTGTAGTATACGTTGTCTGTCTGACAAAACACAGATGTAAGTTTCTGTATTTATAAAAGAAAAACAAACAAGTTCAAAACAAACAGACAAGTTTTGATAACAGAATGTTATATTTTGAGTGTTTTTTCCCCACATTTACACAACGTAATGTTAAGCCACACAGAAATTATTATTTATCTCTTTTAAAATCTTTTGCAGAGATCTCTGATCTGGAGCTGAATCCTTCAAAATCAGAGGCGTTGAATGTTGTTGTCTTACCAGAACATATTGTTAAAGGGGTACTCTAGTGAAATTTTTTTAAATCAACTGGTGCCAGAAAGTTAAACAGATTTGTAAATTACTTCTATTTAAAAATGTTAATCATTCCAGTACTTATCAGCTGCTGTATACTACAGAGGAAGTTCTTTTCTTTTTGAATTTCTTTTCTGTCTGACCACAGTGCTCCAGACACCTTTGTCTGTATCAAGAACTGTCCAGAGCAGGATAGGTTGCTGTGGGGATCTGCTCCTACTCTGGACAAAGATGTCAGCAGAGAGCACTGTGGTCAGACAAAAAAGAAATTCAAAAAGAAAAGAACTTCCTGTGGAGCATACAGCAGCTGATAAGTACTTGAAGGATTAAGATTAAGTAATTTACAGATCTGTTTAACTTTCTTGTACCAGTTGAGTTAAAAATATATATATAGTTTGTTTTCTACCGGAGTACCCCTTTAACACCTTAACCCCTTAAGGACGCAGCCATTTTACACCTTATGACCCGGCCATTTTTTGAACATCTGACCACTGTCACTTTAAACATTAATAACTCTGGGATGCTTTTAGTTATCATTCTGATTCCGAGATTGTTTTTTCGTGACATATTCTACTTTAACATAGTGGTAAAATTTTGTGGTAACTTGCATCATTTCTTGGTGAAAAATCCCCAAATTTGATGAAAAATTTGAAAATTTAGCATTTTTCTAACTTTGAAGCTTTCTGCTTGTAAGGAAAATGGATATTCCAAATATTTATTTTATTTTATTCACATATACAATTTGTCTACTTTATGTTTGCATCATAAAATTGACGTGTTTTTACTTTTGGAAGACACCAGAGGGCTTCAAATTTCAGCAGCAATTTTCCAATTTTTCACAAAATTTTCAAACTCACTATTTTTCAGGGACCAGTTCAGGTTTGAAGTGGATTTGAAGGGTCTTCATATTAGAAATACCCCACAAATGACCCCATTATAAAAACTGCACCCCCCAAAGTATTCAAAATGACATTCAGTAAGTGTGTTAACCCTTTAAGTGTTTCACAGGAATAGCAGCAAAGTGAAGGAGAAAATTCAAAATCTTCATTTTTTACACTCGCATGTTCTTGTAGACCCAATTTTTGAATGTTTGCAAGGGGTAAAAGGAGAAAATTTTTACTTGTGTTTGTAGCCCAATTTCTCTCGAGTAAGCACATACCTCATATGTCTATGTTAATTGTTCGGCAGGCGCAGTAGAGGGCTCAGAAGCGAAGGAGCGACAAGGGGTTTTTGGAGAGTACGTTTTTCTGAAATTGTTTTTGGGGGGCATGTTGCATTTAGGAAGCCCCTATGGTGCCAGAACAGCTAAAACCCCCAACATGCCATATTATTTTGGAAACTAGACCCCTTGAGGAACGTAACAAGGAATTAAGTGAGCCTTAATACCCCACAGGTGTTTCACGACTTTTGCATATGTAAAAAAAATAAAATAAATTTCACTAAAATGTGTTTCCCCCTAAATTTCACATTTTTGCAAGGGTTAATAGCAGAAAATACCCCCCAAAATTTGTAACCCCATCTCTTCTGAGTATGGAGGTACCCCATAAGTTGACCTGAAGTGCACTATGGGCGAACTACAATGCTCAGAAGAGAAGGAGTCATATTTGGCTTTTTGAGAGCAAATTTTGCTCGGGGGCATGTCGCATTTAGGAAGCCCCTATGGTGCCAGGACAGCAAAATAACCTCCACATGGCATACCATTTTGGAAACTAGACCCCTTGAGGAACGTAAGAAGGGGTACAGCGAGCATTTACCCCCCACTGGTGTCTGTCAGATCTTTGGAACAGTGGGCTGTACAATTTTTTTTATTTGCACAGCCCATTGTTCCAAAGATCTGTCAGACACCAGTGGGGGGTAAATTCTCACTGCACCCCTCATTACATTCCGTGAGGGGTGTAGTTTCCGAAATGGGGTCACATGTGTTTTTTTTTTTTTGCGTTTGTCAAAACCGCTGTAACAATCACCTCAAATGTACATGGTGCACTCTCCCTTCTGGGCCTTGTTGTGCGCCCCCAGAGCACATTGCGCCCACATATGGGGTATCTCCGTAGTCAGGAGAAACTGCATTACAAATTTTGGGAGGCTTTTTTCCCTTTTACCTCTTGTCAAAATGAAAAGTATAGGGCAACACCAGCATGTTAGTGTAAAATATATATTTTTTTTTACACCAACATGCTGGTGTAGACCCCAACTTCCCCTTTTTATAAGGGGTGAAAGGAGAAAAAGCCCCCCAAAATTTGTTTGGCAATTTCTCCCGAGTACGGCGATACCCCATATGTGGCCCTAAACTGTTGCCTTGAAATACGACAGGGCTCCAAAGTGAGAGCGCCATGTGCATTTGAGGCCTGAATTAGGGATTTGCATAGGGGTGGACATAGGGGTATTCTACGCCAGCGATTCCCAAACAGGGTGCCTCCAGCTGTTGCAAAACTCCCAGCATGCTTGGACAGTCAACGGCTGTCCGGCAATACTGGGAGTTGTTGTTTTGCAACAGCTGGAGGCTCCATTTTGGAAACAGTGGCGTACCAGACGTTTTTCATTTTTATTGGGGAGGGGCGGGGGGCTGTGTAGGGGTATGTGTATATGTAGTGTTTTTTACTTTTTATTTTGTGTTAGTGTAGTGTAGTGTAGTGTTTTTAGGGTACAGTCACATGGGCGGGGGATTACAGCGAGTTTCCCGCTGCGAGTTTGAGCTGCCGCGCAAAATTTGCTGCATCGCAAACTTGCAGCCTGATACTCACTGTAAGCCCCTGCCCATGTGAATGTACCCTGTACATTCACAGGGAGGGGGGATCTCCAGCTGATGCAAAACTACATCTAAGTCTATCAGTGCATGCTTGCAGTTATAGTTTTGCAACAGCTGGAGGCACACGGGTTGGGAAACACTGAGTTAGGAAACAGACAATGTTTCCCAACCAGTGTGTATCCAGTTATTGCAAAACCACAACTCCCAGCATGCCCAGGCAGCCGAAGGGCATATTGGGAGTAGTGGTTACGTAACAGCTGGAGGAGAACAGTTTGGGGACCACTGTGTAGTGGTGTCCAAGCTGCAGCCCTCCAAATGTTGCAAAACTACAACTCCCAGTATGCCAAAACTGTCCAGGCATGCTGGGAGTTGTAGTTCTGCAACATCTGAAGGGCCAGATGTTACAGAACTACAACTCCCAGCATGCCTGGACAGTAAGGGCATGCTGAGGATGTGTAGTTTTGCAACATCTGGAAGGGCACAGTGGTCTCCAAACTGTGGACCTCCAGATGTTGCAAAACTGCAACTCCCAGCATGCCCAGACGCCAAGGGCTGTCTGTGCATGCTGGGAGTTGTAGTTTACAGGGTCCCATTACAGCAATGCATGTCGCTTTACGGCGACGTGCATTGCTGTAAAGGGCCCGACCGCGGCTGAAGAGGAACTCACCTGTCGCCGCCGCCGTCTCTGCCGCCGGGATCCGGGTCTTCAGGGACGAGGTGAGTACCGGGGCCGGTCCCCAGCACTCCCCCGTCCCCCGCCGCATCCTCCAGTCTTCCTCCCGTCCTCTCCGGACTTCAAGGGGCCGGGCAGGACGGGAGGAAGTAACCGCCCTCCCCCTACGATTGGTCGGTTAACTAACCAACGGATCGCAGGGGATCGGAGGAGGTGGCAGGCTTGCCACCTCGCTCCTAGGCTCCAGCATGGTCCTGGCTGTCTGTGACAGCCGGGATCATGAGAAATTACCGAGCGGTCGGGTCCCAGAGACCCGATCAGCCCGGTATCGCCGCAGATCGCAAGGGCGATTTCCCTTGCGATTTGCGGCGATCGCCGACATGGGGGGCCTACATGGCCCCCCTCGGCGTTTGCCCTGGATGCCTGCTGAAGGATTTCAGTAGGCATCTGCTTCCGATCTCTGCCCGGGGCGCGGCAGAGACTGGAGAAACACCAGGACGTACTAGTACGTCCTGGGTCCTTAAAGCTCAGGGTGCCAGGACGTTCTAGTACGTCCTGTGTCCTTAAGGGGTTAAGGATCAAGCCTATGCTGACCTTAAAGGGGTTATCCACCATAAGGTGATTTTAGTATGTACCTGGCAGACAGTAATGGACATGCTTAGGAAGGATTTGCTCTTGTCTTGGGCCTAAATGGCTATATTGTGAGATTACCATAACACTGTGACTAGCTTTTTGTGAACTGGTATTTCCTGTTTGACTTTTTCTTTTTTTGACTACAAATCCCATAATTCCATTTTCCTCCCTCCCACACATCAGCCACCCCACCCATTGCAACATAAATGAGCTGCATCCATTTAAAAAGACCTGTGGTTTTCAATCAGGGTGCCTACATCTGTTGCATTAGTTGCAGATTGATCCCTCCACCCATTGAAGCAGACAGGCTCCCTGTCATCAACTTACTAGTGAGTCAGGTCTCGGCAGCATTGCAACATGGGAAAAATCTGAGACAGCAGTCATTTTGTATGCTGTTAAAATATATATAATATATATAATATTGGGGTAATAATCACATAAGAATTGTGAGAAAACCGTCACACACAGTTTCAGACACTATATTATGAACTACACTAACTTTACAGCCCCTGTAGCACAGTGAAATAAAAAAAATACCTGGAATATCCCTTTAAAGGGGTACTCCGCCCCTAGACATCTTATCCCCTATCCAAAGGATAGAGGATAAGATGTCAGATCGCCGGGGTCCCACTGCTGGGGACCCCCGGGATCGCCGCTGCGGCACCGCGTTATCATTACTGCACAGAGCGTTTATAATGATGGGCGATACAAGGAACGAAGCAGCATGACATCATGGCTCCGCCCCTCGTGACATCACGGCCCGCCCCTAAATGCAAGTATATGGCAGGGGGCGTGATGACCACCACGCCCCCTTTCATAGACTTGTATTGAGGGGGCAGGCCGTGACGTCACGAGGGGCGGAGCCATGACGTCACGATACTCCGGCCCCTGTATTGCCCGTCATTACGCGCAGAGCGAACTCGCTCTGTGCAGTAATGATAATGGAGTGCTGCAGCAGCGATCCCGGGGGTCCCCAGCAGCGGGACCCCGGCGATCTGACATCTTATCCCCAATCCTTTGGGTAGGGGATAAGATGTCTAGGGGCAGAGTACCCCTTTAACGACAAGACCAATTTTATTTTAGCATTTTTGTTTTTTCCTCCTCGCCTTCTAAAAATCATAACTCTATGATATTTTCATCTACAGACTAGTGTGAGGGCTTGTTTTTTGCACGCCCAGTTGTCCTTTGCAATGACATCACTCATTTTACCATAAAATGTATGGCGCAACCAAAAAAATACTATTTGTGGGGAAATTGAAAAGAAAACTGCAATTTTGGAAGGTTTCATTTTCACACCGTTCAATATATCTCGAACGGGATCAATAACATTATATTTTAATAATTCAGACATTTACACACACGGTGATACCAAATATGTTTATGAATTTATTTTTTACACTTTTTGGGGGTAAAATGGGAAAAAGGGACAATTAAAATTTTTATTGGAGGAGAGGATTTTTCAATTTTTTTTCCTTTTTTTACTTCTTTTTTTTATTTTTTATTTTTTTACACTTTTTATGTACCCATAGGGGACTATATATAGCAATCACTTGATTGCTAATACTGTTCAGTGCTGAGCATAAGGCAGAGCACTGATCAATTTTATTGATGCTGGAAGGCAGATCAGAGTCGCGGCCGTGCCATGGGCGATCAGATCAGCCTAAAATGTATCCGCACTACTGCAGATGCCGTGATCTGTATTGATCACGGCATCTGAGGGGTTAATGGCGGACATCTGCGCGATCGCGGATGTTGGCCATTACCGGCAAGTCCCCGGCTGGTATCAGCAGCAGGAACCTTCCATACATGACCCAGCATCGCTCCAATGCTCGCGGTCATGTACAGGACGTAAATGTACGTCCTGGTCCGTGAAGTACCGCTGCATTAGGAAGTACATTTATCTCCTTGTTCGTTAAGGGGTTAAGCTTTTAAAACTAAATCTTGAGTTTTAATGGAAGATAGATACATAATCTTATTAGGGCACAAATATTTCACACATAAGAATGAGAATAAATCACAGAGCACTCACTGTTAGCTTGCTTGCTTCTTGGTCCTTTATTGTACAATTGCATTGACATAGCGGGATGTGGAAGATGTTACATGTGGGTTATTCAAACAGTGGGCCGAACGGGAGACACTGAATGTCTCCTGTTCTGCCCGCAGTTTGAATACCCCCACATGTAACATCTTCCACATCCCGCTATGTCAATGCAATTGTACAATAAAGGACAACGACACAAGCAAGCTAACAGTGAGTGCTCCGTGATTTATTCTCATTCTTCTGTGTGAAGTATATGTGTTCAGGCATCCCATAAGTTGAGCACCCCGCAGGCTTTAGTCCACACAACACCAATTTAGTCTCTTCAGTGAAAGGATTATCTTATCCAGGCATTATTCTTACTCCAAATGTTTCTTTCCTCTAAATGACAACCTACCCTACCTTATTTAAGGAGATTAGAAATGACTTGTGGGTCTGCTCAGGTCTAAAAGTTTCTTGGTTGGGTGGGATTGCCTATGTTAAAATTAATATTTATTAGTTTTATGCTTTCCGACCACTAACTATTGCTTTGCAGTTTTATTTTTATTTTTTATTAAATAGCTTACAGAGGGGTCTTTTGAACTTTATCTGGGGTCCCAAGAGCAGAAGGGTGGGTTTTACCACTCTCTATGCGGTATGGCATCAAGGAGCATGTGGTATGCCCTGTTTAAAAAAGTGTCTAGATTAACTTAGTTAGACCATAAGGGAATGAAGGCTCCTCAGTGGGTCCATATTAAAGCTAAGACCCTCCCCTCCTGCCCTAGACCTGGCTCCATTGGTCCTAGATTGATTGTTCTATCCCCTTGCCATTCCCATTCAAATGCTTTATGAAACAGCTTCAGAGCTTGTTTCCACCTTCAGTCTCCCCATACACCTGTAGCCCCTCTCCTAAGAAAGTCTCTTTCGCATTTCATGGCCTCCTGTACTTTTCCCTATCAATTTTATCAATAGTCTTAAAGGGGTACTCCACTGGAAAACATTTTTTTTTTAAATCAACTCGTGCCAGAAAGTTAAACAGATTTGTAAATGACTTCTGTTAAAAAATCTTAATCCTTCCAGTACTTATCAGCAACAGGAAGTTCTTTTCCATTTGAATTTACTTTCTGTCTGACCACAGTGCTCTCTGCTGACACCTCTGTCCATGTCAGGAACTGTCCAGAGCAGTATATGTTTGCTATGGGGATTTGCTCCTACTCTGGATAGTTCCTAAAATGGACAGAGGTGTCAGCAGAGAGCACTGCGGTCAGACAGAAAGGAAATTCAAAAAGAAAAGTACTGCCTCTGGAGCATACAGAAGCTGATAATTACTGGAAGGATTAAGATTTTTTAACAGAAGTAATTTACAAATCTGTTTAACTTTTTGGCACCAGTTCATTTAAAAAAATTTTTTTCCAGTGGAGTACCCCTTTAAGTGTGACTTAAAGGGATACTCCGCTAAAAATATCTTATGGAAGCTTGCGGATTCAGCATTCATTATGTCACGCCACACCCCCTCCATTCATGTCTATGGGAAGGGGCTAGTACATAGCCATCATGCCTCCTCCCATGGACGTGAATGGAGGGGGCGTGGCAGCAGGCATCACCAGTCATCAGGGACGGAGCGGAGTTCACTCCGTGCATCGAATGACGGAGGTGCTGCAGCGGAGATCGCAGGGGTCCCCAGCGGGGGAACCCCCATGATTAGACATCGTATCCCCTATCCATTGGATAGGGGATAAGATATTTTTAGCGGAGTACCCCTTTAAAAAAGAATATTAGTTGTCGGTCATTCTTTAAATCTTTATGCCCCTAGGGGGCCCAATAAAGTGTAATGGTTTTGGGTAATCAATGGTTTTTTAATTATATTAGAATTAGAATATTAGTTGTCGGTCATTCTTTAAATCTTTATGCCCCTAGGGGGCCCAATAAAGTGTAATGGTTTTGGGTAATCAATGGTTTTTTAATTATAACCCCCTCCCAACAAAAATACAAATAACCCCCCCCCCCCCCCACTCGCCTTTTTCCAGTTTCAAAATAGGATGCTGTAAAAATAACAACATGAATGTATTTTTTATCCCTGTGTGCACACTTGTCTGAACTATAAAAGTATTACATTCCTGTTCCCGCATGGCCAATGGCGTGAATGCAAAAAAAAAAATCCAAACATGACAATTGCTGATTTATAACATCCCAGAAACAATGGATTAAAAAGTGATCACAAAGTTAATACTACACAATCATACCAGTAAAAACTACAGCTCAGGTGAAAAAAAAAAAAGCACTTAAAAGTTATAGGGGTTAGAACATGGCAACGCACAGATTTTAAATTTAAATTAATTATCATAAAACAAAGCAAAAATTATCCATAATTGGTACCATTGGAATCGTACTGACCCATAGAATAAAGTTAGCATGCCAGTTTTACCGTATGGCAACTGTACATTATATGGTAAAAATAAAGGGTGCAGTGAGAAGGTCACAATAACTTGGCTGGGTCTTTTTAATGAGTGCCAATTGAGTTAGTTGGCACTCTGGCCGTGGTCTGCCTGTGTAAAAGGAGCCTAAGGAGCTTGGCCAAACATGCACATCTAGATTTCAGTTCGGGAATGGATGAACACAGTGTCAGAAAGTGAATAATGTCAAGAAAATGATTATTGTAGTAGTGTATGTCTCTTTAAAAAAGGAGTTGTTGGTATGAAATCAGAGTTATCTCTAATCCTCACCATTGCAGGGGGTGTGAGCCATATAACATAGCTGTCACCTGCCCTGTTTGGTGTAAGCTCATCTACTGAGCCCACTCAATACACCCCTATCAATAACAAATATGCATCAATGATTGACAACTAAAATAGGTACAAGTACATACAACTAAACAAAGGGTATACCGTAAAACCAATGTGTTATTTACAAAATTGTATACAGATTTCAGAGTTCACCATATTTAGATATGTTTAAAAAAATTATTTTTTACCATATTTCAGTCCTTGAAACATAATGTTAACAGGACTTGTCATTTACTGAAATTGCTTCATCCGAATTAATATAATGTACCCAGAAATGTTTTCCTACAAGATTAAGCCAATTACACTAAAACAAAATAAACAATTTTCATTCATTCAGTTATAATCGCTTGGAGCAAAAACACATTTTTTTTTTTTACCGTAACTCTGGAAACAAGATTTTAGTTCAACTTGAAGAAAATAACAGAATTACATAACGGAGAAGATTGGGGCAAGAGTAGAAAGGAGAGGTCTATCAAGTCCAAGCTATAACCCTACTGTGTCCATACTGAGTTTATCCAGATGATAAAACTCCCTTATGAGTCAGATGCCAGTTGCCCCAATACTGGGCAAAAATTCCTTCCTGACTCCAAATATGAATAAATCCCTGCATCAAAGTCCCACCTCTAGAAATCCAGAATTCCAGCCCTTCAACCTCTTAGATGTCAGTAGTAAATGTGACATGAATGTTGTTGAATGGAGGAAAGCCAATTCTTTTACCCCAGTGGTCACTCCATCAAAATTTTCCAGGGTGCTGACCAGCAAGGTGGTAATAGTATAGCGGCTACAGCAAAATACACTGTATTGCAATGTATAATACCAGAAGTATGGCAATGTATTGTACCAGAGTAGAAGTCCCCATTTTATTTTTTATTTTTTTAAGTAGTAAACCATAATAAAAAAATTACATGTCATTTATACCATGTGGGGAAATCCAGAGAAACTAAACACCCAAAAAACAATGACCGAATGTTGTTTCAGTTCAATTCTATTAAGCTTCTCAATTTACTATATTGTATCTTAACTCCTTAATGACCACGGACGTAAGTGTATGTCCTGGTTTGGCGGTACTTCGGTCCAGTGTATGACCGCGAGCATCGGAACGGTGCTCGCGTCATACACGGCAGGTTCCGCCAGAAATGGCCGACAGCCGCGATCATGCGGATGTCCACCATTAACCCCTCAGATGCCGAGATCAATACAGATCACAGCATCTGTGGCAGTGCAATACTTTGAATGGATGATCGGATCACCCACAGCGCTGCCACGGCGATCCGATCATCCAGCATGGTGGCCGGAGGTCCCCTCACGTGGCTCCGGCCGTCTCCCGGGGTCTTCTGCTCTGGTCTGAGATTGAGCAGACCAGAGCAGAAGATCACTGATAATACTGATCAGTGCTATGTCCTATGCATAGCACTGAACAGTATTAGCAATCAAAGGATTGCTATAGATAGTCCCCTATGGGGACATAAAAAGTGTAAAATAAAAGTTGAAAAATGTAAAAATAAAAAGTTAAAAAAAAGGTGAAAAATCCCCTCCCCCAATAAAAATGAAAATTGTCAGTTTTTCCCATTTTACCCCAAAAAGTGTAATTTTTTTTATAAACATATATGGTATCGTCGCGTGCGTAAATGTCCGAACTATCAAAATATAATGTTAATGATCCCATACGGTGAATGGCGTAAACATAAGAAATAAAAAAATAACTAAAATGCTGCTTTTTTGTCACATTTTATTTTTAAAAAAATTAATAAAAAATGATCTAAAAGTTTTGTATATACAAATGTGGTATCAATAAAAAGTACAGATGAGCCCTCATACCGCCCTATATATGGAAAAATGAAAAAGTTATAGGTGGTGGTCAAAATAGGGTGATTTTAGATTACTGATTTTGTACAAAAAGTTTTAGATTTGTTTTTTAGCGGTACAAAAATATAAAAGTATCTATTCATGGGTATCACTTTAATCATATTGACCCACAGAATAAAGGACACATGTCATTTTTACCATAAAGTGTACAGTGTGAAAACAAAACCCTCCAAAATGTGCAAAATTGGGGTTTTCATATAAATTTCCTCCCTAAAATTTTTTTGGGGGTTCGCCGTACATTTCATGGTAAAATGAGAGGTTTCATTACAAATTACAATTGGTCACGCAAAAAACAAGCCCTTATATGGGTCTGTAGATGGAAATATAAAAGAGTTATGAATTTTAGAAGGCGAGGAGGAAAAAACTAAAACGCTAAAATAAAATTGACCTGGTCCTTAAGGTTAAAATGGGCTTGGTCCTTAAGGGGTTAAATGGTGTAATTAAAGAGGTATTCCATGATTTATTTTGACTATGCTGCAGGGGCTGTAAAACTTGTGTAGTTCATAATATGGTGTCTGTACCTGTGTGTGACAGTGGTCTCGCAAGTCATTTTGGTCCTAATATTTATTTTTAACAGCAAACAAAATGACTCAGGTCTCAGGTTTTCCCAGGTTGCAGTGCATTGTGATGTGACATCACTACTCAGGTGTGCAAAGGGAGCCTGTCCTGCTTAAATGAGTGGGACGACTGCTGGGTGGGAGAGAGATCATTTTGCAAAAGATGTAGGCACCCTGGTTAGAAAACACTGGTCTTTTGAATGAAATGCAAGTCATTTTTGTTTCAATGGGTGGGGTGGCTGATGTATGGGAGGGAGGAAAGTGATCTCAGACTTACAAACATGGAACTATGGGATGTGTAGTTTAAGAGACTGAACTCCTGCTGACAGATTTGTAAATGTGTTCTATTCAAAAAACATAAGCCTTCTATTACTATCAGATGCTGTATGCTCCAGATGATGTCTTTTAACATAGTAACATAGTTCATAAGGTTGAAAAAAGACCAGAGTCCATCAAGTTCAACCTATAACCCTAATGAGTCCCTACTGAGTTGATCCAGAGGAAGGCAAAAAAAAACTCATACTAGAGGTAAAAAGAAAATCCCTTCCCAACTCCAAATATGACATCAGAATAAATCCCTGGATCAACATTCTGTCCCTATAAATCTAGTATACATAACCAGCTATGTTATTACTCTCCAAAAATGCATCCAGACCCCTTTTGAACTCTTTTACAGAGTTCACCATGCCCACCTCCTCTGGCAGAGGGTTCCATAGTCTCACTGCCCTTACAGTAAAGAACCCCTGTCTGTGCTGGTGTAGAAACCTTCTTTAATCTAGACGTAGAAGATGCCCCCTTGTTATAGATACAGTCCTGGGTATAAATAGATCATGGGAGAGATCTCTGTACGCCCCCCTGATATATTTATAAATAGTTATTAGGTCTCCCCTAAGCCTTCTTTTTTCAAAACAAAATAACCCCAATTCTGATAATCTTTCTGGGAACTGTAATCCTCCCATTCCCTGTATTACCCTGGTTGTCCGTCTTTGAACCCTCTCCAGCTCCACTATATCTTTCTTGTACACTGGTGCCCAGTACTGTACACAGTATTCTATGTGTGGTCTGACTAGTGATCAGTGTACAGTGGTAGAATTTCCTTGTTGTGGGCATCTATGCCCCTATTGATGCACTCCATGATTTTATTTGCCTTGGCAGCAGCTGCCTGACACTGGTCACTACAGCTAAATTTACTGTTAACTAAGACTCCTAAGTCCTTTTCCATGTCAGTCATCCCAAGTGTTCTCCCATTTAATACATAATCCCAGCCTGGATTTTTCCTCTCCTTGTGCATTACCTTACATTTATCAGTGTTGAACCTAATCTGCCACTTCCCAGCCCAATCCTCCAACCTATCCAGATCCATTTGTAACAGTGCACAGTCCTCTATTGTGTTAACCACTTTATAGAGTTTAGTATCATCTGCAAAGATTGCTACTTTACTATTTAAACCTTCTACAAGGTCATTAATGAATATATTAAATAGAACAGGACCCAAGACTGACCCCTGTGGTACCCCACTAGTAACAGTCACCCAATCAGAATAAGTACCACCCTGTTTCCTATCACTGAGCCAGTTACTTAACCACTTACACACATTCTCCCCCAGCCCAATCCTTCTCATTTTATGTACTAATCTTTTATGTGGAACCGTATCAAATGCTTTGGAAATATCCAGATATACGACATCCAGCGATTCCCCCTGGTCCAGTCTGGAGCTCACCTCCTCATAAAAGCTGATCTGGTTAGTTCCACAGGACCGATCCCCCATAAACCCATGCTGATATGGGGTCATACATTTATACTCCAAAATAGCATCTCTTAGAAAACCCTTGTAGTCTTTCCAAACTGCAATGGTGTTCTCTGCTGCCACCTCTGTCTGTGTCAGGAACTTCCCAGAGAAGGAGCAAACCCCAAAGTAAACCACTTCTGCACTGGACAGTTCCTGACATGGACAGGTGGCAGCAGGGCGCACCTTGACAGAATGAATAGAACTTTACAACTTATTTTTTCTCTTCTTCTTAGTATTATTATTATTGTGGGAATAAAGTCATCTTGGTGGATATTTCTGTTTTAATTATTTGATTTGATCTCATTAGTATCCCTTTCTTTATCAGAAGATAAGAGCCCTAGCTACAGGTTTACAAAGGGCTGCTCGTTTCACTTTTAGTTTTTTTCTTTTTTCGAAAACCAGTAACTTGGTCCTATAGGGAAGCAAAGTATAAGGAAAATAATTATATTTTCTCCTACTTTCTTTCATCTTTTTTTGGCTGAAAAATTTGTCCAAAACTGCACTAATTGTTCAGCCTTTATATTATCTTGGCCTATTGGTCATTATTTATAACCTTGCTCTCCATTATGGTATTCGTTGGTTTTAAACTAAAAATATAGTGAAGAAAAGGATCACTGAACAGTTTAGAAGTGCCTAAGGTACAAAGAGCATATTTCCTGCACATTATCAACATTCGCAGGACGTTGTATCATCATATATTAATTGCTTAATTCCCTGCATAATACTCCGCACAACACTGTGACTGGCAACTTTCCCGAAAATCTATCAGCAATTGTATCTCCCTCCGCCTCAACTTTACAACTTATACAAGAAAACTTTAACATGCTGAGGGACCTGCTTAGAAAAATATTATGACATCCTATGAACTAGGCTCTAGGAATTCAGAACCCACATTTTCCTGTAAGAGATTTTCATATCCTTCTTCTATAATGAGTAAGCTCAAATTCTGTTCTAATTTATCATAATACGGTAACAGAAATGTGAAGACAGAAAATGAACAAATTACATTCTCTGCGGACTTCACCCTTGTGATAATATTACTACATTTAGAGGAGGTGTACAAAGGAACATGGACATAATAAGAAAACATCTGGTACATGGAAGGGCTCAAAATAAGGTAAATACAATCTTAGATGAACAACAACACCCAGCAGATTCCACTGTATCGTTATTTATTTATTTAACAAAAATGAAGCCAAAATATAAAAGCCATATGTGAAAACTAAGTAGGCCTCATGGATTAATAGATTCTAGATCAGTGGTTCTTAACCTTGTTGGAGGTGCTGAACCCCACCAGTTTCATAAGCGCATTCACCGAACCCCTCTTAAAGGGAACCAATCATCAGATTTTACCCTATATAATGCTTGGTAAAGCGTTATATAGGGTAAACTTGTTGTCCTCACCATCCCCGGGGGATGCTCCTGCCTCCAGGGATGGTGAAGATATGAAGTTATAAACTAGTCACCTCCGCCAACGTCGTAAGTAGTCACCTGGGCGGGAAGCTCTTCTCACCAACTCCTGTTCTTCGGCCGGCAGCGACGCCCCCTCCGCTTGATTGATGGGCTGTGTCATTGTTCCGCTCACTGAACAGACAAAGCAGAGCGATGAAGCTGCCCATCAATCAAGCAGAGGGGGCGTCGCTGCCGGCCGAAGAACGGGAGTAGATGAGAAGAGCTCCCCGTCCAGGTGACTACTTACGGCGGCGGCGGTGACTGGGGGCAGGAACATCCCCCGGGAATGGTGAAAATAAAGATTTTACCCTATATAACGCTTTGCCAAGCTTTGGTTCCTTTTAATTGGAAAAATAAAATATGATTTTTTCTAATTCAAAACATAGGAGGTATATATTTAAGTATATATTTATACATAGGTGCACAAAATGAACAAAACCATTAAGAACAAAGAACAAAACCATGAAAACATGATTTTCACACAAAAACAAACATAATGAATATTTACTGCAAATCAGTGTGACTTCTGCTGTTGTCTTTCAGAGACCAGTTCAGATATGCGCAGCTTTACCTTGGCAAGTGCCACTCTCATGTCATTTTCGCAACAATGGCAGTGTTTCCCCACATTAGGCAGGCAGTGTTCCCCCACATTAGGCAGACAGAGTTCCCCCACATTAAGCAGGCAGTGTTCCCCCACATTAGGCAGACAGAGTTCCCCCACATTAGGCAGGCAGTGTTCCCCCACATTAGGCAGGCAGTGTTCTCCCACATTAGGCAGGCAGTGTTCCCCCACATACGGCAGGCAGTGTTCCCCCACATTAGGCAGGCAGTGTTCCCCCACATTAGGCAGACAGTGTTCCCCCACATTAGGCAGGCAGTTTTCCCCCACATTAGGCAGGCAGTTTTCCCCCCACATAAGGCAGGCAGTGTTCCCCACATTAGGCAGGCAGTGTTCCCCCACATTAGGCAGACAGTTCCCCCACATTAGGCAGACAGAGTTTCCCCACATTAGGCAGGCAGTGTTCCCCCACATTAGGCAGGCAGTGTTCACCCACATTAGGCAGGCAGTGTTCCCCCACATTAGGCAGATAGTTCCCCCACATTAGTCAGACAGAGTTCCCCCACATTAGGCAGGTAGTGTTCTCCCACATTAGGCAGGCAGTGTTCCCCCACATTAGGCAGACAGAGTTCCCCCACATTAGGCAGACAGTGTTCCCCCACATTAGGCAGGCAGTGTTCCCCCACATTAGGCAGACAGTTCCCCCACATTAGGCAGACAGAGTTCCCCCACATTAGGCAGGCAGTGTTCCCCACATTAGGCAGGCAGTGTTTCCCCACATTATGTAGGCCAGTGGTCTTCAACCTGTGGACCTCCAGATGTTGCAAAACTACAATTCCCAACATGCCCGGACAGCCAACGGGCTGCAACATCTGGAGGTCCACAGGTTGAAGACCACTGATGTAGACAGTGTTCCCCCACAGACATACAGCCTCCAGCCATATACAGTTTATGGCTGGAGGCTGTATGCCTGTGTACTGCCCACTTCAGTGCTCCGACCACCGCTCCGGCTCAAGCAGTAGGTCTCGGGACCAGTGGTCTGAGCACCTAAGATGACGTGCCGCTGGTCACCAAGCTGGCCAGCGCGCGTCTTCCTCCGTCTCTATCCTCCAGTCCTTGCCGCCTTTGTCTCCATGGGCGCACGCACGAAACGTCAGTGACATCCTGGCGTGCGATATGTCCCGGCTGCCCTGTGTTTTTAACCCCTTAAGGACTCAGGGTTTTTCCGTTTTTGCACTTTCGTTTTTTCCTCCTTACAGTTTAAAAATCATAACCCTTTCAATTTTCCACCTGAAAATGCATATTATGGCTTATTTTTTGTGTCGCCAATTCTACTTTGCAGTGACATTAGTCATTTTACCCAAAAATGCACGGCGAAACGGAAAAAAAAAATCATTGTTTGACAAAATCGAAGAAAAAACGCCATTTTGTAACTTTTGGGGGCTTCCGTTTCTTCGCAGTGCATATTTCGGTAAAAATTATACTTTATCATTATTCTGTAGGTCCATACGGTTAAAATGATACCCTATTTATATAGGTTTGATTTTGTTGCACTTCTGGAAAATCATAACTACATGCAGGAAAATTTATACGTTTAAAAATGTCATTTTCTGACCTCTATAACTTTTTTATTTTTCCACGTAAAGGGCGGTATGAGGACTCATTTTTTGCGACGTGATCTGAAGTTTTTATTGGTATGATTTTTGTTTTGATCGGACTTTTTGATCACTTTTTATTAATTTTTTAATGGTATAAAAAGTGACCAATATACGCTTTTTTGGACTTTGGAATTTTTTTGCGCTTACGCCATTGACCGTGCGGTTTAATTAATGATAGATTTTTATAGTTTGGACATTTACGCACGCGGCAATACCACATATGTTTATTTACATTTTTTTTACACTGTTTTATTTTTTTTTATGGGAAAAGGGGGGTGATTCAAACTTTAATTAGGGAAGGGGTTAAATGACCTTTATTAACACTTTTTTTTTTTTGCAGTGTTATAGGTCCCATAGGGACCTATAACACTGCACACACTGATCTCCTATACTGATCACTGGCGTGTATTAACACGCCTGTGATCAGTGTTATCGGCGCTTGACTGCTCCTGCCTGGATCTCAGGCACGGAGCAGTCATTCGCCGATCGGACACCGAGGAGCCAGGTAAGGGCCCTCCTGGTGTCCTGTCAGCTGTTCGGCGGTCCCGAACAGCCCGACTGAGCAGCCGGGTCACTTTCACTTTCACTTTAGAAGCGGCGGTCAGCTTTGACCGCCGCTTCTAAAGGGTTGATACTGCACATCGCCGCGATCGGCAATGTGTGGTATTAGCCGCGGGTCCCGGCCGTTGATGAGCGCCGGGACCGACGCGATATGATGCGGGATCGCGGCGCGATCCCACTTCATATCGCAGGAGCCGGCGCAGGATGTAAATATACGCCCTGCGTCGTTAAGGGGTTAAACTTAACGTGGGGCCGTAGGGAGTTAATAGTGATGGGGGAATTGCCCCGTCGCTACAGGACGGGCAAACACCGGCTCTGCTCGCGGCCCTGGGCCAGCTCGGAGCCCCAAGCAATTTCTTGGTTTGCCTGTCCGGTTGCGACCTCCCCCGCAGAACCCCCGGTACTGACTCGCCGAACTCCTGGGGTTTGATCGAACCCAGGTTAAGGACCACTGGTCTAGAGTAAACCTAAAAATTGTGTTCTGGGAAGATGTGTTTTATGCCAAGGGACCCCAGTAGCCAACGCATTGGGCAGAGGGCCTCCGGCAACCCAATCCGCAACTATAAGTCTAAAGTCATAAGTCTAGACATGTATACAATGTCTAGTATATAGTCTAGTCGTGAACAGTATATCACATGCATAGTAAAAAAAACAAAAAGTCATGTTATGTTTAGTAAACAGTTATGCAAGTCAGTAAATGCATAGTCCAGTTGTTGTGTGCATAGTAAAAGGTCCTTACAAGTCAATTAAATGTATATGTACAAGTTATATATATTCATCAATCCTGTTAAACCACAAAACAGAGCGTGCATGGACGATTATACAAAGACTCTAATGTTTTCTATTATTTCACCAGCCTGAAATGAACGTTTGTGCATAAAATGCCTCAGGACTCCATCTGGCCCTGCGGCCACTTCGTTCCTCAAGCCTGACAGAATCTACGTCGAGGACAACTTATGTTAAGTATGGGGGTTTGTGATATCCCAGTACAGGACATGGTCCTTTACTACCCTTAGGCCCTGTCAGATTGAGTCCCCCAGTGACCTGGGGGCTCCCCTGCAAGGTCTCCCCCTGTTGGTTTTATAAAGGTGTGTGTATCACTTTAATGCTTAGACAGGATCCATATGTATAGATAGTCTACAGGACTTGTGGGAGGTCTCAAGGACCTGTGAGTAAGCCTGTCAAATGTTATGTTATGATATGCAGTCACATGATTTGTTGTCACATGTTCTCCCAGAGAACACTAGGTTAACCTATGACCCGCAGCTTAACCAATGGGCTTTAGTCCAGCCCCCCACTATTTAAAGGGGCGGCCATTACTATTCACGCTCTTAGCACTTACCACCAGCTACCTTACTGAGCTCAGCTACCAGAGAACTCAGGGCAAGTGATCAGCATCTGGAAGGCCACAAAGCTACCACCTCTCCAGTAAGTCTCAAGTCTATGTCTGCTGTCACTGAAACTAGTCAAGTCCTCCACATAGTCAAGTCAAGTATAATTGCAAGTCAAGGTAACTACAAGTATATTGGTCCAGCAAGCTGTGAGGCCCTCTGGGTCCTGGCCACCTCTCTGGAAATTTTGGCCTTACCTGTGAAGGTAATTACACCTGTCTCCTCCGTTTGAACATAACTGGTTGTGGACTCTCATTTCACTTCTAGCAATGTTCCGGAACCCGAAAACCACACTGGCGTCATGTACACTAGGGGGTAATACCATCTAGGCCCCGGGGTTAATACCATCTGATCCCACCAACCTACACGGCCACACCCGTGGTCCCGCCATTCACCCGGTGGTGCATCACACATATTTCTTATAGGACCTGGTCAACTGAGTAGGGTATGGTCAACATTGTGTTGGGATCCTACTCTCTGTGGCTCCAGAATTGCTACAGGGTTTGCCTATTCAGTGAATATACTGAATGTGGATATATGAGATCAGATAAGGTGAAAAAAAGTCCACTCCTCACAGCAACCCGAAAAACCAAACAAAATAAGAATATACCATACAGAAATATATGGTCCCCATTTCTCTATATTAGGAAAGCTTCACTATATTCTCGTGTTCATGATGTAATGAAAACATTCCCGCTGATCGTGCAGAAATGTCAGGTAATGGATGAATGACATTTTTACAGTCTTACAAAATCCCAGCCTTGAGTATTAGAGAATATCTCCTAAGTTTTTCTTGGCTTATGAAAATTAGCAAAATCACATTATGCAGCATTACGTCATACGTCACAGCAGATAACAGTGAAGTAAAATATTATGGCCAAGTTGCAGATGTGGGGATGGTAACCATTATACGTATGAGCAGAGTTAGGAAAGGATTTATATATTGTGCCAGAACTAAAATTGAAGCTGGAAGTACTGTATTTCCTACATGTGACATTGCAGTTTTTCAAGTACCTTTGATATTTGACAAAGTTTAATAAAATATGTATTTTATGGTACATTAGAAAAGTGAATAGAAAAATATGGAAAATATGAGATTAAAATATTAAAATATGGGAAGGTATCCAAAAAATATTCATGTGTAGATTGAGTCAGGGATGTAGAAGGGATCACATCCAGGTCCTTGTATCTGGCAGACCCTGCTGTTGATTCTATATAGGGGTCCAGGTCTTTTAAGGTATGCCTTTAAGTTGACCTTTAGTGAACCCACAACATACAGTATATTAGATCATTGCAAAAGTAACATACCGTATAATCTACATCAGAATCACTGCCTATAGCAGTGGCGGCATTCTCATCTTCATGCAGGGCTTTGGGGACACCACCTCTATACTGGCCTTTAGCCATGGTGAACTTGAGATTGACTGCAGCTCCTCATATTTATTATTGGAACAGTCCCACAGCTACAGAGAATGATTCAGATAACAAAATTATATTAGGGAATACATAATATACATTCATGTAGGTCAGATAAAGGTAAACCTAAAGAATATCGAGAGGATAGATCAAGTCAAGAAAATCTTGGGACATGTACAGATGTGTAATGGGGCATGGTAAGAATTATAATGACTAACCTTACTAAGAAGGGAGTAAAATGGAAATGCAATAACCAGGGCCGTAGCTATAGAGATATCAGTTGCACGGGGCCCTGGTGCCTTAGGGGGCCTCGAAGCACATCTGCCCCATAAGAGACCCGCATTATATTTGGCATATGGGGCCCTGTTGCAGATTTTGCATCAGGGCCCAGAAGGCACAAGCTATGCCTCTGGCAATAACTATAGCAATCGAGTGATCAGTAATATATCTCATAATAATTTAAAAATATAAATACATGGCACGACCTATACCACAATTCTCTTTATTCTGGGTGTGCGGTAAAAATAAAGATAACACAAACATAAAAAAATTACATAGAAACGTAGAATATGTCAGCAGATGAGAACCATTTGGCCAATGTTCTGAATACTGAATACAAAAAATCCTTGAAAGTCATCCATAGCCCCACTATAGGTATAGTTCTTAGTGGTGCTGATATCTCCAGGCATTCCAGTTGCAATTCTAGTTGAGTTGTAAGATAAATATCAAAACTACACGGATATGTAAAGGGTGATAAACAGACTCATACTTAATGCTCCTTTTTTAAACCTTCAAGCAATCTCCCTCTTCTGGTACTCTTGTCTCCTGAAAAGGACAATTCCACCACTGTAGCCCTATGGTGCCAGCTGGTGCCATACAGATTTGTAAATTTGTTTCTATTAAAAAATCTTAAGCCTCCAAGTACTTATCAGCTGCTGTATGCTTCAGAGGAAGTTGAGTAGTTCTTTCTAGTTTGACCGCAGTGCTCTCTACTGCCACCTCTGTCCATGTCAAGAACTGTCCAGAGCTTGAGCAAATCCCCATAGCAAACCTCTTCTGCTATGGACAATTTCTGACACAGACAAAGGTGGCACCAGAGAGCACTGTGATAAGACTGGAAAGAACTACATAACTTCCTCTGGAGCATACTGCAGCTGATACGTACTGGAAGGATTAAGATTTTTTAATAGAAGTCATTTACAAATATGTTTAACTTTCTGGCAGCAGTTGATTTGAAAAAAATAGTTTTCCGCTGGAGTACCCCTTTAAGCCTCTTAATATTCTTCAAGGGGGTTGTCTAGATGGGGAAATCCCTTCTTAGGACATTCTGTATCAATGGAGGGTAGTCCTTAATTAATATAAAATAGATCAATTAGCTATGGAGAGTGTCTTGCTCACTCTTCCTTGCAGCGACGCTTCAGAGGATTTGAAGATGTTCAATAAGTTTCACCACGGTTCATGGATGTTCACTGCAGCCTAATGCTGGAACTTCTCCGGTGGATTCTGCTATGAAACGGCGGATTCGGTAATGTGCACTGAACTACATACTCCCATTGAGATCAATAGAAGTCTGCTGCAAGTGGAATCCCCACAGAACTTCCTTGTGTGAATTCCACATAGAAATTCTGTTGTATGAACAGGCCTTTTGACATTTTCTAATGTACATCTGCAATAATAGATGACAGGGGTGGACATTAACATCTTTGTTTATCAGATTACTAGATTCTTACGACAATTTCACAGCATCAGAGCCATGTTAAGTTTTGTTTTCATGGAAGTAGCTGTATTACGCCTTGTTCAAAGCAGTAAAAACTGTTGTCACGTACCTGGATGTGGATGTCATGGAGCAGGTAGTGGATCCTCTACCTGTGGGGCTGATGACTCGGACCGAATCGAGGAGCGGAGTCTAAGGTGCCGCTGGTCTTCACCATAGCCCGCCACAAGGCACGATGGATTTGCTGCGGCAGGCGGCACCCAGGTCGCTACCCCCCGATACGGCTCAACCACACAGGTACTGGGCAAGGCAAGGTACAGGAGGATGAGACAGAGGCGTAGTCAACGTAGCAGAAGGTCAAGGCAGGCGGCAAAGGTTCATAGTCAAAAACGTAGCAAGGAAGTCTGGTAACACAGGTAGGCAAAACAGGCAATGGGAACGCTTCCTCTTAGGCAATGAGCACTGAAGATCTGGCAGGGATGTGTGGGAGGCGCAGGGATTTATAATGTAGTGTTCAGGTGCACTTACTAATTATCAGCGCACTGGCCCTTTAAATTTCAAAGCACCAGTGCGCGCGCGCCCTAAGGGACGGGGACGCAAGCGCCGAGGCAGAGATGAAGCAGCAGCCGGAGTGGACGTGGGTAAGTGACGGTCCGGGATTCGCAAGCGGGCGCGTCTAGCAATGCGAATCACAGCCCTGGTGGTGACCGGGGACACGGCCGGTGCTAACCGCTGGAGCGCAGTAGGTAACAACTGTGTATTGTTCAGTGCAGTTTGAGGGTACCGTGACACTCACGTAGCTTTGTAGGTAATGAAAGGGTGTATTTCTCAGTCCCTTCTCCTAGGTGAGCTAGCAGAGACCCTCACCTGGCTTATCAAGAGAGAACAGCAGGGAGGGCTGATATTTAAAGTGTACCCGTTGTTAACAACATTTATTTCTATCATGTAGATAATACCATTATATGTATATTTAAATTATATGTTATGTTCTTTCTCTGGTCTATGAGATGGACAGATGGGCTGTTTGAGGAACACACGGCAAGAGGCTTGCAAATGCTAATGTGAACTGTGAGTTAAATGGTTGCAGGTTAAAACGTTTTTGATCTGGCGGAGACTATAGCTCTGCAGTGGGTAGAGAAAGAAATAACTAATGTGTAGTCAGTGGCTAGACCGTCTAGGATTTTGTTTGTTCCCGTGTAAATTATGTTTTATTTTGTCCTGCAACCTGTATAAACAAACCTGACTGACAGTCAGTTGCATGAAGAAGTGATGTGGACTATTGTGTTTTTTTTCTTAGAAAAAGGAATGGGACCAACCAGGACAGGACTCCCACTCTCCAAGGGCACCATAGCAGCTACATGGGCTGCCGCTATGGTACGTACTCTCTTGCCATGTGTCAAAACAGGATATATAGAAAGGGGTTGTAAATGGGTCATAGCCAAGAAGCATTTAAGGAGTGACTTTTTTTGGCTTACTATCTCTTTAGGTTAAATATTTCCTCCCTATGGATTCTACTTGTTTAGTAAGTAGTAAGTCAGGGATACTCAAGTCCTTAGTCCACATGGTATTGCATAAACCATGTACATCTGAATTCCTTTGAATAGCCTAAGCAACAATAACTTCTTGAGTCATCTAGAATCATCAGGTTATCTCATAAGTGAAGTATTCAGCTTTATCCTAAGTTTAGTTTACTGATCCCTCTAATTCAGTCTAGCTTCTAAGGATCATCAGCCTGGTGACAGAATTTCAAGCTATGTGAAGAAATTACTCTTTACAGATGTGGTACTCACCTCTTTATAACTAAACCTGACCACACATGACCTGAAATTCCTGCCTGATCTAAAGGGTGGAATAAGTAGGTGAGAGAAGGCCCGTTGTTCCAGGAAAATGTGCAAAATTTTGTAAATTGTCAAGTGTTTTTGGTAAACTTTCCATTTTCTTATAGTGAAAAAGGAGAATTGCATCCTGTTGCACTGGATTCATTAGGGGCACCAATGCAAACTGTTGATGAGGCACTAGCCCACCCCTTTGAGGTGGGCTAGTGCCTCATGAACAGTTGGCATTGGTAAGACATCGCCCCACGTGTATCCAGTTTTACCAATTCCTATCATTGATCAAGCACTGCTTCAAAGAGGTGCCCTGATAGAACTACCAAAGAACATTGGGAAAAATGTATCAATGGCCGAGAAAAGGGCAATTTTTAGAAAGATTTCTGTGAGTCTGTGTATTCTCCAATTTTCCCAACATATTTCTCAGTTTTAATGACAGAAAATCTCATCCCGTTAGGTTTATTATCTGTTTGATTGCCGTATCCAGCATTTTTTTTTTAGTATGACTCTGTGTGCCAAATCTTTTGTGACAAGATTTAAATGAGTCTGTCTACACATTAGTAAAGACCATAAGCCAGATTCTGCAGGGCAACCTATAATAAATATATCAGTAGTAGACTACATTCAATCCGTTAACCTTTAACCCTTTAACGACATAGGAAGTAAATGTATGTCATGGTGCCCTGGTACTTAATGCACCAGGACGTACATTTACATCCTGAACATGATGTGAGCATCCTGCATGGTAGGTTCTGGCTGCTATCAGCAGCCAGGGACCCTCTGGCAATGGCGGACGTCAGCAATCGCGCTGATGTCCACCGATAACCTTTCAGATGCTGTGATCAATACTGATCACGGCATCTGTGGAAATACGGCACTTGGAATGGATGATCGGCATGGGGATCCGATCATTGAAGATGGCGGACGGAGGTCCCCTCACCTGCCTCCGTCCGTCCTCCCGGCATCTTCTTCTCTGGTTCCAAAAGACCCGAGAAGTAGATTGCCGATAATACTGATCAGGGCTAAGCCCATGCATAGCACTGATCAGTATCTGCAATCTAAAGATTTCAAAAAAGTAAAAAAAAGTTTTTAAAAATTGTAAAAAAAAGACCCTCCCCCAATGAGTAAAACCTAAATAAAATAGACATATCGGCACCTGCGTAAATATCCGAACTATCAAAATCCTGTTCGGTGAATGGCAAGAGGTACCCTGCCCCTAGACATCTTATCCCCTATCCAAAGGACTAATAAAAAAGTCACACAGTGCATAGTGAAAGTATTTGGCCCCCTTGAACTTTTTGACCTTTTTCCACATTTCAGGCTTCAAACATAAAGATATAAAAGTGTGGGACACAATCATGAAGTGGAACAAAATTAATTGGATATTTCAAACTTTGTTAACAAATACAAAACAGAAAAATTGTGCGTGCAAAATTATTCAGCCCCTTTACTTTCAGTGCAGCAAACTCTCTCCAGAAGTTCAGTGAGGATCCAATGTTGACCTAAATGACTAATGATGATAAATAGAATCCACCTGTGTGTAATCAAGTCTCCGTATAAATGCACCTGCACTGTGATAGCCTCAGAGGTCCGTTTAAAGCACAGAGAGCATCATGAAGAACAAAGGAACACACCAGGCAGGTCCGAGATACTGTTGTGGAGAAGTTTAAAGCCGGATTTGGATACTAAAAGATTTCCCAAGCTTTAAACATCCCAAGGAGCACTGTGCAAGTAATAATAATAAAATGGAAGGAGTATCAGACCACTGCAAATCTACGAAGACCTGGCCGTCCCTCTAAACTTTCAGCTCATACAAGGAGAAGACAGATCAGAGATGCAGCCAAGAGGCCCACGATCACTCTGGATGAACTGCAGAGATCTACAGCTGAGGTGGGAGACTCTGTCCATAGGACAACAATCAGTCGTATACTGCACAAATCTGACCTTTATGGAAGAGTAGCAAGAAGAAAGCCATTTCTTAAAGATGTCCATAAAAAGTGTCATTTAAAGTTGTTTGCCACAAGCCACCTGGGAGACACACCAAACATGTGGAAGAAGGTGCTCTGGTCAGATAAAAACGAAATCGAACTTTTGGGCAACAATGCAAAACGTTATGTTTGGCATAAAAGCAACACAGCTCATCACCCTGAACACACCATCCCCACTGTCAAACATGGTGGTGGCAGTATCATGGTTTGGGCCTGCTTTTCTTCAGCAGGGACAGGGAAGATGGTTAAAATTGATGGGAGGATGGATGGAGCCAAATACAGGACCATTCTGGAAGAAAACCTGATGGTGTCTGCAAAAGACCTAAGACTGGGACGGAGATTTGTCTTCCAACAAGAAAATGATCCAAAACATAAAGCAAAATCTACAATGGTGTAAAAAGGGGAGGCAGTCCTGCTAGGCTAGGTCAGAGTAAAAGATATAAGGTCAAAAATTAGGAGAAAGAGAGAGAGAAAAAAGAAAATGTGTCTATAATAGCATAAAATGATAACATTTATTTGGAAAAATGATTTGAGGTCTGCGGCAGGGCCCTTGTCCCAGACTGGTCACTAGATAAAAATGAGTACAATGGTATAAAATGCTAAAAATATAAAATATGCACAGTGGTATTGCAATGGGACAGTGCAAGCAGTATCTGTTTAGTTATACTGTAAAGCCATATTATAGGAGCCAGGATTAATCCAGATGAAAGTACATAGCAAAAAAGTTTATAATCCAATAAGGCAAATTTTCGGTAGCTCTGGAGCCTCCCAGATTGGGGCCCACTATAAACGTTTTTAGGTGCAGAGATACAGGCGATGCCCCCTCTACCCCGACGGCATGGGGACTGAATGCAAGAGAGCAATCGCTATACAGTTCAGGCACTTAGTGCCTCTTACCGGCTACAGTGTGCAGTCAGGTGACCTCCACCATTGAAAAAGGGGACGCAGTTCCCTGAAACGCGTCTGGTGTTAAGACAACCCTGCACATCATCTGAGACAATCGTTACCGCATTGCCTGTCCTCACCTACTCTCTCACCTGCTCCCCGTGCCATCGGGGTAGAGAGGATACCTCCAGCGTTGCCATACGCTGCTACGACCGCTAGGCTTCACAGCGCTGCCACACGCTGCTTCCCAGCCATCATCTCCGACCCCCAGCACCGGATCATATCACCCCTCCAGATGGACGTGTATCCGGATCGCAAGCACAGCTGCACTCACCTGACTGTGCACACTGTAGCCAGTAAGAGGCACTAAGTGCCTGAACTGTATAGCGATTGCCCTCTTGCATTCAGTCCCCGTGCCGTCGGGGTAGAGGGGGCATCGCCTGTATCTCTGCACCTAAAAACGTTTATAGTGGGCCCCAATCTGGGAGGCTCCAGAGCTACCGAAAATTTGCCTTATTGGATTATCAACTTTTTTGCTATGTACTTTCATCTGGATTAATCCTGGCTCCTATAATATGACTTTACAGTATAACTAAACAGATACTGTTTGCACTGTCCCATTGGCCCACTTTCATTGTCTCATTGTCCAATTAGTGAAGTGCAATACCACTGTGCATATTTAATATTTTTAGCATTTTATACCATTGTAACCATTTTATCTAGTGACCAGTCTGCGACAAGGACCCTGCCGCAGACCTCACATCATTTTTCCAAATAAATGTTATCATTTTATGCTATTTTAGACACATCTTCTTTTTTCTCTCTCTCTTTCTCCTAATTTTTGACCTTAAATCTTTTACTCTGACCTAGCCTAGCAGGACTGCCTCCCCTTTTTACACTATTAGTACTCTTTCTTGGCACATGGGTATGTGCAACGCAGTATCCTCGGTATAGGTTTTCTCTTTTTACGTTGAGCTCCCACATTTTTTTTAATATATTTTCAAAATCTACAATGGAATGGTTCCCAAATAAACATATCCCAGTGTTAGAATGGCCAAGTCAAAGTCCAGACCTGAATCCAATCGAGAATCTGTGGAAAGAAATGAAAACTGCTGTTCACAAACGCTCTCCATCCAACCTCACTGAGCTCCAGCTGTTTTGCAAGGAGGAATGGGCAAAAATTTCAGTCTCTCCATGTGCAAAACTGATAGAGACATACCCCAAGCGACTTACAGCTGTAATGGCAGCAAAAGATGGCGCTACAAAGTATTAACTTAAGGGGGCTGAATAATTTTGCACGCACAATTTTTCAGTTTTTTATTTGTTAAAAAAAGTTTGAAATATCCAATAAATTTCGTTCCACTTCATGATTGTGTCCCACTTGTTGTTGATTCTTCACAAAAAAATTACAGTTTTATATCTTTATGTTTGTACTAATAAAAGTGGTACTAATAAAAACTACAGATCATGGCACAAAAAATTTGCCCTCATACATACTTATTTCTTATTTTGTAAAAGTTTTTTTAAAAGCAGTACAATAACAGAAAAGTATCTAAACATGGGTATAATTATAATCATATTAACCCACAATTTAAAGAAAACATGTAATTTTTACCATAACAGCGTGAAAACGAAACCTTCCAATATTGGCTAGATTGTAGTTTTCTTTTCTATATCCCCACACAAATAATTTTTTTTTTGTTTTGCCATACATTTTATGGTAAAATGAGTGATGTCAGTACAAAGGATAATTGGATGGAAATATAAAAGAGTTATGATTTTTAGAAGGTAAGGAGGAAATAAAGAAAATGCAAAAATAAAATTGTCAGTGTCCTTAAAGGGGTACTCCGGTGGAAAACATATTTTTTCTTAAATCAACTGGTGCCTGAAAGTTAAAGGGGTTATCCACCATAAGGTGATTTTAGTACGTTCCCCTGCAGGCAGTAACGGACATGCATAGGAAGGATCTGCGCTTGTCTTGGGGATAAATGGCTATGTTGTGAGATTACTATAACACTGTGGCTAGCTATTTGTGAACTGGTATTTCCTGTTTGACTTTTCTTTTTTTGACTACAAATCCCACAATTCCATCTTCCTCCCTCCCACACATCAGCCACCCCACCCATTGAAACATAAATGAGCTGCATCCACTCAAATCAGTGTGGTTTTCAATCAGGGTGCCTACACCTTTTGCAGATTGATCTCTTTCCCACCAAGCGATCCCTCCCCCCATTGAAGCAGACAGGCTCCCTGTCATCAGCTGACTAGTGAGATCAGGTCTTGGCCGCATTGCAAGCTGGGAAAAATCAGAGACAACAGTCATTTTGTATGCTGTTAAAAACAAATATTGGAGTGAAAATCACAGAAGAATTGTGAGAAAACCGTCACACACAGGTACAGACACTATATTATGAACTACACTAACTTTGGAGCCCCTGTAGCATAGCCAAATAAAAAAAATTCCTGGAAACTTCTTTTTTGTCTTGTCCACAGTGCTCTTTGCTGACACCTGATGCCCGTATCAGGAACTGTCCAGAGCAGCAGAGGTTTGCTATGAGGATTTTCTCCTGCTCTGGACAGTTCCTGAAACGGGCATCAGGTGTCAGCAGAGAGCACTGTGGACAAGACAAAAAATAAATTCAAAAAGAAAAGAATTTCCTCTGTAGCATACAGCTGCTAAAAAGTACCGTAAGGATAAATATTTTTTAATAGAAGTAATTTACAAATCTGTTTCACTTTCTGGCACCAGTTGATTTAAAAAAAAAAAAAAAAAAAAAATGTTTTCCACCGGAGTACCCCTTTAAAGCCAAAATGGGCTGTGTTATTAAGGGGTAATGGACATGAATACACCATAGTATAGGTCGGAATACTTTTGTGAAGGTATTCCAATGGGTCTCCTTATATTACCGACTTCACTCACTTGAGTTATTTTATAGTCCAGGCCTGGACTATCAAGGGTCATCCAGGATTGGATAAAAAAATATAGATGCTTTCTTTCAAAATTAGCGCTCAGGTTGTGTGTGGTATTGCAGCTCAGTTTCATTTAAAGGACAACTGCAGCGGTATGACACTTATCCCCTATCCACAGGATAGGGGATAAGTGTTTGATTGCGGGGGGTCCGACCGCTGGGACCCCCCGCGATCTCCCTAATGGGGCGCCACCATTAGCGGTCTCCTCCCCGTCCACCCCATACAGTTCTATGGGGGAGACGGGGAGGCACGAACGCTGCCTCCCCGCCTCTCCCATAGAGATGTATGGAGGAGGCGTGCCGACTGCAATGTCATGCTGCAGCCGGCACGCCCCCTGTACGGGACCGCCGCGGCCCCGTACAGGAGATCACAGGGGGTCCCAGCGGTCGGACCCCCCGCGATCAAACACTTATCCCCTATCCTGTGGATAGGGGATAAGTGTTAATCACGCTGCAGATGTCCTTTAAGTACATGAAGCAAAGCTATAATATCACACACAACCTGAGAATGACTGGGGCACTGTTTTTAGAAGCAAGCAGCTGGTTCCGCCTCCAAACCTCACTGCGCACACTGCCGCTGGGTAGTTCTCTGGGTGTGCTGATAGGAGAATACGTTGGATTAGCATATACAGCAGATTTTGCACAGTGTAAAATATCCTACGTATGCACCGTGTGCGATCCTACCCTAAGGGCTCATTCACACGAGCAGATTTTCTGCTACAGATCTGTTGCAGATTTGCTTCAGCAGATTTGTCTGCCCATTGAAGTCAATGGGCAGCAAATCTGCTGAAGCAAATCTGCAGCAGCTCTGCAGCAGAAAATCTGCTTGTGGGAATGAGCCCTAAGGGTACGTTCACACAGGCGAATTACCTGTGGAATTTCAGCAGCGTATGTGCTAAGGAAAATCTGCAGCGGATCCGCCCGTGTGACCTAAGGGTCAGATCTGCAACAAAAAATATGCATGTGTAAAGGCACCCTAAGGGAGATCTGCGGCGAGTTTGAAAAGGAGCGGGGCCTCCGTGCGTAATCCGCAGCATATTGAATTGACTATTGAAGTCAATAGGGTCTGCAGCAGAATTTTCAACAGCGGAGATTCCTCTGGTGAAAATTTGCTGTGGATTGCGCACAGAGGCCCCGCTCCTTTTCAAACTTGCAGCGTGAGATCTGCTTCAGGTTTGAAAATAAATCCGCTCATGTGAACGAGCCCTCAGGGTACGTTCAGACGTGCGTATTTTCTGCGGCAGATTTTCTGTAGCAGATTTTACTACCCATTGATGTCAATTGTCAGCAAAATCTGCAGCAACAAATTTGTAGCAGATCTGCAGCAAAAATACGCCTGTGTGAACATACCCTTAGGCTAAATTTCTAAAACGCCTGAAAAAACGGCAGTGCAATTTCCTGTCTCTAGCGTTTTTTCTGGCGTTTTTTCATTTGCATTTTTGGCACCTTGGCAGTTTCTTTTGGTACCCAAAATTTGTTGGGTACCAAAAAAAATAAAATAAAATAAAGGATGCAGTAGTGATGGAAAATAATTTATTTAACGAAATTACATTTTTTTTTATAATAATAAAGTGTGTGTGTTTCACTTTTTTCTCAATTTTTTAGGTAGTACTACTACTCCCAGCATGGAACAGACTGTTGATGGGAGTAGTAGTACCTGTACTAATAGACATATCGCCCTGGGTGTCAGTCATGACACCCGATGCGATCGTCCATAATATAGCAGAGATGTGGAGCGGCTCTATACAGCGCTCGCATCTCTGCTCTGTACTCCGACCAGTGATGTGAATAGAACATCATTCATATTTTCCGCCCAGAGCTGTGGTTGGCTGGATGGTTGCAGCCAATCACCGCTCTCAGAGGGAAATATGAATGAATAAGTGGTCGGCCGGAGTATAGTGCAGAGATGCGAGCGCTGTATAGAGCCGCTCCGCATCTCTGCTATATTATGGACGATCGCAGCGGGTGTCAGTAGTGATACCCGCTGTCATCTGTTCTTACCTGCAGGTACTACTACTCCCAACATGGAGCACACTCTGCTCCATGATGGGAGCTGTTGTACCTACAATAATAGACAGATCGCAGGGAGTGTAACTTCTGACACCTGTTGGGATCTGTCTATTAATGCAGGTACTACAGCTCCCAGCATGGAGCAGAGTGTGCTCCATGTTGGGAGTAGTAGTACCTGCAGTTAAGGAAAGATCACAGCGGATGTCACTCCTGACACCCACTGTGATCCTCCTGTATAATGTATAGATGCGGATGGCCGCTCTTCTATGGTCCCCTGCACTGACGTATGTATACACATATTCATATTTCCCACAGAGAGCTGTGATTGGCTGAAACCATCTGGCCAATCACAGCTCTCTGCGGGAAATCTGAATAGGTGTATATATACGGCAGTGCAGGGGACCATAGAAGAGCGGCCGGCCGCATCTATACATTATATAGGAGGATCGCAACGGGCGTTCTGTTAATTGGTGCAGGTACTACTACTCCCATCATGGGACAGTGTGTTCCATGCTGGTAGTAGTAGTACTACCTAAAAAAAATGTAAAAAATAAAGAAAAAAAAGTGAAAAACACAGACACACTACATTTTTATTATTGCCGGCTACATTTTTAGGTCCCTGCCGCCCACAAAAATTGATCCCTGTTTTAAAAATGTTGTAATGTATATATATATAAATCTCAATGTGTGTATGTGTGTGTATGTTCCAGCATCACGTCCAAACCAAGATCCAAGATATTAACATGAAACTTGGCCACATGTTACTTATATGTCAACAACAAACATAGGATAGGTGATTTAACCCTTGCCCACCCCCATTTGCCAGGGGCGGGGTTTATGTTTAAAGTCCCATACAAGTCTATGGGAAATATATGTTACTGCATAACTTCCAAACGGCTGGAGATATTTCGATAATACTTGGTCACATGTTACTTATATGTCAACTTAAAATATAGGATAGTTAATTTAACCCTTAACTACCCCCATTTAGGAGGGTCAGGGGTTTTGTTTAAAGTCCCATGCAAATCAATGGGAAATGTATGTTCCCACATAACTTCTGTACGGCTGGAGATATTTCAATATCTGGTACACATCTTACAGTTTGGGATATGAGGACAGGATAGGAAGTCAGGATAGGAGGTCGAGATAGGAGGTCGAGATAGGAGGTCAAGATAAGAGGACGGTATGGTCGCTATAGGAGGTCGGGATAGGAGGTCGAGATAGGAGGTCGAGTTAGGAGGTTGGGATAGGAGGATGGGATATGAGGACGGAATAGGAGGTGGAGATAGGAGGACGGGATAGGAGGTCGAGATAGGAGGACGAGATAGGAGGTCGGGATAGGAGGTCGGGATAGGAGGTCGAGATAGGAGGACGGGATAGAAGGACGGGATAGGAGGATGGGATAGGAGGACCTGATAGGAGGTCAGGATAGGAGGACGGAATAGGAGGTCGGGATAGGAGGACAGGATAGGGGGTCAGAATAGGAAGTCGAGATAGTAGGTCGAGATAGGAGGACGGGATAGGAGGTCGGGATAGGAGGTTGAGATAGGAGGACGGGATAGGAGGACGGGATAGGAGGACGGGATAGGAGGACGGGATATGAGGTCGGGATAGGAGGTCGAGATAGGAGGATGGGATAGGAGGTCGGGATAGGAGGATGGGATAGGAGATCGGGATAAGAGGTCGAGATAGGAGGTCGAGATAGGAGAACGGCATAGGAGGTCGGGATAGGAGGTTGAGATAGGAGGATGGGATAGGAGGACGGGATAGGATGGGATAGGAGGTCGGGATATGAGGTTGGGATAGGAGGTCGGGATAGGAGGTCAGGATAGGAGGTCGAGATAGGAGGTCGAGATAGGAGGATAGGATATGAGGACGGGATAGGAGGACTGTATAGGAGGACGGGATAGGAGGTCGGGATATGAGGTCGGGATAGAAGGTCATGGTATGAGGACGGAATATGAGTACAGGATATGGGGTTGGGATATGACAACAATATATGGGGATGGAATATGAGGTCAAAAGCTTCCTCCTCTGTTGATTTTCCTCCCCAACAAGGATTAGGAAGGAAAAAACCAGCAAAGCTGGGTACTCAGCTAGTCTATGTATACTATGTGGGAAGCCTATTAGGCTGAATTTGTGCTAAGGGGCGTGAATTCCAACGCCCCCCCGCACCTCTAGGCGGAGCCATGACGGAGGCACGACTATAAAACGCCCCTCCACCATGCAGGCGGGGCGTACGAGTCATTTCGGAGGGAGTGGGTGCAGGGGGTGGAGTGGTTCCAGTACGGTAAGCCTGGGTCTCCGGCCTCTAATTCATTCTCACAGCACCCCGGCCTTTCCTCCCTTCCGGCACTGCACTGGCTCGCAGGGGTCACGGCTGGTTGACCGGAGCTTCCCCGTCCCAGGTCTCCCCCGCTCTGGGTGCCTCCAAGCTTATCTGGACAGCTCACGGGTGCCCTGTCCCGCTCCCCTTCCCCCCAGCCGCAGTATCACTACCGGGATGAGTGGGAGCATAGGGGGTTGGGGCCGCAGTAGTTCCGGCCTCCGTTAGATCAGACCGATCCCCCACCTGGTACTTTGCGGGGATCTCCTTCTCCCGCTCCCCGTGGCTGGGCTGCGTGTCTGGTGTCCCTCTTGGTTGCCGGGGGGACGCTGCCGGGCCACGTGGTTTGCGGAGGGCGGAGTTTCCTTGTGAACAGGGCGGGCAAACACTGTTTGCTATTGTGTATGCCAGAGTTTCGTTACTGATGTGCGGCAATCCGGCAGCACTTACTAGTACTTTGCACTATCTGAGGTTCTGCTCTGTAAAACTGTAGCTTTTTCTGCTCTGCAATTCACTCGTGTGAATAAAACAGCAATAGCAGCGGGGCTGTGGGCCCTGCTGCAGCCTTGGGATCCCCCGGCTCCTGCGGCCGCCAAGCTGCGTGGTGCAGGGGGGCGGGGCCTACCCCGTCAGCTGTCCCGGTCAGCCGGAGCTACCTCCGGTGCCGGCTACACGGGCTGGCCGCGGTGGTTCCGGCTGACACCCCTCTGGTCGCCTCCCATGGGGCACGAGGGGGCGGAGCCCCTGGGGACACGGCCTCGGGTTGATTCTGGTCAATCCCTGACCCGGTATTTTGCGGGGTTCTCACGGGTATGTCACGTGGCTCTGGGCCTGCGTGCTCGGTGTCACCATACAGGTGAAGCTCACTTTGGTGGTCTTATTGCAGAATATTATCACATGTGCATGCATGAATTACAAAGTTCGTGCCTCAGCATTTGTCCAATAGCAACATTCATACCGTCACAGTCATTTGCAGCATTCGTACCGTGCGGTTATTTATAGCATACCGTGCAGTCGCTTATTGCATTCAGACTGTGCAGTCACTCATAGCTTTCATGCCGTGCAGTCACTTATAGCGTTCATGCCGTGCAGTCACTCATAGCGTCCATGCCGTGCAGTCACTCATAGCGTCCATGCCGTGCAGTCACTCATAGCGTCCATGCCGTGCAGTCACTCATAGCGTCCATGCCGTGCAGTCACTCATAGCGTCCATGCCGTGCAGTCACTCATAGCATCCATGCCGTGCAGTCACTCATAGCGTCCATGCCGTGCAGTCACTCATAGCGTTCATGCCGTGCAGTCACACATAGCGTTCATGCCGTGCAGTCACTCATAGCATTCATGCCGTGCAGTCACTCATAGCATTCATGCCGTGCAGTCACTCATAGCGTTCATGCCGTGCAGTCACTCATAGCGCTCATGCCGTGCAGTCACTCATAGCGTTCATGCCGTGCAGTCACTCATAGCGTTCATGCTGTTCAGTCACTCATAACATCTATGCCGTGTAATCAATCATAAGCATTCACACCGTACAGTTTCTCATGGCTTCATACCGCGCAGTCACTCATAGCTTTCTTACCGTGCAGTCACTCATAGCGTTCATACCGTGCAGTTACACAGCGTCCATACAGTGCAGTTACTCATAAGCATTCATGCGGTGCAGCCACCCGTTGCTTTCATAACGTACAGTCACCCAGAGCCGTGAATCCGTGCAGTCACTCATAGCTGTCATACCGGGCAGTTATTTAAAGCACCCATACCGTACAGTCAATTTCAGCATTCATGCCGCATACTGCGTAGTCGCTTCCTACGCTCATATCTGTAACATGAGTACGGCACTCACACTCATAGCGTTACTGCTCTTACGACATAGCAGTTCCATACCGCACGTAGGTTACAACGCATATACGATCACGGCATTTCACACCGCTTGGGGGTATTCGCGGCGTTGCTCTGCGCGCGCGTGCTTCATGCGCTCTTAGTGAGGCATGCAGCACGTGCGGTCGGTGTGAGCGCGGTGTGTGCTTCCATGGTGTCATATACAGGGGGTAGGGGCATGCTGTGGGTAACAGTCAGTGTTGTACACAGTATGTACGTTCTTACTGTTATGTAGTGGGTACAATCACAGTGTTGTTAGTTATAGTGTTGTGTACAGTACATACGCTCATAGCATTATATGCAGTGGGTACAGTCAGTGTCGTATATAGTACATACGCTCGTAGTGTTACATACAGTAGGTGAGTTACAGCATGGCATACAGTACATACACTTAAAGTGTTCATGCAAGGAGTACAGTTCAGTGCTGCGTACAGCACATACGCTCGTGGTGTTATGTGCAGTGGGTACAGTTACAGCACAATGTGCAACACATATGCTCACAGTGGAATATGCAGTAGGTACAGTTACAGTATAGCATGCAACACATACGCTCATAGTATCATACGCAGTAGATACAGTTATTGTTATGCACAGTACGCACGTTGATAGTGTCTATGCAGCAGGTATGGCCAGTGTTGGTCACAGTACATGCACTCTTGGGGTCATATGCAGTAGGTACAGTTACAGCACGGCATGCAGTACACTCACTCACAGTGCTATGTGCAGTGGGTACGGTCACATCACGGTATAACAGTACATACGCTCATAGTGTCACATACTGCAGGCACGGTCAGTATTGTATGGTACATATGCTCGTTGCGTCACATACAGCAAGTACACTCACAGGTTGAACGCTCAAACCACTAGCACCGCTTATGGACTCGTCATTGTCATATTGCACTCACGTGTGCCTTCCATTCCATACGCTAGTGTAGCTACATGGGACGTACGTTCATAGTTTGTTGATATGTTTAGCTTCATACTGTTGTCATACACATGCTCATAGCTCATACTGTTCATACACGCATAGCTTCACACGGAGTACACTAAATATAAGCTCACAGCTTCATACTGTTCAGATGTTCATTGCATGTGCGGTACAGGCACAAACAATTACTCTGCACATACTTATGGACCATTACGCTCACATAAGTTATGTTTTCACTAAACATAAGCTTGAAGCATTCTACGGTACATACACTTGTAGTTTGCTTATTATGATGTGTTTCCCAGTACATTGCAGTTGCTGTATATTGTTTACACTAAACATACCTATAGAATATAAGCACAGTTTACAGCATTCTCCAGTCACAAGGTGTATAGGCTCATAGCACGCATGTGTATCTTTACTTAGTTAGTTGGTGTTATGCATGACCGTAGTGGTTATAACACTTGTCCTTAAGCACGGTATAAGTAGTGTCAATGGCATGGTGTTACATTCCATTACTCAGGTACACTGCTACAAGTCGGCATATACGAGACGGCTTCGTATCATCTTCATCCACATAGTATTGTCACAAGCTCTCACTACCATAGGTAACATACCATGCACACATTTTAACTACACTTGTTTGCTGCGCTTCAGCTGAGGTACCGGCACCTGGTTCCCGTAGCTGACATGATTCACATACGTTACCATAGTAACTGCACATAGTCACAGTTGAAGCGTCCGTATCTCGCCATACACTCACTAGTTACCTCTCAAATTGTCCAAGGGCATGAACAAAGTCATTGGCACTGACATTTTCTTATGCTTAATGACATGTCTTCAAATAACAATGGCACGACTCATAGGTGGTTGTACCCGTCATACCTGTCACGTCTACAGGAGGAGGCACTGCTTAGTACTTGTTACTGACACGTCTTCAGTGCAACTACATCATGACACATAGGTAGTTGTATACCCATCATGCCTGCCACGCCTGCAGGGGGTGCACTGCATAGTTGTTACTGACACGTCTTCAGAGCAACTACATCATGACACATAGGTAGTTGTAGACCCATCATGCCTGCCACGCCTGCAGGGGGATGCACTGCATAGTTGTTACTGACACGTCTTCAGAGCAACTACATCATTACACATAGGTAGTTGTAGACCCATCATGCCTGCCACGTCTGCAGGGGGATGCACTACTTGGTCGTTGTTACTGACACATCTTCAGAGCAATGACTCCGTGATACTAGGGGTTCCACACCATCTCCTGCCAAGTCTGCATGGGATTTACAGCATAGTCAATGTCACCCTTACACAAGTCATAGAAGTTTATAAATTTCATAACGCTCAAGTGGTCATTTTCTCGAATCAACCGGTCTCGTTCTCGCATGTCAGCGTCACGTAAACATCCGTCACATCCGCAGACACAAGGGTTACTCAAGACCTGTCACACCTACAGGTACGAGGTTCGAATTAGGTTTGTCTCGTCACAGGCAAAACGTCTATGCAAAGACCTGTCACATCTACAGGCACGAGGTTCGAATTAGGTTTGTCTCGTCACAGGCAAAACGTCTATGCAAAGACCTGTCACATCTACAGGCACGAGCGCGTTTTAATGTCTGTCTAAATCTACCGAGGGTCCGTCACATATTTAGGCTGAGCGTCACTAACTAACAATGAAGTTTTGCCACTTATTTAACAGGGAGTGCAAGATGCGTCATGCCTGACAAGCTTTGTTGGTTTCCTCTTCTGCAATGGCACAGTAAGTATGTCAACATGCACGAGCCAGCTAGTACGTAGTCAGGTCCCGTTTCCAGTGTCGTACAGTTTGCAGTAGGCATGACTGCCTTTACTTTGCAGCATCAAGCACTGCCTCTTGTAGTTTCTAGCCTGCAAGCATAACACTCTCTTTGTTTCTCTATTTCAGTTAAGTACAGTTAAGGGAGTTAGATATTAGTAGTGTGTGGCTTTGGTCATCATGGTTAGGAATAATGTTGTTAATTCTACTTCTTGATTTCTTTGCCCTCTATAGGCGTGCCCTCATACGCGGTTTTGGGCACAATTTCAACCGCTTCGTTAGTCTTTCTCATTTGTTATAGGTGTACAGGTTTGTATGTAAGGTGCAGTCTCAAGTACGAAAGGACTTCGACCGCTTGGTAAGTCAATGTGTGGTCATGTATAATCTGTATTTCAAATGTTACAACGAGTACGAATGTAAGCCCTGAGCACAAGTGGGAAGCCTATTAGGCTGAATTTGTGCTAAGGGGCGTGAATTCCAACGCCCCCCACACCTCTAGGCGGAGCCATGACGGAGGCACGACTATAAAATGCCCCTCCACCATGCAGGCGGGGCGTACGAGTCATTTCGGAACCCTCCCAACCCGCCCTTATTTTCATCATTTCACTATAGGGCATGCCCTCTATAGGCGTGCCCTCATACGCGGTTTTGGGCACAATTTCAACCGCTTCGTTAGTCTTTCTCATTTGTTATAGGTGTACAGGTTTGTATGTAAGGTGCAGTCTCAAGTACGAAAGGACTTCGACCGCTTGGTAAGTGTTACGCCTAGCGCTCCGGGCCCCCGCTCCTCCCCGGAGCGCTCACGGCGTCTTTCTCCCTGCAGCTCCCCGGTCAGTCCCGCTGACCGGGAGCGCTGCTCTGTCATGGCCGTTGGGGATGCGATTCACACAGCGGGACGCGCCCGCTCGCGAATCGCATCCCAGGTCACTTACCCGTTCCCGTCCCCTGCTGTCATGTGCTGGCGCGCGCGGCTCCGCTCTCTAGGGCGCGCGCGCGCCAGCTCCCTGAGACTTAAAGGGCCAGTGCACCAATGATTGGTGCCTGGCCCAATTAGCTTAATTGGCTTCCACCTGGTCCCTGACTATATCTAGCCTCCTCCCATGCACTTCCTTGCCGGATCTTGTTGCCCTTGTGCCTAGTGAAAGCGTTTTGTGTGTTTAAAGCCTGTGTACCAGAACTTCTGCTATCTCCCCTGACTACGAACCTTGCCGCCTGCCCCCGACCTTCTGCTACGTCCGACTTTGCTTCTGCCTACTCCCTTGTACCTCGCCTATCTTCAGCAGTCAGAGAGGTGAGCCGTTGCTAGTGGATACGACCTGGTCACTACCGCCGCAGCAAGACCATCCCGCTTTGCGGCGGGCTCTGGTGAAAACCTGTAGTGGCTTAGAACCGGTCCACTAGCGCGGTCCTCGCCATCCCTCTCTGGCACAGAGGATCCACTACCTGCCAGCCGGCATCGTGACAGTAGATCCGGCCATGGATCCCGCTGAAGTTCCTCTGCCAGTTGTCGCTGACCTCCCTACGCTGGTCGCCCAGCAAGCTCGTCAGATCGCCCAACAAGATCACCAGCTGTCGTACTTGACCACCATGACACAGCAACTCCAGTCACAACTACAGCAAGTACAGTCACAGCTACAGCAGCAACAACCATCTCCTCCGCCAGCTCCTGCACCCCTTCCGCAGCGAGTGGCCACTCCTAGCCTCCGCCTGTCCTTGCCGGACAAATTTAATGGGGACTCTAAGTTTTGGCGTGGCTTTCTTTCGCAATGTTCCCTGCACTTGGAGATGATGTCGGACCAGTTTCCTACTGAAAGGTCTAAGGTGGCTTTCGTAGTCAGCCTTCTGTCTGGAAAAGCCCTGTCATGGGCCACACCGCTCTGGGACCGCAATGACCCCGTCACTGCCTCTGTACACTCCTTCTTCTCGGAAATTCGAAGTGTCTTTGAGGAACCTGCCCGAGCCTCTTCTGCTGAGACTGCCCTGCTGAACCTGGTCCAGGGTAATTCCTCCGTTGGCGAGTACGCCATACAATTCCGTACTCTTGCTTCTGAACTATCCTGGAATAATGAGGCTCTCTGCGCGACCTTTAAAAAAGGCCTATCCAGCAACATTAAAGATGTTCTGGCCGCACGAGAGACTCCTGCTAACCTGCATGAACTCATTCATCTAGCCACTCGCATTGACATGCGTTTTTCTGAGAGGCATCAAGAGCTCCGCCAGGAAAAAGACTTAGATCTCTGGACACCTCTCCCACAGTCTCCACTGCAATCTGCGCCTAGGCCTCCCGCCGAGGAGGCCATGCAAGTGGATCGGTCTCGCCTGACCCTGGAAGAGAGGAATCGCCGTAAGGAAGAGAATCTTTGTCTGTACTGTGCCAGTACTGAACATTTTTTGGTGGATTGCCCAATCCGTCCTCCACGTCTGGGAAACGCACGCTCGCACCCAGCTCTCGTGGGTGTGGCGTCTCTTGATGCTAAGTCGACTTCTCCACGTCTCACGGTGCCTGTTCGGATTTCTACTTCAGCCAGCTCTCCCCTCTCAGCCGTGGCCTGCCTGGACTCTGGAGCTTCTGGGAATTTTATTCGGGAATCCTTAGTGAATAAATTCCGCATTCCGGTGACCCGTCTTGTCAAGCCACTCCACATTTCCGCGGTCAACGGAGCCAGGTTGGATTGCACCGTGCGTTACCGCACGGAGCCCCTCCTAATGTGCATCGGACCTCATCACGAGGAAATTGTATTTTTTGTCCTTCCTAATTGCACTTCTGAAGTTCTCCTTGGACTACCCTGGCTTCAACACCATTCCCCAACCCTGGATTGGTCCTCTGGGGAGATCAAGAGTTGGGGTCCCTCTTGTTCCAAGGACTGCCTTCAACCGGTTCCCAGTACTCCCTGCCGTGACCCTGTGGTTCCTCCTGTATCCGGTCCCCCTAAGGTCATTAAGGACTCTGCCTGCCACAGGAAATGCCTCTCCCCCCTCCCAGTCCCATCAGGCAAGCCTCTGTGTCCCCTCATGGCCCTCGTCCTGGTGTCACACTGCCCCGTGCCAGGTCTCGCCCTCTGCCCTCTCTCCCCATTCCTACTCCTGCTGTTCTGCCTGCCGTTGAGGAATCCCTCCATCCTTTCCCGGTGTCCTCATCCCAGGGGAGGCAGTTACCGGACAAAGAGAAGGGGAGACCTAAGGGGGGGGGTACTGTTACGCCTAGCGCTCCGGGCCCCCGCTCCTCCCCGGAGCGCTCACGGCGTCTTTCTCCCTGCAGCTCCCCGGTCAGTCCCGCTGACCGGGAGCGCTGCTCTGTCATGGCCGTTGGGGATGCGATTCACACAGCGGGACGCGCCCGCTCGCGAATCGCATCCCAGGTCACTTACCCGTTCCCGTCCCCTGCTGTCATGTGCTGGCGCGCGCGGCTCCGCTCTCTAGGGCGCGCGCGCGCCAGCTCCCTGAGACTTAAAGGGCCAGTGCACCAATGATTGGTGCCTGGCCCAATTAGCTTAATTGGCTTCCACCTGGTCCCTGACTATATCTAGCCTCCTCCCATGCACTTCCTTGCCGGATCTTGTTGCCCTTGTGCCTAGTGAAAGCGTTTTGTGTGTTTAAAGCCTGTGTACCAGAACTTCTGCTATCTCCCCTGACTACGAACCTTGCCGCCTGCCCCCGACCTTCTGCTACGTCCGACTTTGCTTCTGCCTACTCCCTTGTACCTCGCCTATCTTCAGCAGTCAGAGAGGTGAGCCGTTGCTAGTGGATACGACCTGGTCACTACCGCCGCAGCAAGACCATCCCGCTTTGCGGCGGGCTCTGGTGAAAACCTGTAGTGGCTTAGAACCGGTCCACTAGCGCGGTCCTCGCCATCCCTCTCTGGCACAGAGGATCCACTACCTGCCAGCCGGCATCGTGACAGTAAGTCAATGTGTGGTCATGTATAATCTGTGTATAATCAAATGTTACAACGAGTACGAATGTAAGCCCTGAGCACAAATATATATAAAACTCAATGTGTGTGTGTATGTATGTGTGTATGTGTGTGTATATTCCCGCATCACGTCCAAACGGCTAAAAATATTAACATGAAACTTGGCACACATGTTACTTATATGTCAACAACAAACATAGGATAGGTAATGTAACCCTTACCAACCCCCATTTGCCAGGGTCAGGATTTTTGTGTAAAGTCCCATACAAGTCTAAGGGAAATATATGTTACTGCATAACTTCCAAATGGCTGGATATATTTTGATAATACTTGGTCACATGTTACTTATTTGTCCACTTAAAATATAGGATAGTTAATTTAACCATTAACTACCCCATTTGTGAGGGACGGGTTATGAGGACGGGATAGGAGGTCGGCATAGGAGGTCGAGATAGGAGGACGGGATAGGAGGACGGGATAGGAGGACGGGATAGGAGGTCGGGATAGGAGGTCAGGATAGGAGGTCCGGATATGGGGTTCGGATATGACAACAATATATGAGGAGGGGATATGAAGTCAAAAGTTTCCTCTGTTGATTTTCCTCCACAACAACATTTCGTTAGATACAATTTTTTCCATCACTACTGTATCTTTTTTATTATTATTTTTTAAATGGTACCCTATGAAATTTTATTAAAAAAGGTATCTCCATCACTTTTTTGGATCGCTAAAATCCAAAAGAGAATAAAAACCGCCTGAAAAAATGCCAAAGTTAAAACCCACATGGTGTTCCACAGACTTCTATGGGAGAAAAACGCCACGATTTCAGGGAAAAAACGCCAGTGGCTCAACATGCTGCGATTTTGCAAAACTGCCAAGGAGCTGAAAAACGCCAAAAAAAAGGGAAAAAATGGCAAAAGGATAAAAAAAAAACGCCAAAATGAAAAACGCCAAGTGGAAAAGAATTTTCGATTTCTCATTGATTTACAGCTAACATCTGGCTGCAGCGTTTCTTTGGCTGAAAAAAAAAAACAAGTAGAAACTTAGCCTTAAGCTTGATATACAATTTTTCAGTTTATTTGTAGGAAAAATATCTCTTCAGTTCATAATACTTGCACAATTGAAAGTCCTAATCAAGAGCTGTGTCCCTTGAGATGACATAATATCTGCTAATTCCATAAATAAGCCCAGAAAATCTCACTTCAGTTAGAGCTAATTAATATAAGGAACCTCTTTACTATTTTCAGTACAGCCATTAGTTTCAGGTCTATTTTAAATAGGTACTCCACTGGCCAGCGCTTGGAACATTTAGTTCCGAAATCTGTGTGGTCGCTGTGGGGGTAAGGCACGCCCCCTTGTGCCATCAGGCCACACCCCTCAATGCAAGTATCTGTAATTGGTATTAGTGAGTACTAGAATATAAATATCGGTACTTAAACTTTTTTTTTTTAAATGGCATTGGGCCATTCCTAATGCTAATGTATTTCATGGCTCATACAGACAGACCACATTGCTGCTCTGTACCAATTCTGAGTGGCAAAGAGCCACATATCAATGGTAAAATTATACTTTGGATGTTCCCGTACCTCTGTGAGCCACTATATGTTTGTATGGAGGATATTTATGCTCACAATCTTCATAGCCCAAGACTTGCCAGGGACTATGCTTTAAGTACAGTTTACCCGCATAGCATAAAAAAGCTAATGTGAAAAGAGCAATGGTAATGTAATATATATATATGGCTCCACGTGAGAGGAAGCAGCACAACCCTGTCACTGTCAAGGTGTCGTGGGTGACAGCAGTAGGTGCAGTCCAGGTCAAAGTCTGCTATTCAGCCATATGCAAAATAAGATAAATGAACAGTAGAAAATAGGAACTGAGGTAGCACTGGATTCGGTCCAAGATGAAGTAACTAATGGCATAAACCAGTATATATATTAAACTATTTATTAAAGCACATACCAACGCATTTCTGGCCCGGATCAGGCCCTTCTTCAGGATAAAAGTGCACTTTTATCCTGAAGAAGGGCCCGATCTGGGCCAGAAACGCGTTGGTATGTGCTCTAATAAATTGTTTACAATATATACTGGTTTATATCACAAGTTACTTCATCTTGGACAGGATCCAATGCTACCTCAGTTCCTATTTTCTACTGTTCATTTATCTACCTAAGTGGACCAGTGTCACAATTTGGCTCACCGGTAGTGGATCCTCTGTGTCAGCGAGGGATTGGCGTGGACCGTGCTGGTGGACCGGTTCTAAGAGGCTACTGGTGTTCACCAGAGCCCGCCGCAAAGCGGGATGGTCTTGCTGCGGCAGTAGCAACCAGGTCGTATCCACTAGCAACGGCTCAACCTCGCTGACTGCTGAGAAGGCGTGGGACAGAAGGACTAGGCAGAGGCAAGGTCAGACGTAGCAGAAGGTCGGGGCAGGCGGCAAGGTTCGTAGTCAAGATGGATAGCAGAAGTTCAGGTAACACAGGCTTTGGACAACACTAAACGCTTTCACTGGCCCAAGGCAACAAGATCCGGCAAGGGAGTGCAGGGGCAGTGAGCAGATATAGTCTGGGAGCAGGTGGAAGCCAATTAAGCTAATTGGGCCAGGCACCAATCATTGGTGCACTGGCCCTTTAAGTCTCAGAGAGCTGGCACGCGCGCGCCCTAGAGAGCGGAGCCGCGCACGCCAGCACATGACAGCAGGGGACCGGGACGGGTAAGTGACCTGGGATGCGATTCGCGAGCGGGCGCGTCCCGCTGTGCGAATCGCATCCCCGACGGCCATGTCAGTGCAGCGCTCCCGGTCAGCGGGACTGACCGGGGCGCTGCAGGGAGAGAAACGCCGTGAGCGCTCCAGGGAGGAGCGGGGACCCGGAGCGCTAGGCGTAACAGTACCCCCCCCCTTAGGTCTCCCCCCTTTTTTGTCCGACAACTGCTTTACCTGGGACGAGGACACCGGGAGTGAATGGAGGGTTTCCTCAAGGGCAGGCAGTACAGCAGGAGTGGGAATGGGGAGGGAGGGCAGAGGGTGAAACTTGGCACGGGGCAGGGTGACACCAGGACGGGGGCCATGAGGAGGCACTGAGGCTTGCCTGACGGGACTGGGAGGGGGGGAGAGGCATCTCTTGTGGCAAGCAGAGTCCCAGTTCTTGATCTCCCCGGTGGTCCAGTCAAGGGTGGGAGAATGAAGCTGGAGCCATGGCAGCCCGAGGAGGACCTCAGAGGTGCAGTTGGGGAGGACGAAAAATTCAATCCTTTCGTGGTGGGGTCCAATGCACATCAAGAGGGGTTCTGTGCGGTAACGCACGGTGCAATCCAATCTGACTCCGTTGACCGCGGAAATGTAGAGCGGCTTGACGAGACGGGTCACCGGGATGCGGAATTTATTCACAAAAGAATCCAGAATAAAATTCCCAGAGGCACCAGAGTCCAAGCAGGCCACGGCTGAGAGGGAGGAGTTGGCTGAAGAAGAAATCCGCACGGGCACCGTGAGACGTGGAGAAGCAGACTTTGAACCGAGAGACGCCACACCCACGTGAGCTGGGTGCGTGCGTGCGTTTCCCAGACGTGGAGGACGAATAGGGCAATCCACCAAGAAATGCTCGGTACTGGCACAGTACAGACAAAGATTTTCTTCCCTACGGCGATTCCTCTCTTCCTGGGTCAGGCGAGACCGATCCACTTGCATGGCCTCCTCGGCGGGAGGCCCAGGCGTAGATTGCAGCGGATACTGTGGGAGAGGTGCCCAGAGATCTAAGTCTTTTTCCTGGCGGAGCTCTTGATGTCTCTCAGAAAAACGCATGTCAATGCGGGTGGCCAAATGGATAAGTTCTTGCAGGTTGGCAGGAATCTCTCGTGCGGCCAGCACATCCTTGATGCGACTGGATAGGCCTTTTTTAAAGGTCGCGCAGAGAGCCTCGTTATTCCATGATAATTCGGAAGCAAGAGTACGAAATTGGATGGCGTACTCGCCCACTGAAGAATTACCCTGGACCAGGTTCAGCAGGGCAGTCTCGGCAGAAGAAGCTCGGGCTGGCTCCTCGAAGACACTACGGACCTCAGCGAAGAAGGACTGGACTGTGGCTGTGGCAGGATCATTGCGGTCCCAGAGCGGTGTGGCCCAAGACAAGGCCTTTCCTGAAAGAAGGCTCACTACGAACGCCACCTTAGACCGTTCTGTAGGAAACAAGTCCGACAACATCTCCATATGCAGGGAACACTGAGACAGAAATCCACGGCAGAGTCTAGAGTCCCCATCAAATTTGTCCGGCAGGGACAAGCGGAGGCTAGGAGCGGCCACTCGCTGCGGAGGAGGTGCAGGAGCTGGCGGAGGAGATGGTTGCTGCTGTAGCAGAGGCAGAAGTTGCTGTAACATGGCGGTCAACTGCGACAGCTGCTGTCCTTGTTGGGCAATCTGCTGCGATTGCTGAGCGACCACCGAGGGAAGGTCAGCGAGACTTGGCAGCGGCACCTCAGCGGGATCCATGGCCGGATCTACTGTCACGATTTGGCTCACCGGTAGTGGATCCTCTGTGTCAGCGAGGGATTGGCGTGGACCGTGCTGGTGGACCGGTTCTAAGAGGCTACTGGTGTTCACCAGAGCCCGCCGCAAAGCGGGATGGTCTTGCTGCGGCAGTAGCAACCAGGTCGTATCCACTAGCAATGGCTCAACCTCGCTGACTGCTGAGAAGGCGTGGGACAGAAGGACTAGGCAGAGGCAAGGTCAGACGTAGCAGAAGGTCGGGGCTGGCGGCAAGGTTCGTAGTCAAGATGGATAGCAGAAGTTCAGGTAACACAGGCTTTGGACAACACTAAACGCTTTCACTGGCACAAGGCAACAAGATCCGGCAAGGGAGTGCAGGGGCAGTGAGCAGATATAGTCTGGGAGCAGGTGGAAGCCAATTAAGCTAATTGGGCCAGGCACCAATCATTGGTGCACTGGCCCTTTAAGTCTCAGAGAGCTGGCGCGCGCGCCCTAGAGAGCGGAGCCGCGCGCGCCAGCACATGACAGCAGGGGACCGGGACGGGTAAGTGACCTGGGATGCGATTCGCGAGCGGGCGCGTCCCGCTGTGCGAATCGCATCCCCGACGGCCATGTCAGTGCAGCGCTCCCGGTCAGCGGGACTGACCGGGGCGCTGCAGGGAGAGAAACGCCGTGAGCGCTCCGGGGAGGAGCGGGGACCCGGAGCGCTAGGCGTAACAACCAGTTGCCTCTGGGACCAGGAGGAACATAGCTGTAGGACCTGTATCATATACTTTTTACATGCTTACAGATGTTGTGCTCTCAGCGCAACTCAGCAGGGTGAGTGGACTTAGTCTTCAAATAATTTTATTGGTGTATTTTACTCATTACACTAGAGGCGCGTGTCTTTTCTTCTTTTCTCTCCTTGATATGCAAAAGAAGAGGTTCTGCAGCACTCCAAGATCATTTCAAAGTGGTTTATTACCCCATGTACAAGACACTTTGTGTCTTTTACATGGGAAAATAAACCACTTTGAATTTATTTTGGAGTGCTGCAGAACCTCTTCTTTTATATATATATATATATATATATATATATATATATATATATGTTTATGTGGTGTTCCGGTACAGGATCTTGTCCTGTCCCTGTCTAAAGTCCCCTCAGCTAGAGTCCCTCAATTCCACAGGGCTCTCCTGCAGGGCTTGCCCCTTGGTCGCCTCATATAAATATATTTCTGTATAGTGTACAAATGTATAGGACCTACCTAGGTCACGTGGTATATTATTATCGTTACACAGATGTGTAGGACCTTCCAGGGTCATGTGATGATGTCATGTGATGTACCCAGAGTTCTCTTGGTTCAGGACTTACAGGCTTTGCAGCCAATGGGATTAATCCAGCCCCCTTAGTATATAAGGGGCTGTAGTTTCCAAATTCACTCTCTTGGTTCCCTCCTCTCTTAGTTCCGGACTATCAAGCAAGCACAATCAGCATATCTCAATTCATCTCAACTAGGCCAAAGCCGAAAGAACCAGCAGCCACTAGAACCATGAGTTATAAAGCTCAGTTTCCTAAATCCTTGTGACTACTATTCAACTCAACTCATACAATTAGTAGCACAGTGACCTGCTTAAAGCTAAAGACTATGAGTCCCAGCAAAGCCTTTGAGGAACCTGCATCCCGGTTACCTCAAGAGAAACTGTTTAAGTATAAAGACTGTTTGCATAAGAGGTTCAGTAAAAGTTCCATTTATCTCAAAAAATCTGCTGTGGACATTCCGTTTATTATCCCTGCCGTTTGTGGACGGGATCTCTTATACTAAGCAAACCGCACCCTGGTGTCACGACAAACCAAGGGTTAATACCACCAAACCCTGCATCACCATTGCAACACCCCTACACCACATTTAATGCTATCTTGGAAATCAAGCTTCATGGGAAAAAATTGTTACAGTTAATGTTTGTATTTAAAATCCTCTCATTTAAATGAAAAATAAACAGGAGAACAAGTATTTACTCTACTTCATATGTTAACTGGATTAGTAATAATCATGGGATTTACAGCGGGTAATGGAAGTGTTGATAGGACAGCTACATAAGCGCTTACACTGTAAAAAAAAAAAAAAGGCCTCTGGAGAAAAACGTATTGAGTTCTCTTAACTGAGTCCATGTCCTGGCGGAATTTTAGGACTGGTAATTGGTTCAGCAAAAGCTTGAAATAGAAAATTTAATTTACAATAAAATGTGCTCCTCAGAATTAGATCAGAAAATAGCCTGCGTTGGTCGAGTTACCATCTTTATTCACAGGGTGATAAACTGGGTACCCTTTTAGCAAGACGTCTAGTTCCTTGGTGACCTCTGGTGGCTGTTCCCAAGCTTTGTCTACTAGATGGCACTTTTTCACAAAATCTGAAGCTTGTTTTGCAGGAATTCACTAGATACTTTCAATCCTTATATTCTACCCCATCTCCCTTATATCGTGATCAGATGTCTGCCTATTTTTACCGAAGCAAATTTTCCCTCTCTCTTTTCGGTCCATAGAGATCTGATGGAGAAAGTGATTTCCAAGGATTAGAGTTCCCTGGCCATCATATCCTCAAAGTCAGCTAGCACTCCTTTGGGGCGCTCTATTATAAAAAAATAAAAAAAAATTCACTCTTATACTTATCCCTCACCTCACAAAGCGTTGTAATGTAATTCGGAATGGGGAGTCACTAGGCTCCAAGTAATATTTGGCTACACTTAAAGGGGTACTCTGCCCCTAATCCAAAGGATAGGGGACAAGATGTCTGATCACTGGGGACCCGCCCAATCTCCCTGCTGCACCTGGCATTCATTTAGAGCATCAGCGGCAGTGCCGGAGGCCCGTGACGCCATGAGTGGGGCATGGCCATGACATCACGAGCCTCCGGTGCCATCACGCCCCCTCCCATAGACTTTCATCGTGAAATCATGAGTGGGGCATGGCTGTGACATCACGAGTGAGGCGCTCCGTGCACCTGATGTCTGGGGTGCTGCAGCCGAGATCGTGGGGGTTCCCAGCAGCAGCAGACATGCATGTGTGTTAGTATTAATCGGCTGTGTCTCCTCACCTAGCAGAGTGTCCAGACAGGGCTGTGCAGGAAAGCCTTATGGCTCAGAAGGGCCAGGCCAGCGCCACCAGCACACAGGCCAGGAGCATGCCACAGAGTTGTACCACAATCTTAGGGGGAAACATTGCTCAGAGAGCCATCTGCAACTTTTCTGAGTTTTCGGATGGGCCTGCTGTCATGTCTGGGCAGGGAAGGAGTGCACACTATTCTCATCCACTCCCCTATCCCTGCCTACTTACGTACCCACCCTAGGCGACGAGTCTGTAACTATGGTGATAGTCCCTCCCTAGACAAGTGAGGGGAGTAAACTGTCAAAATAATAAAATACAATAATACAGAAACAGGTCAAGGTACAGTAGGGAGCAGACAGACTAACAGATGCCAAACTAACAAACACACACACAGTAAGTCAAAGTCCGCTATTTGTGTTAAAACCAGGAGTTGTCAACTGGAGTGCTCTCCACACTCTTATTGCAAATGATGTCACAAGACACCGATTTAACCAGAGGCTAATGCAAACCAGGCTTCATAATACTCTTAGATGTAAAATCAGATTGTACACTAATAGGAACAATTCCCCCCAGAAGAACTCTGCCAGGGGTAGCTCTCTGAGAGGCATGACATACCTGTGTGCCCAAGTGGCCTCCATGATTGCCACTTGGACGCGGACGCTTGACACAGGAAATTATGAAATGCGTGTCCTCTCTACAGTGGAAAAACAGGCCATAGAGTTGATGAAACCTCCTGCGTTCCTCCGGGGTATGAATGGATCCTATTTGCATAGGGACATCCTCAGGCACAGATTTAGAGACAGGAGAGGAATCAAGCAGGACAGGCTCTACTATAATCCAGTATCCCCAGTACAAGTTGAGTTGATAGAACAGATGCCAAGCAGGGTGGCAATAAATAAAATATTAATATTATGTGGCCTGAGAAAGCAAACACCAGACTACACATTTATTTAGACACACTAAATATGATTTAATAATACGAGGAGAGATTGATGTTGTATAAATATCAGGACTCCCCAGGGGTATATTATTCTATTGGTAATTTAATTATTTTTTCTCATATCAAAACTGCCAGCAATGAGGACATGTCCTCATCTTCTATAGGAACAGCCTAGGAAGAAATTCTTGGTGATGTAAGTGAGCAGTATGCTACCATCACACAGTATGACAATTTATAGGGAGCAGGGTTCGGAGTTCATGGGGACCCGGTGATCTCTGTCTTCTTGAGTTACAGAGAACTGCTCCTATCTTATTTAATTTTCTGACTCATCTTCCTTCCAGAATAAACAACGCCTCGACCATTCATCTGATCTGTCATCCAAACATGGCTTTGGTATCAGCGGGGTATTTATGACTATTAGAAATGAAACATGATCATAGGCAAATTTTAAGGAGATGGATGACATCATGCTCGCGGTGATATGATTACGAAGGATTTAATTAGACATTTTTAACAAAAATTTTTTTGGGTTATATATTTCCAGAAAAATATAAATATATTGCATCAGTATGGGAAATTTTGTCCTCACAGCTATAGTCTATAAAGATTTTGATAACTACACCTCAAACCTTCTGCCAGGAACGATTTTACATAAAAGCTGTGAGGGAGAATTTATTAAAGGGAGATTCAGGAGGAAAAAAGTATGTTTTTAAATCAACTGGTGCCAAAAAGTTATACAGATTTGTAAATTACTTCTATTACAACATCTTGATCCTTCCAGTACTTATCAGATGCTGTATTCTATAGAGGAAGTTGTGTAGTTCTTTCCAGTCTGACTACAGTGCTCTCTGCTGCCACCTCTGTCCATGTCAGGTACTGTCCAGAGCAGGAACAAATCCCCATAGAAAACATCTCCTGCTCTAGTTAGTTTCTGACAAGGACAGAGGTGTCAGCAGAGGGCACTGTTTTCAGACTGGAAAGAACTACAAATATCCTCTGGAGCATACAGCAGCTGATAAGAACTGGAAGGATTAAAGGGGTACTCCGCCCTAGACATCTTATCCTCTATACAAAGGATAGGGGATAAGATGTCTGATTACGGGGGTCCCGCTGCTGGGGACCCCCGCAATCTCTCCTGCAGCCCCCTGAGTCATCACTGTACAGAGCTATGTTTGCTCCGTGCGTGATGACTCATGATACAGGGACCGGTGTATTGTGACATCACGGCTCCACCCCCTCATGATGACAATCCCCGCCCCCTCAATGCAAGTCTATGGGAGGGGGCGTGGTGGCCGTACCCCTTTAAGATTTTGTAATAGAAGTAATTAACAAATCTGGAACCAAATTTAACAGTCATTAAATTGTTTAGGGCGCCCTGATCGCACTGCCTTTTACAGTTTCGTGATACGCACTTCCGTTCCTGACATATGAGGGTTTATAGTTTTCTGACAATTCAAGGAATCAGTCAGATGGACGTGAACTTAATTTTAATAATGGGAGTGACCATCAGGTAATGGAAGGGATTTTACAGTCAGGGGTGTGAATGTTTTACATTAAGGGGCTTGTATACCAAATACATACTCCTTGACTAATCCACTCCTATTAATAAAATGAAGTTTACACCCATCTGACTGATTCCCTGAATTGTCACCCAAACTATAAATCTACATATCTCTTTTTAATTTAAATAGGGCCAGTTTGCCTTGAAAAAAAAAAAAAAAATAAGGGATACTTATTTGACTTTGGGGGTTACTGCTGTGGCCAGTGATTGGCTGAGCAGGCATTTACCATGTGTTGACATGTCACCAGCAAGCAATGAGCAGTAGGGACTTAGGCACCATCACAATGACAGTGCTGGGGATTGGGCAGGTGAGTATCTCTTATTTTTTTTATTTTGTATAATTTTATTTTAAAACATTTTCCTTTTAAAGATTCAATGAGTATCTCAGATCCAGGTAAGTGATACTTCATTGTGCTCCTATAACTGTTTAGTGCAGGTGAACCTGATGTCAGTTTTCCTTTAAATCCAATGGGGGAGGGGAGCAGACGATGACTCCTTTCACAGCAGGATCTCCAAAATGTTCAAAAGGCTTCTCCAAATCTTAGCTAGAAGTACATGTTTTTCTCATTACTCATTAGTATTGGAATAATTCTGACTATAAAGGATAATACAAATAAATTATGGGTTTACTTAGCTACATACTGTATTTTCCTTTTAAACAGAGAATAATGGCTCTTTTGTACTCTTGTCCTAGTTTTCTTATTTAAGCCATCTGACATATTATCTTTTACATGCTTTTTTTTTTTCACTTTTATTTTTCTCATACAAAAATCCTAAAATTACACAAAGGACAAGTCAGATGCATAAATCTAGGGCTTTTAATGTAGAGGTAGCTTTTGCTTTTTATTCATGTTAAAATACATTTATTTGCACCTGTTTATGTTGAAAGTAAAATAGATTGTAATAGAGCATAACATATGTAAGAGGCATACAGTAATAAAAGATGGACTACTATAGCGAATATTCTTTATCCATCAGCTATGTATTAATATAATTATACAATGATTTCCTTTAGGTACGCTGACGGGCAGTATGACAATAGTAATAATACAAAACCTAACAGTGTACAAATAAAGGCTAGTAAAAAAGAACATAATCAAATACATTTGTAAATGAAGGATAAATGGCGCAGTAAACTCTTAAACCAGCATTCTCAGAGGGTGATAAATATGGACCTTTTGCAGTTAAAGGGGTTGTCCAGCAAAATAAAAAGTAGCGGTGACCGACCTCGGCAAGTGATTAACTGAGCAGTCTCTTCCCGGTACCGAGCCGAGGTGGGGGATCAGGGCAGGTAAATTTAAGTTTTTCTTTATCATTTGAAGCCCAGCCAGGCACACATTTTATTTAGCATGACAATGCAGTGGTAATAGTTGCTTGATGCTCAATAAGCCTATTAAACTTTGCTTTTCCTTATAGAGATTACTTTTAAAAGGTCGTCCCATAAGGTAAAGCTTTATATCATCTTCTCATTTTAGGTCTAATTTTTTTTTCTCATTATTTACTGATATAGCTGTCCAGAGCTTTGTTTTTCAGACACAGGGCTCTAAATAATTTTCTCCAAAAATGGGTTTTTGGGGATAGGTGATCAATATCAGACTGGTGAGGGTCAGGCCCTTTCGGGATGGAAAAGGTGGGGATCAGGGCAGGTGAGTATAAGTTTTTAAAATTATTTATAGCCCAGCCTGAGCCAGACACACGTTATTTTGCTGGATGACCCTGTTAAAGTCGTCTAGAATAACAACCTCCGCTGATCAGCTGACTGAGTGGGTCCCTGGCACCAGGGCCGGCCTCAGGTGTTCAAGCGCTCTGTGCGAGCTAGCCTTGTGCCCCCCCCCACCCATAAACGTACGCAAAGAGGAAAAAAATCTTTGTGACAAACATATTTTTTTATATTTAACCAGTCCCCTGCCCCCTTAATCAGTCACATGTACCCCTTCACCAGTCCCCTGCCCCCCTTAATCAGATGCAGTATAGTTCCCCCACATTAGGTGCAGTATAGCTCCCCACATTAGGTGCAGTATAGTTCCCCACATTAGGTGCAGTATAGATCTCCCACATTAGGTGCAGTATAGTTCCCCTACATTAGGTGCAGTACAGTTCCCCCACATTAGGTGCAGTATAGATCTCCCACATTAGGTGCAGTATAGTTCCCCCACATTAGGTGCAGAACAGTTCCCCCACATTAGGTGCAGTATAGCTCTCCACATTAGGTGCCATATAGTTCCCCCACATTAGGTGCAGTATAGTTCCCCACATTAGGTGCAGTATAGTTCTCCACATTAGGTGCAGTATCGTTCCCCCCACTTTAGGTGCAGTATAGTTCCCCCACATTAAGTGCAGTATAGTTCCCCCACATTAGGTTGGCAGTATAGTTCCCCCATATTAGGTGCAGTATAGTTCCCCAAATTAGGTAGTAGCAGGTCCCCACATTAGGTAGTAGCAGGTTCCCCACATTAGGTAGTAGCAGGTTCCCCACATTAGGTAGAAGCAGGTTCCCCACATTAGGTAGAAGCAGGTTCCCCACATTAGGTAGTAGCAGGTTCCCCATATTAGGTAGAAGCAGGTTCCCCACATTAGGTAGAAGCAGGTTCCCCACATTAGGTAGTAGCAGGCGCCCCACATTATGTAGATGCAGGTTCCCCACATTAGGTAGAAGCAGGTTCTCCCCCTCTCCCCCCCCCCCCCCCCGGACTCACACACACACACACACACACACACACAGACAGACAGACACCCACACATGCACACAAAGATAGACACACTTACCTGTCCTGTGCTGCATGCTCCTCTCCGGCGTCGGCCTGACGAGTGACGTCACTGACGTCCTCCTGTGCGGTACTGCAGAGGGACGTTACATGTGCGACGTCCCTCTTCAGACTCGGGCCGGCCAGCCAACCAGAGACGCGGAGGAGGGCGGGGTAAGTGAAACCTCCCTGTGTAATGAAGAAAACTGTGCCCTGAAGCGGAATGTGACCCTTCGCATAGGGACACAGTTGAGGGAGGGTAGTGGGAATGTAATGAGAGGGAGCGGCCTGCAAAGCAGAAAACTGTGTCCCTGTGCCGAGGGTCACATTCCACTACAGGGCACAGTTTTCTTCATTACAGCGGCATATAGCGCTGCTTGCCCGAAGCAGCGCTGAATGTCTGAAGAAGTTACCTGCCCGGCACCTCACACCGGAACTGGTCGTTGGGCAATACAAATTACATTTTCCTGGTGCGAGCTGTGTCGGCCGCCCGGCGCCCTTGTTGCTATGGCGCCCTGTGCGGCCGCACAGCTCCTACACCGCTAAGGCCGGCCCTGCCCGGCACTCATACAAGCGCTGTAGCTTCTGCACATCTTTCCAGACATAGTGCTGTCCATTTTGTAAATGAAATTGCTTCAAGTCTCATACATGTCAATGAAATAAGTTGAAATTCCAGGTACAGATGCTATCAAATGTACAGTGTGTACCTGGTAAGTAGTAAGGAGGCAGCAGTGCTTACATGAGCACTTTTGCCCCTTTAGTCAGCTTATTTGGGCCTTTAAATTAGTTTCTTGAAGTCAGTTTCCCACTATTCTGCTATTGATGGCCCATCCTAAGAAATTCCAGGATAGGCCCTTTGAATAAAACATCTGCCATCTTTACAGATAGCTTATAAGCTCATTGCATAGTGTATAAAGCTCATTGGGTACTGTATATAAAGAGAACTCAATAAAACTGTATGCAGACCCATTAATCAATAAGTGAAGCCATACCTTAGCAAAATACCATCAATTATACAAAACAATGTGCAAATCTTTGCCATCAATTGGCCATCAACATTAAAGGGGTACTCCGCTGCCCCAGAATTCGGAACATTTTGTTCCGAACACTTGGAGCAGGCGGAGGGGGTCGTAACGTCACTGACATGCCCCTCGTGACATCACGTCATGCCACCTCAATGCAAGTCTATGGGAGGGGCTTGGCAGATGCCACGCCCCTTCCCATAGACTTGCATTGAGGGGGCATGATGTGAAATCACAAGGGGTATGACAGTGACGTCACGACCCCACCGCCTACTCCAAGCGTTCTAAATGAATGTAGGGTACTGCACAGAGATCACGGGGGTCCCAGCGGCGGGACCCCCGCGATCAAACATCTTGTCCCCTATCCTTTTGATAGGGGATTAGATGTCCAGGGATGGAGTACCCCTTTAAGGTGCCAATATACCTTATACTAAAGTTGGCCGAACCTGTCACCATTGGTGGATTTGGACAATTATCTAAGGTGTATGGCCAAGGGTCAGGAATGTTGCATTTTTGCAGCTAGATTCTTTTATTCTGGAAGCGTTTATCCAGCACCAGAGCAGTCTGGCTGTGGCTTACTACTCCCTATAGAAGAAATGTTGACTTTGAGCCATGTCAAACATTCATATGTATGGGGATGTTGGGAAAAATAACTGTGGGCTGAATGTTTGCTTGGGAGACAGGCATTAAAATGTATGGGCACCTTCAGATAGGTGGGAGTTTGTTGAGGAAGAAGAAAGCAACAGTCTTTGCTTGAATAGAGTATGTCACCTGCAATCTGGTTTTTATTAACCTCTTAATGACCCATGACGTACTGGTACGTCATGAGTCCGCTCCCGTTCTATAACGCGGGGCCATGGCGTCTAAAGTGAAACTAAACTAATGCCGGTTAGCTTAGGGGGCTGTTCGGGATCGCCGTGGTGAAATCGCAGCATCCTGAACAGCTGTAGGACACAGGGAGGGTCCCCTTACCTGCCTCCTGGTGTCCGATTGCCGAATGACTGCTCAGTGCCTGAGATCCAGGCATGAGCAGTCAAGCGGCAGAATCATCGATCAATGGTTTCCAATGAGAAACCATTGATCAATGTAAACGATCAGTGTGTGCAGTGTTAAAGCCCCCTATGGGAGCTATCACATTGCAAAAAAAAAAGTGAAAAAAAAAAGTTAATAAAGATCATTTAACCCCTTTCCCTAATAAAAGTTTGAATCACCCCCTTTTCTCATAAAAAAAAAAAACGGTGTAAATAAAAATAAAATTAAACATATGTAATATCACCACATGCGGAAATGTCTGAATTATAAAAAATATACCATTAATTTAACCACACGGTCAATGGCGTATGCGCTAAAAAGTCCAAAAAGTTCAAAATAGCGTATTTTTGGTCACTTTTTATATAATGAAAAAATTACTAAAAAGGGATCAATAAGTCCGATCAATACAAAAATCGTACCGCTAAAACCTTCAGATCACGGCGCAAAAAATCAGCCCTCATACTGCCCCATACGCGGAAAAATAAAAACGTTATCGGGGTCAGAAGATGACAAATTTAAACGTAAAAATTTTCCTGCATTTAGTTATGATTTTTTTCAGAAGTACAACAAAATCAAACCTATATAAGTAGGGTATCATTTTAATCGTATAGACCTAGAGAATAAAGAGAAGGTGTAATTTTTTACCGAAAAATGTACTGTGTAGAAACGGAAGCCCCCAAAAGTTACAAAATGGCGTTTTTTCTTCAATTTTGTTGCACAATGATTTTTTTTCTGTTTCGCCGTAGATTTATAGGTAAAATGATTGATGTCATTACAAAATAGAATTGGTGGCACAAAAAAATAAGCCATCATACGGATTTTTAGGTGCGAAATTGAAAGAGTTATGATTTTTTAAAGGTAAGGAGGAAAAAACGAAAGTGCAAAAACAGAAAAACCCCGGGTCCTTAAGGGGTTAAATATACAAGAGTCATCCTATTAAAGGGATACTCCGCCCCTAGACATCTTATCCCCTATCCAAAGGATAGGGGATAAGATGTCTGACCGCCGCTGGGGACCCTGCAATCTCGGCTGCGGCACCCCAGACATCCGGTGCATGGAGCAAACTTCGCTCCATGCCGGATGACTAGCGATGCGGGGCAGAAGCTCGTGATGTCACAGCTATGCCCCCTCAATGCAAATCTGTGGGAGGGAGTGTGACAACCGTCACGCCCCTCCCATTGACTTGCATTGAGGGGGCATAGCTGTGACATCACGAGCGGACCGTGACGTCATGAGCCTCTGGTGCTGCACCCGACGCTCTGCGATAAGACATCTTATTGCCTATCCTTTGGATAGGCAATCAGATGTCTAGGGGCGGAGTACCCCTTTAAAATAAGCAGCTAGTGCTGTAAGATCTATAAAAATATTTCTTATAGAATAACAACAGAAAATGACAGCTTAATATGTGTGCCTATGACTGAGCAAATGAGAACAATGCTTCCACTGAAGTGTGGGGGAAGATTTTATCCTGAAGGTCAAGAGGCTCGACCTGAGTGACTGCTGATCTGAGCGGTTCCTGTAGAGCCGTGTTAAAGAAAGTTACATAATATGTGATGGTAACCACATAAGGAACATATTTACTAAAAGCCAAGATAAAATATCACCTGCATTCCTAATTAATGACTAACTATTTTAACAAGTAACAAATGGAAACATTGCACCCTACGCATGCAGTCGGCGAGATACTATATGTTCAATAGGATGTAGATTTTTCTGCTAAACTGGACTAAGCCAAGAGATACTATGGAGATCTGGGCATGAGGTCATAAGATGGTGAGAATGAAGGGGCACTTGGTTAACTCATTAAAGGGGTACTTCACTGGGGAAAAAAATTTTTTTAATTATTTCTATTAAAAAATCTTAATTCTTCCAGTACTTATCAGCTGCTATATGCTCCACAAGAAGTTCTTTTCTTTTTTAATTTCCTTTCTGCCTGACCACAGTGCTCTCTGCTGACACCTCTGTCCATTTTAGGAACTGTCCAGAGCAGGAGCAAATCCCCATAGAAAACCTATCCTACTCTGGACAGATCCTAAAATGGACAGAGGTGACAGCAGAGAGCACTGTGGTTAGGCAGACCATAGCACTGGTGAATATGCACTTAACTGAACAGGCTGGGACTGTGGTGGGGAATGATTGCCAGTACATTACTATTGGTGGCAGATTAAGTATACCATAGGCCCCAGACTTTTCACAAAACTTGACCGCCACCCCCGCCCTCCACATATCTACAGCTAAATCATGTTATATTAAACACACAGGCTGTGTAGGCGCTGTGCCCTAGGGGGGTGCCTACCAGTTGTTTGCCCCTGGAAAACTGTCTCACAGAAAGATAGGAGCTTAGATGTTAAGGATGTGTCAACAAGCATAATTATTTATAGTTTACAGCAACAAGAAGCACAATTATAAATGCTACATTGAAGCACAGGATGTAATCAGGATTAATCCATACGGTAATGTAAGATATTTAAAATTTAGCTCACATTTTTGTATAGATAAGACTAGTGTTTTTTTAAAATTTATTTACAGCATACATGATGGATGTTACGCCTAGCGCTCCGGGTCCCCGCTCCTCCCCGGAGCGCTCACGGCGTCTCTCTCCCCGCAGCGCCCCGGTCAGTCCCGCTGACCGGGAGCGCTGCACTGTCATGGCCGTCGGGGATGCGATTCGCACAGCGGGACGCGCCCGCTCGCGAATCGCATCCCAGGTCACTTACCCGTCCCGGTCCCCTGCTGTCATGTGCTGGCGCGCGCGGCTCCGCTCTCTAGGGCGCGCGCGCGCCAGCTCTCTGCGACTTAAAGGGCCAGCGCACCAATGATTGGTGCCTGGCCCAATTAGCTTAATTAGCTTCCATCTGCTCCCTGCCTTTATCTGACCTCCTCCCATGCACTCCCTTGCCGGATCTTGTTGCCTTGTGCCAGTGAAAGCGTTTAGTGTGTCCAAAGCCTGTGTACCTGAACTTCTGCTACCCATCCTGACTACGAACCTTGCCGCCTGCCCCCGACCTTCTGCTACGTCTGACCTTGCCTCTGCCTAGTCCTTCTGTCCCACGCCTTCTCAGCAATCAGCGAGGTAGAGCCGTTGCTAGTGGATACGACCTGGTTGCTACTGCCGCAGCAAGACCATCCCGCTTTGCGGCGGGCTCTGGTGAAAACCAGTAGCCTCTTAGAACCGGTCCACTAGCACGGTCCACGCCAATCCCTCGCTGACACAGAGGATCCACTACCTGGAAGCCGAATCGTGACAGTAGATCCGGCCATGGATCCCGCTGAGGTGCCGCTGCCAAGTCTCGCTGATCTTCCCACGGTGGTCGCTCAGCAATCGCAGCAGATTGCCCAACAAGGACAGCAGCTGTCGCAGTTGACCGCCATGTTACAGCAACTTCTGCCTCTGCTACAGCAGCAACCATCTCCTCCGCCAGCTCCTGCACCTCCTCCGCAGCGAGTGGCCGCTCCTAACCTACGCTTGTCCCTGCCGGACAAATTTGATGGGGACTCTAAACTCTGCCGTGGATTTTTGTCTCAGTGTTCCCTGCATATGGAGATGTTGTCGGACTTGTTTCCTACAGAACGGTCTAAGGTGGCGTTCGTAGTAAGCCTTCTTTCAGGAAAGGCCTTGTCTTGGGCCACACCGCTCTGGGACCGCAATGATCCTGCCACAGCCACAGTCCAGTCCTTCTTCGCTGAAGTCCGAAGTGTCTTTGAGGAACCTGCCCGAGCCTCTTCTGCTGAGACTGCCTTGCTGAACCTGGTCCAGGGTAATTCTTCCGTTGGCGAGTACGCCATACAATTCCGTACCCTTGCTTCTGAACTATCCTGGAATAACGAGGCTCTCTGCGCGACCTTTAAAAAAGGCCTATCCAGTCGCATCAAGGATGTGCTGGCCGCACGAGAGATTCCTGCCAACCTCCAAGAACTCATCCATTTGGCTACCCGCATTGACATGCGTTTTTCTGAGCGACACCAAGAGCTCCGCCAGGAAAAAGACTTAGATCTCTGGGCACCTCTCCCACAGCATCCTTTGCAGTCTATGCCTGGGCCTCCCGCCGAGGAGGCCATGCAAGTGGATCGGTCTCGCCTGACCCAGGAAGAGAGGAATCGCCGTAGAGAAGAAAATCTCTGTCTGTACTGTGCCAGTACCGAGCATTTCTTGGTGGATTGCCCTATCCGTCCTCCACGCCTGGGAAACGCACGCACGCACCCAGCTCACGTGGGTGTGGCATCTCTTGGTTCTAAGTCTTCTTCTCCACGTCTCACGGTGCCCGTGCGGATTTCTCCTACAGCCAACTCCTCCCTCTCAGCCGTGGCCTGCTTGGACTCTGGTGCCTCCGGGAATTTTATTTTGGAGTCCTTTGTTAATAAATTCAGCATCCCGGTGACCCGTCTCGCCAAACCGCTCTACATTTCCGCGGTCAACGGAGCCAGATTGGACTGCACCGTGCGTTACCGCACAGAACCCCTCCTGATGTCTATCGGACCCCACCACGAAAGGATTGAGTTCTTCATTCTCCCCAGCTGTACCTCTGAGGTCCTCCTCGGTCTGCCATGGCTCCGGCTTCATTCCCCCACCCTTGATTGGACCACCGGGGAGATAAAGAACTGGGACTCTGCCTGCCATAGGAAGTGCCTCTCCCCCCCTCCCAGTCCCGTCAGGCAAACCTCTGTGCCTCCTCATGGCCCCCGTCCTGGTGTCACACTGCCCCGTGCCAGGCTTCGCCCTCTGCCCTCCCTCCCCATTCCCACTCCTGCTGTACTGCCTGCCGTTGAGGAAACCCTCCATTCTTTCCCGGTGTCCTCATCCCAGGGGAGGCAGTTACCGGTCAAAGAAAAGGGGAGACCTAAGGGGGGGGGTACTGTTACGCCTAGCGCTCCGGGTCCCCGCTCCTCCCCGGAGCGCTCACGGCGTCTCTCTCCCCGCAGCGCCCCGGTCAGTCCCGCTGACCGGGAGCGCTGCACTGTCATGGCCGTCGGGGATGCGATTCGCACAGCGGGACGCGCCCGCTCGCGAATCGCATCCCAGGTCACTTACCCGTCCCGGTCCCCTGCTGTCATGTGCTGGCGCGCGCGGCTCCGCTCTCTAGGGCGCGCGCGCGCCAGCTCTCTGCGACTTAAAGGGCCAGCGCACCAATGATTGGTGCCTGGCCCAATTAGCTTAATTAGCTTCCATCTGCTCCCTGCCTTTATCTGACCTCCTCCCATGCACTCCCTTGCCGGATCTTGTTGCCTTGTGCCAGTGAAAGCGTTTAGTGTGTCCAAAGCCTGTGTACCTGAACTTCTGCTACCCATCCTGACTACGAACCTTGCCGCCTGCCCCCGACCTTCTGCTACGTCTGACCTTGCCTCTGCCTAGTCCTTCTGTCCCACGCCTTCTCAGCAGTCAGCGAGGTAGAGCCGTTGCTAGTGGATACGACCTGGTTGCTACTGCCGCAGCAAGACCATCCCGCTTTGCGGCGGGCTCTGGTGAAAACCAGTAGCCTCTTAGAACCGGTCCACTAGCACGGTCCACGCCAATCCCTCGCTGACACAGAGGATCCACTACCTGGAAGCCGAATCGTGACAATGGACAGATCGCAAGAAATTATTACAGTACCACTTAATATTTTTGAACATTTCTATACTTACCTTTCCTATCCTAACACACTCTAATATTATTGTATTTGTTCTAGATATTGTGCATTTTATATATTTGTTTCAATTACTAGAGATGAGCGAATTTCTGAAAAATTAAATTCGGCCGATAAGCTGAATTTTCTGAAAAAATTTGGTTCGGACCGAATTTATTTGCGGCGAATTGCTATTAAAAACGGCTATTTCTGGCCTACAGAGAGGCTCAATATGGGTGTAGAACAATTTGCCTTATCCTAACATGCATAGGTATGTGCTGTGTTAGTGAAATAATACTGTTATTCAGTATGACATGCAGATTACAGGCGACGTTATTAGAATCACTGCCGCAGAGTGTCTGGATGTGGCAGATTTTTAATGTAATTTTTATTTTATTTAATTTGAATTTATTTTATTTTTTTGATTACCCATTCTGTTGAACATCGAGCTGGCGGTCCTTTGCGAGGCGAGATGACAATAGGGCTTCACAAACCCTAAGATTAGAAGTTGAATAGTGCTACCATAAAAAATTTTTAGGTGATGTCCCGGGCAGCATGAGTAAACCATATAGTGGCTGAATGACACAGCCTGAAGGTGGCGGAAGCATGAGGAGAACATATAATGGCTGAATGGCACAGCCTGGAGGTGGTGGAAGCATGAGGAGACCATATAGTGGCTGAATGACACAATGTGGAGGTGGTGGCAGCATGAGGAGAACATATGGTGGAAGAATGAGACAGCCTGGAGGTGGCAGCAGCAGCATCAGGAGTCCTGAAAGTGACCCGGTGACAGAGTGGTGCCGTGGGTGGCAATATCAGTACCTGGTGACGAAGGTGGATGAAAAAAGGTCTGATGTGGAGGAATGTTTGCTGCTGGGGAGCAGTGCCTTAAATCTGTTTGCCACTATTCATATTTGTGAAGTGTTGGTGTGGTACCATGGTCAATCTATTCTGATGCATCAGGCATTGGTGGGTGGAAATCCTGGCTGATCCATGCCTGATTCATCTTCAGGTCAGTCTCTCCACATTTTTCGTGGACAGACTAGTTCTCCTTGGGGTGACTATGCCCCCCCGCCGCGCTAAACACCCGCTCTGATGGCACAGAGTTGCGGGCACAAATCAAGTTTGGCTGCCCAGAAGTCAAGCGGATCTTTAAAGGTGTGTTGGCGTGGGCATGTCAAGGCATGCAACCATCTGCAGGTCCTGCTCCAGGTCTACCTGCTGCTGATGAGTTGCTTCACTATTCGGGTGAAGAAAGGTACTCATCAGCGACTGTAGACTCAGGCTGCTGCTGATGGAGCTGGTACTGCTCCTGCCCCTCCACCCCTCCCCAGCAGTCATGGCAGTGGAAGGTGAGTGCAGAGGGCCCTCTAAGTCAGACCTGCAAGAGGATGGACAATGGCGCCGATAGGCATCGGCCAAGTAAGTAGGATGTCTCTGTAGTAGGTCAGTTTGTCCTCCTTCTCAATGGGTGTGAAAAAGGCCCCCATTTTGTGCCGGTAGCGAGGAACCAATAAGGTGGAGATCCAGAAGTCATCCTGCTGCCGAATGGTGACAAATCGGCGGTCACTACGCAAGAAACTGAGCATGCATCGTGCTATTTGTGCAAGAGACTCGGAGGGACTCCCTGCCTCCATCTCCACTGCATACTGCCACAGTGTGTCTAGGTCCTCTTTCATACCTTCTTCATAACTCTCTAGCTCCTATTTCTGCTCCTGCTCCTCCTCTCCTGTCAGATGACTAGAAAAACTGCCCATTTCGCGAAACCTAAACTGTGCTCCACTGTGCCCCTCCCCCTCCTCCTCCAGTTCAGCACCCACAGGGCTCATGTGGCCGTGAGATGTAGGCGCCATGTCTCCAGTGCCCTGACCAGCCATCGTTTCCAACACGTGTTGTTAGAAATGAAGCAGTGGAATTACGTTGTTCATCCCATAATCCTAGCGACTGACTAATAATGTGGCTTTCTCAAAGGGCCTGAGAAAACGGTATGTGTTACGTATGAGCTGCCACTGGTTGACATTGAGGTTACACAGGGGAGTACCCCTACCTGCTTGGATCATCAAGAAATCGGTGATGGCGTTTCTCTGTTCGTATAGTCGGTCCAACATATGGAGGGTGGAATTCCAACGTGTGGTAACATTGCAAATCAGACTGTTGGGAGATACCGCTCTTACGCTGCAGCTCAAGGAGGGTGTGCTTTGCGGTGTACAAGTGGCTGAAGTGCATGCAAAGTTTCCCTCCCATTGTTAGGATGTCTTGCTTGACAACCAGATTTAACACATGTGCCATGCAGGGCGCATTGCTCAGCCTTTCTTGTTGCAGTGCAGACAAGATGGTCTTCCCATTGTCAGTCACCATGGTTCCCATTTCCAGTTTTAGTGGAGTAAGTCATGCTCTCATTTTGTTATGAATGACTTTTAGCCATATCTCCCCTGTATGACTCCGTTCGCCAAGGCAAACCATGTGAAGAACAGCGTGACACCGTCTTGCCCTGCACACATGATAGGCTGAAGAGGCACTGAGACTTGTCCATGCAGTGGAAGCTGAGGACACGGTGGAGGATGAGGAGGTGGAGTCGCACACTGTCACAGGACCAATGGCCTGAGAAAGTGGAGGAGGAAGCGGTGTGACCTGTCCAAGTTGCTGGTGTGGCTGTGCAGGAACCACATTCACCCAGTGGGAATGTTAAGGCTGTTACAGCTCCAGACGTCGACGCTGCCATGCACTTTGGTACGCACCGACAGGCTCAAGGACTGGCCCACCTTCTCTTCCACAAAATTGTGCAGGGCTGTACTGCCTTCTTTGCAAAGAAATGACGGCTTTGGACTCTCCACCTCGGCTTGGCACAAGCCATCAGTTCTCTGAAAGGTGCAAAGTCCACCACTTGAAAAGACTGCAGCACCAGCAACTTGGACAGGAGCACATTCAGCTTCTGTGCCGTCGGATGAGTAGGTGCATACTGTTGTCTTTTGGACATGGCTTCACTGATGTAATGGTAGCAGAATGACTGACTAAATGTAGGAGGAGCAGGAGGATCTGGAGCGACAGAAGGAGGGTATGACACACAGCTCCCTTCGGCTGCAGTAGTGGATCCTTGGCTGGCTGAAAGAGGGAACCGTGTTCCACTGGGTGATGCAGCAGGCTGGACCACCACATCGGAGCCACGGTCCTCCCAGGCTGCTTTATGGTGGCGCAGCATATGTTGACGCAGAGCCATTGTGCCAACATTGGGATCCTGGCCACGCTTCACCTTCTGCCGACCCATTTTGCATGTGGCTTTGTTAACGTCCTCCGGATGCTTGATAAAAAAAACGGCCACACCTCTGAGTAGCTAATTTTCCCCCCAACAGTCCGCACTAATTGACTGCTACTGTCGCCGTCCCTGTTCCACTACCTCCTGGGAAGGTAGGCTGCCGTGAAGCAGATGGTCACCCCCCGGCACGTTTGGGTCCAGAATTTCCACTTCTGCCACCATGCTGACTGCCAACCATGCTATCATCTTGCTGGCTCAGCTGCTGCCTCACGGGCAACTTGCAAATCTTTTCTCCTGATAATGCGGAAGCCCCTCCTGCACTCCCAATTGCGATTGGCTTCATCAACAAGTGTCTGCACTTCACTGATGTCCTCCTCAGGTTCCTCAGCAATGTCTGCTTCAGGACCCTTAACGCTGGCAACACCACCTCCCACGTTATTCTCCTCATCACTACCTGCCCACCTAGCGACGGATGTCTCCTCCACTTCTTGGCAGGACAGTAGCTGCTGACTGTCCTCTATTAGATTGTCCTCACTGAATAGTGGAGCTGAACCCACAGCATAAGATACTTCTGTAGGGGAGGGAACAGCATAGGACAGAGGCAATAGGAGAACAGGGACTTTTGGCTGTCCTTTTACATCATTTAGGCTCTTAAGACTTTATCAGGAACAAAATTGTACAACACTTTGATGTACGTATGTGGTAGCACTGCAGCACACAGTCAATTGCACTTTCTCAATCTTACTCCCTTCCCTATCAGTGCTTCTAGTCAGGATTTGTGCTTGAGCTGAATCGCTGCTGTTCTTCTGTGCAACACACAGAAAGTGTTACGCTGAGCCCTCCAGGCACCCTGCTTACCTCGGTGCGCTCACAGCGCGTGTCCCCAGGCAGTGCTCCGGTCACCCGGTCTCGGCATGCGCGTCCCCGCTCTATAGGGCGCGCGCGTGCCGGGACTCTTAAATTTAAAGGGCCAGTGCACCAGTGATTGGTGCCTGGTCCAAAGTGGTTAATCTAGGGTTAAAGGTTCTGCTTTGACTTAATTAGGCCTGCACCTGTGCACTGCCTATAAGTACCATCTCCTCCCACAGCTTCCTGGCGGATCTTTGTTGCCTTAGTGCCCTAGAGAAAGCGTTTGTGTGTATTCGCTGCCTGTTGCTGAACCTGTTGCTATTGACTACCGCCTGAGAACCGTTGCTGCCTGCCCTGACCTTTTGCTACGTCTGACCTCGCCTCTGCCTGATCCTCTTGTACCTTGCCTCATCTCAGCAGCCAGAGAGGTTGAGTCGCTACTGGGTGGAACGACCTGGGGGTTACCTGCGCAGCAAGACCATCGCGCTTTGCGGCGGGCTCTGGTGAAAACCAGTAACTCCTTAGACTCTGTTCCCCTAGTACGGCCCACGTCATCACCTCTCTGGCACAGAGGTTCCATCTCCAGCTACTGCTAGCTCCTGCTAGTCCGGATCCTGACAGTAAGATCCGGCCATTGATCCCGCTGAGGTGCCTCTACCTTGCCTCTCGGATCTCACGTCCATTGTGGCCCAGCAGTCGCAGCAGATTACCCAGCAAGGTCAACAGCTGGCTCAGTTGACCGCCATGTTTCAGCAACTCCTGCCAGCTCAGCAGCAACCGTCTCCTCCGCCTGCACCTGCTTCACCACCACTGCCAGCTGCCATCTCCAGCTCCAGAATCCTCTTGTCCATGCCAGCCAAGTATGACGGTGATCCCAAGCTGTGCCGCGGATTTTTGTCGCAATGCTCCCTCCATCTTGAGATGTTGGACAACCAGTTTTCCTCTGAGCGTGCCAAGGTGGCGTTTGTAGTCAGCCTGCTTTTTGGGAAGGCCCTGGCCTGGGCTACACCGCTTTGGGACCGCATGGATCCTGCCACTGCAAGTGTCCAGAGTTTCTTCCGGGAATTCCGGAGTGTCTTTGAGGAGCCAGCCCGGGTTTCCTCTGCAGAGACTGCATTACTGTACTTGACCCAGGGGAGTTCTTCAGTGGGCGATTACGCCATCTGTTTCCGTACCCTTGCTTCTGAACTCTCCTGGAATAATGAGGCGCTCTGTGCCATGTTCAAGAAAGGCTTATCGAGCAATATAAAGAATGTCTTAGCCGCACGAGAAATGCCTACCTCCCTGGGTGACCTCATCCACTTGGCCACCAGGATTGATTTGCGTTTCGCTGAGAAACGTGAGGAACTTCTTCAGGAAAAGGGAAGTGTTTACCCCAGACGCTATCCTCATTTGGCTCCTGTCCTCCTGCATCCACCGCAACCCTTTACTGGGCCTCCCGCCGAGGAAGCCATGCAGGTGGAACGGTCTCGCCTGACCACTCAAGAGAGGAACCGCCGCAGAAACGAGAACCTCTGTTTGTACTGTGCTAGTACAGAGCACTTCCTAAAAGACTGTTCTCTCCGTCCACCGCGCCAGGGAAACGCGCACACTCTAGTTAACGTTGGAGAGGCGTTGCTAGGTGTGAATACCACCTCTCCATGGCTTACTGTATCCGTGCGGATTTCAGTATCTTCCAAGACATCCTTTGCTGCCACCGCCTTTCTGGATTCTGGCTCCGCCGGTAACTTCATAGTCGCCTCGCTGGTCAGCAAGTTCAACATCCCTGTGGTTCGTCTGCAAAAGTCCTTCTTCATCTCTACTGTCAATGGAGAGAGACTTGACGGCACTGTGCAGTTTCGTACTGAGCCCCTCCAGATGGATATTGGAGTCCTGCATTCAGAGAAATTGGAGTTCTATGTGTTACCTCACTCCACCTCTGTACTTCTTTTAGGACTGCCTTGGCTCCAGCGCCTTTGTCCCATTTTGGATTGGTCCTCCGGAGAGGTCTGCAGTTGGGGTTCTTCTTGTTTCGGCAGATGTTTCAAGCCGGTTCAAGCCAAGTTTGCACCTGTTGTCTCTCCTCCTCCAGGCCTGCCTGAACCATATATGGACTTTGCAGATGTTTTCTGTAAGAAACAAGCAGAGGTGTTGCCTCCACACAGGCCATATGACTGCCCCATTGATTTGCAGCCTGGTACCACTCCGCCTAGGGGAAGGATCTACCCTCTTTCTCCTCCAGAGACTTTCGCCATGTCTGAATACATTCAGGAGAATTTACAGAGAGGGTTTATCAGGAAATCCTCCTCTCCAGCCGGAGCTGGATTCTTTTTTGTTACCAAGAAAGACGGCACTCTTCGGCCGTGCATTGATTATCGGGGACTTAACAGCATTACCATCAAGAACCGTTGCCCTCTTCCCCTGATTGCTGAACTCTTTGACCGTCTACAAGGCGCCAAGTTCTTCACTAAGTTGGATCTTAGAGGGGCCTACAATCTTATTCGGATTCGAGAGGGTGACGAATGGAAGACAGCTTTTAATACCCGAGATGGTCATTTTGAGTATCTGGTCATGCCCTTCGGACTCTGCAATGCACCTGCCGTCTTCCAAGACTTCGTTAATGACATTTTCAGAGACCTGCTCTACACCTGTGTGGTAGTTTACTTGGACGACATCCCCGTATTTTCCTCTAATCTGGATCAACACCGTGCGCATGTCCGTCTTGTACTCTCCCGTCTGAGGAAGAATCGTCTGTATGCTAAATTTGAAAAGTGCCAGTTTGATCGTACCAGCCTTACCTTCCTGGGGTACATCATTTTTTCCAAGGGTCTTCAAATGGATCCTGACAAGCTTTCTGCAGTCTTGGACTGGCCTCGTCCCTCTGGCCTACAGACCATACAGCGATTTCTAGGTTTCGCTAACTACTACAGACAATTCATCCCTCATTACTCTACCCTTGTGGCACCTATCGTGGCCTTGACCAAAAAGGGGGCTAATCCCAAGTCGTGGCCTCCACAGGCCGAGCAGGCCTTCTGTGCTCTCAAGTCTGCCTTTGCCTCTGCTCCAGTCCTATCCAGACCCGATCCCTCAAAACCTTTCTGCTTGGAGGTAGATGCCTCCTCCGTGGGAGCAGGAGCCGTGCTCACACAGAAAATCTCTAAAGGTGAAAACAGTTTCCTGCGTTTTTTTTCTCCAAGACCTTCTCCCCGGCAGAGAGGAATTACTCCATTGGAGACAGGGAACTTTTGGCCATCAAGCTGGCTCTTGAGGAGTGGAGGCACCTACTGGAAGGTGCTCCTCACCCCATTAATATCTACACAGATCACAAGAACCTCTCCTATCTTCAATCCGCTCAGATACTCAACCCCCGCCAAGCTCGCTGGTCTTTGTTTTTTGCCCGGTTTAACTACCAGATTCACTTCAGGCCTGCAAGTAAGAACGTCCGTGCCGACGCCCTTTCCCATTCCTCTGATGTCGCGGGGGTCGAGGTCACACCACAACACATCATCCCGCCTGAGCGTTTGGTCACCGTGGCTCCTGTGGATCTACGCTGCCTTCCTCCTGGGAAAACTTACGTATCTCCCCTTTGTCACCTGAAAGTACTAAAGTGGGGACATTCTTCCTTGCTGGCCGGACATCCCGGTATCCGGAAGACCCTTCTTCTCATCTCCAGACAGTATTGGTGGCCGTCCATGGAGAGCGACGTAACTGAGTTTGTCCAAGCTTGTGCAGTCTGCGCCCAGGACAAGACTCCTCGCCTGAAACCAGCCGGTTTGCTCCACCCTCTCCCAATTCCTGAGACTCCATGGTCTCATATCGCCATGGACTTTGTCACCGATCTGCCACCCTCTCACGGCAAGACTTTTGTTTGGGTGGTGGTGGACCGTTTCTCCAAAATGGCACACTTTGTTCCCTTGTCTTCTCTCCCTTCTGCGCCTCAGCTGGCAAGACAGTTCCTTAGCCACATCTTTCACCTCCACGGACTACCAACCCATATTGTATCTGACAGAGGGGTTCAGTTTGTCTCAAAATTCTGGAGAGCCCTCTGTGGACAACTAAAGATAAAGCTGGACTTCTCATCTTCTTACCACCCTCAGCCCAACGGACAAGTGGAACACATCAATCAGATTTTGGGAGACTATCTACGGCACTTTGTCTCTTCCCGCCAGGATGATTGGGTGGATCTCCCTCCGTGGGCAGAGTTCTCCTACAACCACAAAGAATCTTCTGCCACTTCTAAGTCTCCTTTCATTGTGGTGTCTCTCTCTTCTCCAGGCCTCTGCCCGCATGAAAATCCATGCCGACAAGAAACGTCGGGCCCCTCCAGTTTTCATCCCAGGAGACAAGGTGTGGTTGTCCGCCAAATTTGTACGTTTTAAGATCCCAAGTTATAAATTGGGCCCCCGCTACTTGGGTCCTTACAAGGTCAAGAAAAGGATCAACCCTGTGTCCTATCAACTCCATCTCCCTTTATCTCTCCGGATTTCCAACAGCTTCCATGTGTCTCTTCTGAAACCTGCCATATTTAATCGCTACTCCCCCAAGGATCTTCCTCCTACCCCAGTCTCTGGTACCTCAGATGTCTTTTCCGTTAAACAAATCTTGGCCGTTAAATCAGTCAGGGGAAAGAAATTTTTTCTGGTTGACTGGGAGGGCTGCGGTCCTGAGGAGAGATCTTGGGAGCCAGAGGAGAACATCCTGGACGGCAGTCTCATTCTCAAGTTCTTGGGTACCAAAAAGAGGGGGAGACCTAAGGGGGGGGGTACTGTTATGCTGAGCACTCCGGGCACCCTGCTTACCTCGGTGCGCTCCGGTCACCCGGTCTCGGCATGCGCGTCCCCGCTCTATAGGGCGCGCGCGTGCCGGGACTCTTAAATTTAAAGGGCCAGTGCACCAGTGATTGGTGCCTGGTCCAAAGTGGTTAATCTAGGGTTAAAGGTTCTGCTTTGACTTAATTAGGCCTGCACCTGTGCACTGCCTATAAGTACCATCTCCTCCCACAGCTTCCTGGCGGATCTTTGTTGCCTTAGTGCCCTAGAGAAAGCGTTTGTGTGTATTCGCTGCCTGTTGCTGAACCTGTTGCTATTGACTACCGCCTGAGAACCGTTGCTGCCTGCCCTGACCTTTTGCTACGTCTGACCTCGCCTCTGCCTGATCCTCTTGTACCTTGCCTCATCTCAGCAGCCAGAGAGGTTGAGTCGCTACTGGGTGGAACGACCTGGGGGTTACCTGCTGCAGCAAAACCATCCCGCTTTGCGGCGGGCTCTGGTGAAAACCAGTAACTCCTTAGACTCCGTTCCCCTGGTACGGCCCACGTCATCACCTCTCTGGCACAGCGGATCCACCTCCAGCTACTGTTAGCTCCTGCCAGTCCGGATCCTGACAGAAAGAACAGAAGAAAATAATGTCCGTTATTAATAACGGACTATGACGGGTTAAAATGGCTAAAGTAAATTTCCGATAGACTATAATGGGATTTTGTAATGGACTTTTAATGGACGATTTTAAGAGTTTTCATAACGGAACATTATAACGGGTCTTTAAAATGGATGAATTTATAGTGTGAAAGGGGCCTAAACCTGTAAATTAAATAATAAAAAAAAACAAATGTTTAAAAAACTTTTATTTATAAAAACACTCCCCAACAAGCCCTCTTTAACCATTTTATTAATATTAAATCAAAAGACGCTGGTTATTGTACTCCACCAAATCCGAAGTAGTCCTCTGCATACACGGATCTGAAATAAGAAGAAAAAAAAATGTAATGGGTTAGTACATTTAGGGAGAAAAAAGTGGTAAAAAAATATATAATAAAAATAAAATAATAATAATAATATATATATATATATATATATATATCACTTTTTTTTTTTTACAGTTGCAACTTGAGGTGGGGTTACAAATCGGTATTCTGAAGTCATTTATTGGTTTTTGCTTATGTGTGCTAAAAAATGATATTCTAAAGTGAGTTATTGTTTTTTTGCTTATGTAAGCCAAATTTATCAATCCCCTGTGATAGTAGGATAAATAAGTCACACATAAGCAAAACCAAAGAATAAAAAAATGACTTCCCAAAGCAACAATGATAAATGTCCCCTGTTCTTTTCAGCACTGTAGGATGGTGCAGCAGATCCCCATTGAAAGCAAAGGGAGGCTGATGCACTGTATTTTTCTGACAGAAAATATGTAGTGTGAATGGAGTGTTCAGTTTCCCTGCAGCGCCGCCATAGGGAAAATCAAGCATTACACATTCTACACAACAGGTTGTCATTGAAAAAAACTTTTAACATGTTATGCAGACATGCCAAAAGTTTTTATCAGTCGGGGTCTCAGTGCTTAAACATTGCAAGTGACGGGCACCATAGATTATAGCAGACATGTCTGCATGAAAAATTCAACGTTTTCTAAAGACAGTAACCCTTTTACTCCCTGCAATACATATACAACACTAATGTCTTTTATCTCAAGATATGTTTTGTTTTTTTGTGTTCTGTGAATATTGACTTCTGTGAATGATGGAGGTTGTGAGATTGAACTGTTTGTGGCTGTTTATCTTGGAGTCATGGGCAGCTTTTCTCAGGTGGATTGACTGATGTGTATGAAGGCAAAGTTGTTCAAATATGAATGAAATGTTCTGTGTGCATCTACTTCACAGCAGTTCTTGTCTTCATAACTTTGATCATTAAAGATTCTTAAAGAAATGCATTGGGCATAAATAAAGGGGGGTCCCTGACAGGTATAAGAGGTTACTAAGGTATCATTTTTGGAAAGGATTTATATATGTCAGCACAGATTGGTAACCTAATGCCATGGCACTGCCTGGATAAACATTCCAATTTTGATACGTTGACATTTCTTCTTCTATCCAAAGTTATTGTTAATGACTAATGTTAATGAGTTGTTTCAAAAAGGACCCCCCCTCTCTGTCCATTTAGGGTCCATATGAACTCCTCCTATTAGGGGGCCCCATGTTCAATAGGAATATTTCTTGTTTTGCCAGAATTAACCAGTGCTTGGTTACCCATTTAGTCAGATGGCTGCCATGACATACCATGTTTTCCATGAAATAAAAAGCAGAGGAAGTGTGTTGTGAGGGGAAAGTTTCACTTTTTTTTTTATATCAGCAGGTCTCACACCATACCACCTATATTAACTCAGAATTCCAGTTTTGTAAAGTGGACAACCCCTTTAAGAGACTTGTGGTGAGGGGTGTGATGAAGGGCAGATGTTGTTACCCTTAGGGCAGATGTTATTAATCCTTAGTATTTGTGACGCCAAGGCGTGGTTATCCTCTACACCACCCGAGGTATGACCGCTGGGTCCTAGGCCAAGCGTGCGGCAAATAATCACTCCGATGCAAGGTTATGGAACAATGGCAGCTTTACTGAGGCAGACAGGTGTTATAGTCTTTACAGCTCAGTTTAGGCCCAAGGAGATGACTGGTGGACTTTAGGAGACTTGTGGGCTCGCTGGGACTTGTAGGGACTTGTTTACCATATCTGGTCAAGACCAGTATATGGAGGGTTGAAATTTACAGCGTTTACCTATAGACCCCCCCTAAGGGAAATACAAAAATACCCTACTTTCCCATATACTTATAAAATATTCCCATTAGCTCTATTATTATAACATTATACACACTATTTAAAATCAAATAGTGCTGAGATCCCTTTTATTTGTTTTGTGTTCAATCCTGTTAGAGATCACTCTAATAACATCATTTGTGGCTTGGTAATAAGTCTGAGGGTGCCTGCAGGTCACACTCAGTACTATTGTTAAAATCTCCTACTCTGTCCCCCTTGACATGTTTCGCTACATAAGTAGCTTTATCAAGAGGTGGCAGGCATCTGAGCATGGATGCCGTGTCTGCTATTTTTATAAGTTCTGTTTACTACGTCAATTTGCGGAGTTTCTCATTCAGATCTCCTGTATGGTCCCTTCTTAATTGATTGACAGGTCCCTCCTGAAATCAGCAGCTTATTCTTTCTTCTCCATCTCCCCTCCTCTCACGTGTCCACCCTACGAGTTAACCATCAATCACCGCATTTGTTTACCTCTGACGTCACTTGCGCAGTCTCAGCTGCGCAGAATCTTCTGTGCACACTCACGTCTGCGCAAGATGTTTGTTTACCTCTTACTTCACTTGCGCAGTCTCAGCTGCGCAGACTCTTCATTCTTGTTACTTATGCTTGGATGCGAATCCCGTGTGCGCACTCGCGTCTGTGCAAGATGTTTGTTTGCCGAGATTCTATCTGCGCACATTTAGCTGCGCAAGTTCTTAGTCTTTTTTCTGCGGGATTCTTCTAATACACTACACCGGGTCTGCGTATACCTAGGTGCGCGGACACTTAGTTTTTTGTGAGTCATTATTATATTAGGTATTTGTACTCATTGCTCATATCCTGCTTCTAATCTATATTCTTTATTGACCTCCTTTATGTTATCATTATTTGTTTTTATTCTTTATGATATGCACTCTCTGCATCTTATTGCAAGGGGGGGGGGGGGGGAGAAGGAGGAGGAGAGGGGATACTCTTGTATTAATATGATATTTCATTATGTATCTTTATTTGTTTCAGAAGGGAGTTGCCTCTCATCCTTCTCCACCGTGCCACAAAAATCTCCTCCGTCTCCTCCATTTATCAGGTAAATAATCAATTTCATTATTTTGTCTTAGTTTTACTTTCATATTAATTATATATTTTTTATTTTCCCGCTGTTTTCTGTACCTTTATATGTGCACATTGAGTTCTAGGCTCATTTCCAGAATTATTTCTTGTCTATTTCATTTGTTTTTGAATAGAGACAATTTCCCTGCTCGAATAGTCTTTTTTTTGCATAAGTTCCTTTTTTAGGCATTAGGAGTTTAAATTTATATTTGGAGGGTAAACTATATGGTACTATGTCATCCTTTCATTGGTATCTTGTTCTGTTTAGATTAAATTGCCATTTCTCATTATTCATCCTGAATTTTATCCTATATAGCTTGACACGCGAAATTCTGTGTAGATATATCTTCATATTTTGACAGTTCTTTATTTTATGTATATACTTGTAGTAGGCAGTTTTAAAAGAAAGGCTGAGAAGGTGAATTCTTCATTTAAACTTTGCGGGCTTAAGGTCCTTAATCTACAGGGTTGGCCATTTATGTGGATACACCTTAATAAAATGGGAATGGTTGGTGATATTAACTTCCTGTTTGTGGCACACTAGTATATGTGAGGGGGGGGGGGGGACTTCTCAAAATGGGTGGTGACCATGGTGGCCATTTTGAAGTCAGCCATTTTTAATCCAACTTTAGTTTTTTCAATAGGAAGAGGGTCATGTGACACATCAAACTTATTGGGAATTTCACAAGAAAAACAATGATGTGCTTGGTTTTAATGTAACTTTATTCTTTCATGAGTTATTTACAAGTTTCTGATGACTTCTAAAATGTGCTCAATGTGCTGCTCATTGTGTTGGATTGTCAATGCAACCCTCTTCTCCCACTCTTCACACACTGATAGCAACACCGCAGGAGAAATGCTAGCACAGGCTTCCAGTATCCGTAGTTTCAGGTGCTGCACATCTCGTATGTTCACAGCATAGACAATTGCCTTCAGATGACCACAAAGATAAAAGTCTAAGGGGGTCAGATCGGGAGACCTTGGGGGCCATTCAACTGGCCCACAATGACCAATCCACTTTCCAGGAAACTGTTCATCTAGGAATGCTCGGACCTGACACCCATAATGTGGTGGTGCACCATCTTGCTGGAAAAACTCGGGGAACATGCCAGCTTCAGTGCATAAAGAGGGAAACACATCATCATGTAGCAATTTTGCATATCCAGTGGCCTACATGATGATGTGTTTCCCTCTTTATGCACTGAAGCTGGCACGTTCCCTGAGTTTTTCCAGCAAGATGGTGCACCACCCCATTATGGGTGTCAGGTCCAAGCATTCCTAGATGAACAGTTTCCTGGAAAGTGGATTGGTCATTGTGGGCCAGTTGAATGGCTCCCAAGGTCTCCCGATCTGACTCCCTTAGACTTTTATCTTTGTGGTCATCTGAAGGCAATTGTCTATGCTGTGAAGGTACGAGATGTGCAGCACCTGAAACTACAGATACTGGAAGTCTGTGCTAGCATTTCTCCTGCGGCGTTGCTATCAGTGTGTGAAGAGTGGGAGAAGAGGGTTGTATTGACAATCCAACACAATAGGCAGCACATTGAACACATTTTATAAGTCATCAGAAACTTGTAAATAACTCATGAAAGAATAAAGTTACGTTAAAACCAAGCACATCATTGTTTTTCTTGTGAAATTCCCAATAAGTTTGATGTGTCACATTGACACCCTTCTTCTTAATTGTTGAGTGGTCTTGCCAACATATCATTTTGGCTATCCACATTCAGCGATGTACACCACTCCGGATGTTTGGTAGTTAATGAAATCTCGAATTTCATATTTTTTTTCCGTCAGCTGGGTTTGTAAATTCTTTTTTCTTTGGTAAGTATCTGCAAAAGTTGCATCCTCCACAGGGATGCAACTCCTTTGTACTTGTTCTTAACCACATTACCTCTGTTTTTTTCTCCTTATAGTGACTTCGTACCAAGTGTTCCTTGATGTTTCTGCCTCTAAGATATGTTACACTCGGGCCCGGGGTAAGTACTTCCTTTAGATCTTTATCTTCCTGCAAAATTGGCCAGTATTTATTTAGTACCTCCGTTACTTGCTTGTTATTTTGATCAAAAGTTCCTATGCACCTTACCACTCTTGATTGTTCACTGGGTGCCTTATTCCTTAATAATTCTATTCTCGGGGTATCTCTGGCTGTAGCAAATGCTCGATGTAAAATCTTTTTAAGGTATCCCCTAGATAGAAATCGATGGAACAGAAGTTTACTTTCTTCCAGAAAAGCCCTTTACTAGAGCAGTTTTGCATAGCCCTTAGATATTGACCTACAGGGATTCTGCTTTTAAGAGGTCTAGGGTGATGACTTTTCCAGTTAAGGAAGCTATTGATAGATGTAGATTTTCTATATTCTTTTGTTTGGATGCTGCCTCCAGGTCTGAAAGAGATCTCTAAATCCAAAAATGCTTTAATTTCTGATCTGAAGTGCATTCCAATTTGATTTGTGTTTAGGATTTTTAGGTGCCATTCCAAAACAAAAGAACATCATCTATAAATCGTCCCCAAAATAAAATGTGTTTAGTGAATTCTCCATGTGCTTCTGAAAATACTATCGTGTCCTCCCACCACCCAAGAAATACATTTTCAAAATTCAGTGCACAAGTCGTGCCCATTGCTGTGCCTTTGTGTTGTAAATAAAAGTGTCCAAGAAATGTGAAATAATTGTGTGTTAAAAGAAAATGTACTAAAGTAGTGACAAACTTATTGTGGTCAGTGAATTGTGTTCCTCGTGTGCTTAAATAGTGCTCCACTGCCTTTATCCCCAAATCATGCTTTATATTCATGTAAAGGGCCTCCACATCGAGGCTCGCAATGTAAGTTACTGGGGGAAAGTTGAACTCTTCGAGTCTGGAGACAGCATCTAAGGTGTCTTTTATATAGGAGGGTAGAGTGGTTACAAACGGGGCTAGGATTTTATCAACATACAGACTTATTCCTTCTGTCAGGTTGTCATTTCCTGACATTATCGGTCGACCTGAGGTTGAGTTTCTTTGTTATGAATTTTTGGCAACGCGTAAAACGTTGTTTTTTCATTAAACATTGCCTTAAATTCATCTTCTGTAATTAAACCTCCGGATTTCGCTTCTAATAAGATGTTTTTAATTTCTATAACATATGAATTAGTTGGATTTTATTCTGATCTCCTATATGTACTCTGATCCTTCAGTAATCTCAATACCATGTTCTTATAGTCATTTTTGGTCATTATGACAATCTTGCCCTCCTTATCGGAGGGCTTTATGAGGATCTCCTCATTTTATTTTAATTGTCTGAGAGCCTGGTTTTACTTTTTAGTGAGGTTATTATTATATTTTTTGAGGGGCAGATGTTCTAGTTCAGTACTCACCATCCTGACAAAGGTATCTATGCTACTGAATTGACTGAATGTGGGGGTTGTTTTACATTTCAATTTCAGTGTAGAGAAAGGGGGGAGTACCACTGTTCTCACCCCTGTCTCATTTTCTTCTAATAGATCCGTTAGATCAGTTACTACTTGTTCATCCCTTCTTACTCCCCCAATTTTCTGCATTGTTCTTATGTACTTTGTGTAACGCGAGCTTTCTCGCAAATAAGTTTATGTCCTTTACCTATGTAAAGGAATCATACTTTGGGGTTGGGGTAAATGATAATACCTTTCGTACCCAGTTGGTCTTGTGTTAGTTGTAATGGGGTAAGGTTGCAGACCTGCATCTCTCCATCTATTTCTAGGTTGGTCTGGGATACAAGGGATTTTGTAAGTACCCACACTTCTCTCTGTCCCTGAGTTGAACACCTCCTCCTAAAAAAGAGGGCTGTGAATTTGGAATCCCCCCAGGTTGTATATGTTGTGTTGTTGTCATGGTCAGTTGTTGAGGCTGAGGGATTTGCTGCTGTATACATGAGTAGGGTACCGAAATAGAGGTAGGCATATTGCCACCAGATTGGCTTGTGGGTTATGATTTTGGGCCCATGTTTGTTGTTGTGGGTTATGATTTACGGAATTATGTTGGTTATAGCTGCCTCTCTGTTGGTTAGATAGATTCCAACCCACCCCCTCCCCGCTGATCCTCTATATTGGTAGCCCTTATTGTTTGGTCTTTTGTAATTGTATCTACATTTCTTCTTGGTTTTGTATCTACCTGTATTGAAATTGGCCCCCTTTGTTCCAGACTGATCGTCTGATTCAGATATTTCACACTCCGATATGTCAGTGTAGTGATTGTGCTGACTATATCAGTTGTCTGTGCCTCATTTGATATATATCTATATGGCATGTCTCAAAATCTTTTTTATCCTTGATGTATTTACGGTGTTTACGTTCTTTCAGTTCTGACTGAAAGCTTTCTATAGGTTTCTGCAATTGTTGTTCCAGATTATTAAAATCCACTTGAGTTTTAAAAGTCTGAATCTCTTCTATTTGTTCTTCCAGTTGTTTACTTATTTGACTGAATGCTCTTTTTCCGTCTTATTTGACTAAACGCTCTTTTTTCCAATTTTGCTGGAAGATAAAGATCTAAAGGAAGTACTTACCTGGGGCTTGAGTGTAACATATCGTAGAGGCAGAAACTTTAAGGAACACTTGGTATGAAGTCACTATAAGGAGAAATAAAACAGAGGTAACGTGGTTAAGAACGTGTACAAAGGGGTCTCATCCCTGTGGAGGATGCAACTTTTACAGATACTTATCAAAGAAAAAAGAATTTACAAACTAGCTGACGGGAAAAAAATATGAAATTTGAGATTACATTAACTGCCAAACATCCAGAGTGGTGTACATCGCTGAATGTGGATGCCCAAAATTATGTGGGCAAGACCACTCAACAATTGAGAAGAAGAGTGTCAAAACACCTGAGTACAATAAAAAACAGGGATAGATACTCCCCTGGCAAGACACATCCGCGATGTACACAGAGGAGAAATTACGAGCTTGAAGTTCTGGGGATTTATTAAACCCCTCTTGGGACCAAGAGGAGGGAACCTGTATAAGAAATTACTAAGAGAAGAAGCAATGTGGATATATAGATTAAGGACCTTAAGCCCGCAAGGTTTAAATGAAGGATTCCCCTTCCCAGCCTTTCTTTGAAACCTGCCTACTACAATTATATACATAAAATAAATAACTGTCAAAATATGAAGATATATCTACACAGAGGTTCGCGTGTCAAGCTATAAAGGATAAAATTCAGGATGGATAATGAGAAAGGGCAATTTAATCTAAACAGAACAAGATACCAATGAAAGGATGACATAGTACCATATAGTTTACCCTCCAAATATTAATTTAAACCCCTAATGCCTAAAAATGGAACTAATGTAAAAAAAGACTATTCTAGCAGGGAAATTGTCTCTATTCAAAAACAAATGAAATAGACAAGAAATAATTATGGAAAAGAGCCTAAAACTCAATATGCACACTCAAGGTGCTTGTAAAGGTACAGAATACAGTGGAAAAATATAAAATATATAATTAATATGAAAGTAACACTAAGACATAATAATGAAATTGAATATTTACCTGATAAATGGAGGAGACGGAGGAGATTTTTGTGGCATGGTGGAGAAGGATGAGAGGCAACTCCATTCTGAAACAAATAAAGATATATAAGAAAAGATCATATTAGTACAAGAGTAAAAAAAAAGTGAAAGGAAGAAAAGACAAAAAGAAAATGAATGGAGATTCTTCCCCCCCTCCCCCGGTTCTTTTCCCCTCTCCCTCTTTCCCTCCCCCCCTTGTTTTTCTCCCCCCTCCTCCTCCCTCTTCCCCCCACCCCCCCTTCCAATAAGACCCAGAGAGTGCATATCATAAAGAATGAAAACAAATAATGATAACATAAAGCAGGTGAATAAAGAATATAGATTAGAAGCAGGATATGAGCAATGGGTACAAATATCTAATATAATAATGACTCACGCAAAACTAAGTGTCCGTGCACCTAGGTATGCGCAGACCCGGTGTAGTGTATTAGAAGAATCCTGCAGAAAAAAGACTAAGAACTTGCGCAGCTAAGTGTGCGTGTTACGCCTAGCGCTCCGGGTCCCCGCTCCTCCCCGGAGCGCTCACGGCGTCTCTCTCCCTGCAGCGCCCCGGTCAGTCCCGCTGTCCGGGAGCGCTGCACTGTCATGGCCGTCGGGGATGCGATTCGCACAGCGGGACACACCCGCTCGCGAATCGCATCCCAGGTCACTTACCCGTCCTGGTCCCCTGCTGTCATGCGCTGGCGCGCGCGGCTCCGCTCTCTAGGGCGCGCGCGCGCCAGCTCTCTGAGACTTAAAGGGCCAGTGCACCAATGATTGGTGCCTGGCCCAATTAGCTTAATTGGCTCCCACCTGCTCCCAGACTATATCTGCTCACTGCCCCTGCACTCCCTTGCCGGATCTTGTTGCCTTGTGCCAGTGAAAGCGTTTAGTGTGTCCAAAGCCTGTGTTACCTGAACTTCTGCTATCCATCTTGACTACGAACCTTGCCGCCTGCCCCGACCTTCTGCTACGTCTGACCTTGCCTCTGCCTAGTCCCTCTGTCCCACGCCTTCTCAGCAGTCAGCGAGGTTGAGCCGTTGCTAGTGGATACGACCTGGTTGCTACTGCCGCAGCAAGACCATCCCGCTTTGCGGCGGGCTCTGGTGAACACCAGTAGCCTCTTAGAACCGGTCCACTAGCACGGTCCACGCCAATCCCTCGTTGACAGAGAGGATCCACTACCTGTGAGCCGAATCGTGACAGTAGATCCGGCCATGGATCCCGCTGAGGTGCCGCTGCCAAGTCTCGCTGACCTTCCCACGGTGGTCGCTCAGCAATCGCAGCAGATTGCCCAACAAGGACAGCAGCTGTCGCAGTTGACCGCCATGTTACAGCAACTTCTGCCTCTGCTACAGCAGCAACCATCTCCTCCGCCAGCTCCTGCACCTCCTCCGCAGCGAGTGGCCGCTCCTAGCCTCCGCTTGTCCCTGCCGGACAAATTTGATGGGGACTCTAAACTCTGCCGTGGATTTTTGTCTCAGTGTTCCCTGCATATGGAGATGTTGTCGGACTTGTTTCCTACAGAACGGTCTAAGGTGGCGTTCGTAGTAAGCCTTCTTTCAGGAAAGGCCTTGTCTTGGGCCACACCGCTCTGGGACCGCAATGATCCTGCCACAGCCACAGTCCAGTCCTTCTTCGCTGAAGTCCGGAGTGTCTTCGAGGAGCCAGCCCGAGCTTCTTCTGCCGAGACTGCCCTGCTGAACCTGGTCCAGGGTAATTCTTCAGTGGGCAAGTACGCCATCCAATTTCGTACTCTTGCTTCCGAGTTATCATGGAATAACGAGGCTCTCTGCGCGACCTTTAAAAAAGGCCTATCCAGTCGCATCAAGGATGTGCTGGCCGCACGAGAGATTCCTGCCAACCTGCAAGAACTCATCCATTTGGCTACCCGCATTGACATGCGTTTTTCTGAGCGACACCAAGAGCTCCGCCAGGAAAAAGACTTAGATCTCTGGGCACCTCTCCCACAGTATCCGTTGCAATCTACGCCTGGGCCTCCCGCCGAGGAGGCCATGCAAGTGGATCGGTCTCGCCTGACCCAGGAAGAGAGGAATCGCCGTAGGGAAGAAAATCTCTGTCTGTACTGTGCCAGTACCGAGCATTTCTTGGTGGATTGCCCTATCCGTCCTCCACGTCTGGGAAACGCACGCACGCACCCAGCTCACGTGGGTGTGGCGTCTCTTGGTTCTAAGTCTGCTTCTCCACGTCTCACGGTGCCCGTGCGGATTTCTCCTTCAGCCAACTCCTCCCTCTCAGCCGTGGCCTGCTTGGACTCTGGTGCCTCTGGGAATTTTATTTTGGAGTCGTTTGTGAATAAATTCAGCATCCCGGTGACCCGTCTCGTCAAGCCGCTCTACATTTCCGCGGTCAATGGAGTCAGACTGGATTGCACCGTGCGTTACCGCACAGAACCCCTCCTGATGTGTATTGGATCCCACCACGAAAGGATTGAGTTATTCGTCCTTCCCAACTGTACCTCTGAGGTCCTCCTCGGTCTGCCATGGCTCCGGCTTCATTCTCCCACCCTTGATTGGACCACCGGGGAGATCAAGAACTGGGACTCTGCCTGCCATAGGAAGTGCCTCTCCCCCCCTCCCAGTCCCGTCAGGCAAGCCTCAGTGCCTCCTCATGGCCCCCGTCCTGGTGACACACTGCCCCGTGCCAGGCTTCGCCCTCTGCCCTCCCTCCCCATTCCCACTCCTGCTGTACTGCCTGCCGTTGAGGAAACCCTCCAGTCTTTCTCGGTGTCCTCATCCCAGGGGAGGCAGTTACCGGACAAAGAAAAGGGGAGACCTAAGGGGGGGGGGGTACTGTTACGCCTAGCGCTCCGGGTCCCCGCTCCTCCCCGGAGCGCTCACGGCGTCTCTCTCCCTGCAGCGCCCCGGTCAGTCCCGCTGTCCGGGAGAGCTGCACTGTCATGGCCGTCGGGGATGCGATTCGCACAGCGGGACGCGCCCGCTCGCGAATCGCATCCCAGGTCACTTACCCGTCCGGTCCCCTGCTGTCATGCGCTGGCGCGCGCGGCTCCGCTCTCTAGGGCGCGCGCGCCAGCTCTCTGAGACTTAAAGGGCCAGTGCACCAATGATTGGTGCCTGGCCCAATTAGCTTAATTGGCTCCCACCTGCTCCCAGACTATATCTGCTCACTGCCCCTGCACTCCCTTGCCGGATCTTGTTGCCTTGTGCCAGTGAAAGCGTTTAGTGTGTCCAAAGCCTGTGTTACCTGAACTTCTGCTATCCATCTTGACTACGAACCTTGCCGCCTGCCCCGACCTTCTGCTACGTCTGACCTTGCCTCTGCCTAGTCCTTCTGTCCCACGCCTTCTCAGCAGTCAGCGAGGTTGAGCCGTTGCTAGTGGATACGACCTGGTTGCTCTTGCCGCAGCAAGACCATCCCGCTTTGCGGCGGGCTCTGGTGAACACCAGTAGCCTCTTAGAACCGGTCCACTAGCACGGTCCACGCCAATCCCTCGTTGACACAGAGGATCCACTACCTGTGAGCCGAATCGTGACAGTGCGCAGATGGAATCTCGGCAAACAAACATCTTGCGCAGACGTGAGTGCGCACATGGGATTCGCATCCAAGCATAAGTGACAAGAATGAAGAGTCTGCGCAGCTGAGACTGCGCAAGTGACGTCAGAGATAAACAAATGCGGTGATTGGTGGTTAACTCGTAGGGCGGACACATGACGAGAGGAGGGGAGATGGAGAAGAAAGAATAAGCTGCTGATTGCAGGAGGGAACTGTCAATCAATTAAGAAGGGACCATACAGGAGGTCTGAATGAGAAACTCCGCAAATCATTGGATAGGGAGCGTTCAAACACCTATCATTGATGTAGTAAACAGAACTTATAAAAATAGCAGACACGGCATCCACGCTCAGATGCCCGCCACCTCTTGATAAAGCTACTTATGTAGCGAAACATATCGAGGGGGGCAGAATAGGAGATTTTAACAATAGTGCTGAGCCCAGATAGTAGTGAGTGTAATCTGCAGGCACCCTCAGACTTATTACCAAGCCACAAATGATGTTATTAGAGTGATCTCTAACAAAATTGAACACAAAACAAATAAAAGGGATCTCAGCACTATTTGATTTTAAATAGTGTGTAGAATGTTATAATAATAAAGTTTATGGGAATATTTTATAAGTATATGGCAAAGAAGGGTATTTTTGGATTTCCCTTCTAGTGGACTTGGACTCAATTATGCAGTCCCACACTGACTTTAGACTTGACAGACTTTACTATGCTGACTAGACTTCTCCCCATTATTTGTGCTTACCAGGCTTTGACTTTCACCTGTAGGGGGTTCCACGGATAGTGGCTGTGTGACTGGGCCTTGGTCTCCCTCAGGAACACCAGACATTCTCAGGTCTTCACTCAATTGCACCTCAGACTCATCTCTCCTGGTCTAGCTTCTCCCTGCTATAAAATGGAGCAATTTGGAGGGGTCCCATAGGTCACCAACAAGTCACCTGGCCACTGGCACCTTCCTTGGTTACATAGACTTGACAACAGGATTTAAAGATATATTAACATGAATATAATACATTAACTCTTTATATAACAGAAGGTGTGATGAGAGTCCTGAGGAGTATGGAGGCCAGGGGATTGGGACTGAGTCCAACTGATAGGACCAATAGTGTACAGAAGGACCACTTCTGTACTGGGCTACCACAGACTGCTTATTTAAAAGGCTGGATAGCAAGTTTCTGCTTGGTCTATTCTTATATACCCTATTATGAAATTCTGAGTTCATAAAGGTGCGTTTATTGTCTATGATCCTCATCTATCAGAGAAGAGAAAAGCTACAAATAGTAACTTTTCTTCTCTAGAAAATCATGCATGTCCATGTATTCTGCATGATTTCAGTGAGAAATGTGTAATGTGTCTTTTTTACCTGCGGAGGTGCTGTAGAGAAATTGAACACTTGTTACATGATTCCTTCAAAGATTACGGTTGATTGCTATACTAAATCTGAGAGGAAAACTCCTCTGTAAATCATTTGCAGCATAAATAGGTAAAGAAAGTGTCACGTATGGATAGGGAATAAGTGAGGTCCTACACTCACCTGAAGCCCCTGTCCCTTCCTATTGCGTCTTCGCCCTTCATCCAAAGACAAAACTGGGTCCCAAATACCAGATAATGAAGACGAATGCAGATGCAGGATAGTGAAAGAAGTTTGTTCCAGTAGCTAGCATTTATACTACCTACTGAAACAAAGTTCTTTCACAGGCGAGGTGTATCATCTCACTGCAGGCTAATATAGGCAGCTGAGCAGTGTGGTCATACAAGGTATCTGATTGTCAAAAGAGACAGAATCAAGATAGGTCAGAGTGTAACCACAGCAACCCAACTCAGAACACAAACAAAACATTTAAAGGGACATCACCCTTACAGAAGGTCCCATGCCCCTCTTTGAGTGCCCTATTATGGCTCTGTACAACACAGAGCAGTCCATCCATGTTTATGAGGATTTAGATATACTTTGGCTTAGCGCTCTCACATGCCTGGATTCTTTGCAGTATCCTCTGTCTCTCCAGTCTTCTGCAGCCAACCTTATAAAACTTTGTTATGTAACTCTAAACTAGAAGTGATGTAAATCATATGAATATTTTATTAAGTAACTGTTAATGGAAGCAAAATCAGCTGCTTAGCGTTAAGCAATCATTGGATTAGAAAACCCGTTCTCACGTAAACTGTATGGAATTTCGAATTCATATAGTGGAGTCTACCATCTAGGATTCTCATCTATTAGAGCAGAGAACAGCTTTAAATGTCTTTTATTTTTGGGAAGATCATGCTTGTCTATGTATTTTGCATTGTGTAATATATAATTTTACCTGCGGAGGTGCTGAAGTGAAATTGAACACTTTCTCCATGATTCTATCACAGATTACAGCTGACTGCTGTGCTAAATCTTCTGAGGAAATGTACTCTGTACAAGATTTACAACATAAAAAGGTACAAAAGTAGTGGTGAAGTGGTACACTGAAACAAAAATTTGGGACCAAAAGTGAAAATGTAGGATGTACGTTGTCGAAAACCTTAACCGGAAATGACTTGCCCCGCCCACTTAAAAATAGATTTTTGTATAACCTTAGAATTTTACACTGCCTATAACACTGCAGCTAACCCAACCAAAACAGCAACTTCTAGCACGTGGAACTTGTGTTTGTGCAACTGGTGCAGAACTGCAACTCACAGCATACCCTGACAGGCAGTCAGGCCATGCTGGAAGTTATAGTTGTGCACTAGAGCCACAGGTTACAGATCAATGCTATATGGATGCCCATTGCTCAGTTCCTTTTCTTGCATAGCTGGCAGTTACATAAAGGGGAGTATGAGACACATGCGGGGGAAGGTTCCGTGTCAACAAATTGTCCTGGACCACCGCCCCCCACACTATAGGGGGGTACACAGAGGAGGGAACACACTATTTGGGGGTACACACAGGGCCGGTGCAAGGATTTCTGCCAACACAAGCGAAGCTCCATTTTGCCCCCCCCCCCCCCCCCCAGTTGAGCCCTACTTTCCACCCCCGGCCACCAGAACTCCCACTCGCGAGTACAGATAATGTAGTAGATGTGACCTGCAGTCCTATGTAACACCACAGATAACACAGTGATAACTCTCTGGTGTTACATAGGACTGCAGGTCACATCTACTACATTATCTGTACTCAGAGAGTTATCACTCTGTTATCTGTGGTGTTACATAGGACTGCAGGTCACATCTACTACACAGGGGTGGACTGACATCTCATGGGGCCCCGGGCAAAAGATGATCATGGGGCCCCCGTGCGCCCACCCATGTATGTCACACAGCACAGTATTGATCATTGACACCACACTCTGATTGTCAGTTTGTGTTGTGCATTTTATTCACTCGGTCTCAGGAAATGCTGGAAGTTGCAGTTAATTACTAACTACAACTCCCAGCATGCCCTGATACAGCCTATGGTTCTGCAGCTGTCCCAAACCAAAATGATGCGGTCAGGAAGCTGCGAGTCCCAAAAATCCCACAGCATCCTCAGTGACAGTCTCAGCTCCACCCTCCGATCAGTGTTACCAGTTAGGTGATCCTCCCAGGGCCTCCGTCCATGTGTGTGTCTGTCTGCACTGCTATATACATGAGGGTAAGTGCAGAGTAGACTGCAGACAAAACATTTCACTCTAGGGTCTTAGGGGGCAATGTTCTGCAGCCTGCACATAACCTCCCCCCCAACCCCCAGGTGTATAGCAGTGTATGCACATTTCTATACAGGTGGGGGTATGTGCAGAGCATTGCACCCTACTAAAGACAAGGGTGCAATGCTCTGCACATACCCCCACCTGTATAGGAATGTACATACATACTGCTACATAAAAGTTTGAATTTCCCCCGGCCATTCCCATTTAACTAAAATAGTGTAAAAAAAATTTTTGTGTGGTATTGCCGCATGCGTAAATGTCTGAATTATTAAAAAATAATGTTAATTAAATTGCACGGTCGTGGGCACTCCGTCTCCTATACACATGGCAGTATATGCTTACAAAGAGATTGCACCCTAGTGTCTGTAGTACTGTTTTAATATGGCCATTTTACATAGTGTTATAAGTATTTCACTATGTGCTGAGTTGTAGTTTTTGTCACAATAGATTGTATCAGGGCATGCTGGGAATTGTAGTTGGTAACTGCAAATCCCAGCATTGCATTCCTTTAAAGAATGCAATGCTGAGAGTTATAGTTACCAACTACAATTCTCAGCATGCCCTGATACAATATATGGTGACCAAAACTACAACTCCCATTATGTTGCACTATACTATAGTATAGGTTATATGGTGCTACATGCTGGGGGGAGCTGTAGTTTCGGTTCAGCTGCAGAGATATAGGCTGGAATCTGGATCACGGAAATTTCTTGATCCAGATTCCAGCCTATATCTCTGCAGCTGACCCAAAACTACAGCTCCCCCCAGCATGTAGCACCATATAACCTATAGTATAGTGCAACATAATGGGAGTTGTAGTGTTGGGTCAGCTGCAAAACCATAGGCTGTCTCAGGGCATGCTGGGCATTACAGATAGTAACTGCAACTCCCAGCATGCCCTGATACAATCTTGGTCTGCTCTGCAGCTGTCCCAAAATTAATGCATTGCTTCCCCAGGAGTATTGTTCAATATAATGGGAGTTGTAGTTTTTTGTCAGCTGCAAAACCATAGACTGTATCAGGCTGATACAGCCTATGGTTTTGTCGCTGACCCAAAACTAATTTTGGGACAGCTGCAGAGCAGACCGAGATTGTATCAGGGCATGCTGGGAGTTGCAGTGAATACTAACTGTAATGCCCAGCATGCCCTGATACTATCAGGGCATGCTGGGCATTACAATTAGTAACTGCAACTCCAAGCATGCCCTGACCACACCACACATGCCCAGGCTCACGGCTCAGGACTACATCCCCATCATGTATTATTATGACTCCATTATACGTAGGCTCATGGCTCAGGACTACATTCCCATCATGTATGATTGTGACTTCTTTATACGTAGGCTCATGGCTCAGGACTACACTACTACTCTTATATGTAGCCTACATATGATAGACAGTCACAATCATACATGATGGGAATGTAGTCCTGAGCTGTGAGCCTACATATAATAGACAGTCGCAATCATACATGATGGGGATGTAGTCCTTAACTGTGAGCCTACATAATGTATGATTGTGTGACTGTCTATTATATGTAGGCTCACAGTCCAGAACTACATCCCCATCATGTAGGGTTGTGACCATTTATCATTTTTAACACTTTAAGTGCTCCAGTGCAACCCTGACCTTGGCACTTGCTGCTGCAGGCTTCTCTCTCCTTAGCCTCTCCAGCAGCCCAGAGCCGGGGGCCATGGCTGCTCCTGTCCTGGCAGAGGGGCTCTAGTCCTGGGAGAGTGCCTGTAAGTGCGGCCTGCGCCTCTCCCGTGCGGGCGGATGTCATCCAGACGTAACTTGCGGCCTTGAGCCATCAGCCCCTGCGGACGCCTGAACCATCAGCCCCTGCACTCTTAAAGGGGCCACAGGTGGCAATTCAGGTGAGCGCGGACCGGACAATAATTTGCTGGTGGCGGGAGGGGGGGGGGTAGGGTTAGGGGGTTTGCGGGGGCAGATGGAGGACGGTCTGTGGGGCCGCGCAACTCAGCTTTGTTAAAATAAAAAAAAAGTCCTTGATTTTTCCGCCCCCATGGTCCGTATGCCCCTAAGCGAATGCGTGGTCTGCCTTGTGCAAGCGCCGGGCCTGGGTACACAGAGTAGGGGACACACTGTAGGGGATATTTAAAGGTGGAAACACACAATAAAGGGGGTACACAGAGGAGGGGACACTAAAGGGGGTACACAGAGGAGGGGACACTATAGGGAGGTACACAGAGGAGGGGACACACCTGGTATGAGGAGGAGGCAGTGCGGCCTCGGCAGTGTAGAAAATCTGTTAGACATAAGTTGTACACATTGCAGGCACAGAGGAGAATTGAAGCAGACACTCCGACACACAACAAGGCTGTCTAAGAGGTTGCAGAAAACTTTAGAACAAGGGTAACGTGCTGGGCTGCGGGTGTTTGTGCACAAGCCATGTCCCCTATTGTAAGCCACACACCCATTTTCTTTTGGCAAAATGCCAATAGCACCATTTTTTGGTTGCCAACACTTCGGTATGTCCCTAACAGAGAGGTCCCATTGACCTTTACTAGTATTCTAATATGTCTGTACATCTCACACAGCTGGATTCTTTACATCCCCTCCTTCTCTTCAATCTTCTGCAGCCAACATTGTAAAACATTGTTATGTAACTCTAAGCTAGAAATGAGGTAAATCACATGAATATTTTAATAAGTAACTGTTAACAAAAGCAAAATACCCTCTTAGCTTTCAGCAATCGCTGTTTATTAAATTAAGAGAAGCAATTTCCTAAAGACGTCTCGCTGCCTTACTTAACACCAACAGTGGGATCTGCTAACAACTACAAATTAGGATTTTATCACCAGAGAGAAGTAAATGCATTGGAATGACTGCAGAGAATGGATCGGTCCAGATTGAAGACGCTTAAAATATATAAATATATAAGTAGATATAAGACTTCCTTCTATAAAATGACAGTGAATGTGAATTAGTAGGTCAGTCATTGCATTTTATGTTTACATTAGCTGTAGGCAGCATACCATATGGTGCAGTCTAGTGGGGGTTTATAGTCCTCTATTATTTTAATATCTTGAAGTGTTTTACCAAGCTCAGAAAATTACTTTACATGCAAATTCCGGACTCCACAGCAGATTTGATATTTCAGGTCATGTAATGTTTTAGGAAAATATTGATAATAATAATCTGCACAATTTATATCCTGTGATACTATTAGAAAGGGGAATGTATTTGCTTTAACCAGGGGTGTAGAGGTAGCAAACGGACTAGATAACCCATGGTAAGTGGTGGTGGGAGGATTATGTGGTAATCTATGGGAACGTGTTGTGTTCATGATAAGGGTAGTAGTCCCCGTTATGTCACATGGTGTGAGTGGTGTAACCCATGGTTCCAAAGCAGACCCAAAATGTCCTTTTTAAAGGAAGCTTCTCCTTTAACACAAATCCCAGGGGGAAAAAAACTCAATTAGCCAGGGTGTTGGTAACTAGCTGTAAACATAACTTTTTTAAGAGGACCTGTCACCAACTAAAAAAAGATGAGATAGCTTAATAGCTTAAGGTGCTCTAGTCACACACCGTTTGGCAGTTTCTTGATACACCCTTCTTTTCCTGAAATAGGTGTTTTTAAGGTTTGTCTGACAATTCAGGGAGGGCCGGATACATCCCTCCAATCCATCATAGGCTTGTCTGTACTCCATACTTTGCACACTAGTAGTCAGTGTTGAGTAGTCAGTGTCGAGTCTGGAGGCCTTGTGAGAGCCAATTTTCCAAAATGTGTAAAGGAACCCGTCCCCCATGTTTAGACAGAAATGCTCCAGGTTTTGCAATTGCTTTCATTAGAACATTTTCAGTATTTTATACTGAAAAAGCCAGTCAAACAACTGACCCCCCCCCCCCCCCCCCCGCCTGCTTGGACACATACTAGTCCTGATGTGTCCAAGAGCCATCACCTACGTCATGGACACTTCCTTGATTGACAGCTGTGAGTGCAGGGAAAAATCCTGCCACTGTCAGCTTGTGTCCCGCTACTGTCAGTGAGGACAAGCTGGGAGTTGTAGTTTTGCTAATGCTAGAGGAGATGTGAGCAGACAGCATACTGAGGAAGGGGGCGGAGACCTGCACAGTTTGGCCCCTCCCTTTGAGAGGAATTCAGACTAGTGAGCTAAATTAAAAGTGTAATAAAAAAATAAATAAAGGTGCTAGACACATAAAAAATAGATGTACATTGTCAGGATTAGGTACTGAGTGATATATTTAACTCCTTAAGGACACATGACGTTCTCATACGTCTCCATTTCCGAGTCCTTAAGGACACATGACGTATGAGAACGTCATGTGTTTTACCGGCCCCCCGCAACCATCTGGAGCGGAGCCGGTCCCCGATGCCTGCTGAAATCGTTCAGCAGGCATCGGGGCATATCGCCCAGGGGGGTCATTATGACCCCCCATGTCGGCGATGGCCGCAGATCGCTGGACAATTCAGTCCAGCGATCTGCGGCGGATTCCGGGTCAATCGGGTCTCCAGTGACCCGGTGACCCGGAATTATTGGCTGATCGGGGCCGTCAGAGACGGCCCCGATCAGCCAGAGCCTGCAGGGGTGAGGTGGCACTGGTGCCACCTCACGATCGCCCTGATTCGTCGGCCGGATTACCGGCCGACCAATCAGGGCGCCTGCTGCGGGTGTCACTCCCGCAACCCGCTCCGCCCCTCTTCCGGAGGACGTGAGCGGGTGCGGGACGTGCACCCCGGGTGCTGGGGACCCCGATCCCCGGCGCCCCTGTTGGGATCGGGGCCCCAGGAGCAGCGGCGGCGGCGGAGACGACGAGGGACTGACCTGTGCGGCGAGGATCATTGGAGGTGAGTGACAGCCTCCTGCTGTTGCTTAGCAACAGCTCCCAGCATGCAAAAAGGGCATGCTGGGAGCTGTAGTTATGCAACAGCAGGAGGCAGACCACCACAATTCCCAGCATGCCCTTATGGGCATGCTGGGACTTGTAGTTTTGCAACAGCTGGAGGCACATTCTTTCTATGGAAAAGTGTACCTTCAGCTGTTGTGTAACTACAACTCCCAGCTTGCACAATCAGCTAAAGTGCATGCTGGGAGTTGTAGTGGTGCATCTGGTGGTTGCATAACTACAACTCCCAGCATGCCCGTTGGCTGTCGGTGACTGCTGAGAGTTGTAGTTTTGCAACAGCTGAAGGCACACTGAGTTAAGTAGTAAACCAGTGTCTCCAGCTGTTGCATAACTACAATCCCCAGCATCCCCAGCCAAAGTAGTATGCCTCCAGCTGTTGCATAACTACAACACCCAGCATGCCCTTCCGCTGTCCGTACATGCTGGGGGTTGTAGCTTTTGCAACAGCTGAAGGCACACTGGTTGCAAAACACTGAGTTTGTTACCAAACTCTGTGTTTCACAACCAGTGTGCCTCCAGCTGTTGCAAAACTACAACTCCCAGCATGCACTGATAGACCGTACATGCTGGGAGTTGTAGTTTTGCAACAGCTGGATGTTCCCCCCCCCAATGTGAACGTACAGGGTACACTCACATGGGCGGAGGATTACAGTTAGTATCCGGCTGCAAGTTTGAGGTACGGCAAAATTTCTGCCGCAACTCAAACTGCCAGCGAGAAACTACTGTGAACCCCCGCCCGTGTGACTGTACCCTAAAAACACTACACTACACTAACACACAATAAAATAAAAAGTAAAAAACACTACATATACACATACCCCTATACAGCCCCCCTCCCCTCCCCAATAAAAATGAAAAACGTCTGGTACGCCACTGTTTCCAGAACGGAGCCTCCAGCGGTTGCAAAACTACAACTCCCAGCATGCACTGATAGACCGTATATGCTGGGAGTTGTAGTTTTGCAACAGCTGGATGTTCCCCCCCCCCAATGTGAACGTACAGGGTACACTCACATGGGCGGAGGATTACAGTAAGTATCCGGCTGCAAGTTTGAGCTGCGTCAAATTTTCTGCCGTAGCTCAAACTGCCAGCGAGAAACTACTGTGAACCCCCGCCCGTGCGACTGTACCCTAAAAACACTACACTACACTAACACAAAATAAAATAAAAAGTAAAAAACACTACATATACACATACCCCTATACAACCCCCCTCCCCAATAAAAATGAAAAACGTCTGGTACGCCACTGTTTCCAAAACGGAGCCTCCAGCTGTTGCAAAACAACTACTCCCAGTATTGCCAGATAGCCGTTGACTGTCCAGGCATGCTGGGAGTTTTACAACAGCTGGAGGCACCCTGTTTGGGAATCACTGGCGTAGAATACCCCTATGTCCACCCCTATGCAAGTCCCTAATTTAGGCCTCAAATGCGCATGGCGCTCTCACTTTGGAGCCCTGTCGTATTTCAAGGCAACAGTTTAGGGCCACATATGGGGTATCGCCGTACTCGGGAGAAATTGGGCTTCAAATTTTGGGGGGTATTTTCTGCTATTACCCTTTTAAAAAATGTAAAATTTTTGGGAAAACAAGCATTTTAGGTAAAAAAAATATATATTTTTTTACATATGCAAAAGTCGTGAAACACCTGTAGGGTATTAAGGTTCAAATTACCCCTTGTTACGTTCCCCGAGGGGTCTAGTTTCCAAAATAGTATGCCATGTGTTTTTTTTTTTGCTGTCCTGGCACCATAGGGGCTTCCTAAATGCGGCATGCCCCCAGAGCAAAATTCGCTTTCAAAAAGCCAAATGTGACTCCTTCTCTTCTGAGACCTGTAGTGCGCCAGCAGAGCACTTTTCACACCCATATGGGGTGTTTTCTGAATCGGGAGAAATTGGGCTTCAAATTTTGGGGGGTATTTTCTGCTATTACCCTTTTTAAAATTGTAAAAATTTTGGGAAACCAAGCATTTTAGGTAAAAAAAATATATATTTTTTTACATATGCAAAAGTCGTGAAACACCTGTAGGGTATTAAGGTTCACATTACCCCTTGTTATGTTCCCCGAGGGGTCTAGTTTCCAAAATGGTATGCCATGTGTTTTTTTTTTGCTGTCCTGGCACCATAGGGGCTTCCTAAATGCGGCATGCCCCCAGAGCAAAATTCACTTTCAAAAAGCCAAATGTGACTCCTTCTCTTCTGAGACCTGTAGTGCGCCAGCAGAGCACTTTTCACACCCATATGGGGTGTTTTCTGAATCGGGAGAAATTGGGCTTCAAATTTTGGGGGGTATTTTCTGCTATTACCCTTTTTAAAATTGTAAAAATTTTGGGAAACCAAGCATTTTAGGTAAAAAAAATATATATTTTTTTACATATGCAAAAGTCGTGAAACACCTGTAGGGTATTAAGGTTCACATTACCCCTTGTTACGTTCCCCGAGGGGTCTAGTTTCCAAAATGGTATGCCATGTGTTTTTTTTTTGCTGTTCTGGCACCATAGGGGCTTCCTAAATGCGGCATGCCCCCAGAGCAAAATTTGCTTTCAAAAAGCCAAATGTGACTCCTTCTCTTCTGAGACCTGTAGTGCACCAGCAGAGCACTTTTCACCCCCATGCGAGGTGTTTTCTGTATCAGGAGAAATTGGGCTTCAAATTTTGGGGGGTATTTTCTGCTATTACCCTTTTTAAAAATGTAAAATTGTTGGGAAACCAAGCATTTTAGGTAAAAAAAATATATATTTTTTTTACATATGCAAAAGTCGTGAATCACCTGTAGGGTATTAAGGTTCACTTTACCCCTTGTTACGTTCCCTGAGGGGTCTAGTTTCCAAAATGGTATGCCATGTGTTTTTTTTTTGCTGTCCTGGCACCATAGGGGCTTCCTAAATGCGGCATGCCCCCCAAAAACCATTTGTCGCTCCTTCCCTTCTGAGCCCTCTACTGCGCCCGCCGAACAATTAACATAGACATATGAGGTATGTGCTTACTCGAGAGAAATTGGGTTTCAAATACAAGTAAAAATTTTTTTCCTTTTTACCCCTTGCAAAAATTCAAAAATTGGGTCTACAAGAACATGCGAGTGTAAAAAATGAAGATTTTGAATTTTCTCCTTCACTTTGCTGCTATTCCTGTGAAACACCTAAAGGGTTAATACACTTACTGAATGTTTTTTTGAATACTTTAGGGGGTGTAGTTTTTATAATGGGGTCTTTTATGGGGTATTTCTAATATGAAGACCCTTCAAATCCACTTCAAAACTGAACTGGTCCCTGAAAAATAGTGAGTTTGAAAATTTTGTGAAAAATTTCAAAATTGCTACTGAACTTTGAAGCCCTCTGGTGTCTTCCAAAAGTAAAAACTCATAAATTTTATGATGCAAACATAAAGTAGACATATTGTATATGTGAACACAAAAAAAATATATTTTGAATATCCATTTTCCTTACAAGCAGAGAGCTTCAAAGTTAGAAAAATGCAAAATTTTCATTTTTTTCATCAAATTTTGGGATTTTTCACCAAGAAAGGATGCAAGTTACCATAAAATTTTACCACTAAGTTAAAGTAGAATATGTCACGAAAAAACAATCTCGGAATCAGAATGATAACTAAAAGTATTCCAGAGTTATTAATGTTTAAAGTGACAGTGGTCAGAATTGCAAAAAACGCTCCGGTCCTTAAGGTATAAAATGGCCTGGTCCTTAAGGGGTTAAAAAAATGTTTTTTTTGTTGGATTTGGATCTGATGGGTACACTTTAATTCTGACCTGCCTGGGTAACCTGGATACATAAATATTTGAAGGTAGAAACCCTCTGTGTATGGAATTCCTGCAATAGAGGAAGATAGTCTAGGGGCATAAGAGCTGATTTGCCCCACTTGATAAGTAAACCAGAGAGGAACTAAAATCAGTAATAAGATGCATAACTGGGCCCAACAAACTAGCCATGTCCCCTAGGAACAACAACATGTTTTCTGCATAGAGTGCTACTCTGTCATTCAACCCATCATTCTTAAACCCCACCAAGGATGGTGAGGAGCGAATCCGTGCAGCCAAAGGCAAAGAGTAATGGGGATAAAAAACACCTCTGACGGGTACAAATATAATCTCTCTACTTCCTCTCACACCTCTCTAGAAATTACAGTAGGATTCACTATTTACTGGGATCCTGTATCCATATTTCCAGTATCTAGTACTTTCTGCTGTAACCTAGCCCCTTTTTCCTAGACATGTGCAATTCAGTTCGGCACGAATGTCTAAATTAACGAATTTTACCGTTTTCGTGCATTCGGACCCATCCGAATGCACGAAAACATAATTTGAACATTCCCGAATAGCCACGATAATACAAATAGCAAAGTAACGAATACATTCGTTATTTCCCGACCTGTAAATAACGAATGCATTCGTTATCCGTAAACGACGTGAAGAATTAATTCTGATAACAAGGTTAATAAAAAGGATACAGATAGTTTGATTTTTCGGATACATTCGGTATTCGGGTACATTCGGTAAATCTTTTTATTCTTTTTTTGGACTTTAGCGATCCTAAAAAGTTATGGAGATACCTTTTTTATTAAAATTTCGTAGGGTATCATAAAAAAATCATAATAAAAAAGATACAGTGGTGATGGAAAAAATTGTATCTAATGAAATGTATGATTTTTATTATGAAATGTTTATTAATTTTTAAACAGGGATCAATTTATGTGAGCGGGTAAAGCACTAAAAATGTAGCCGACAATAGTAAAAATGTAGTTTGTGCGTGTTTTTCACTTTTTTTTTTTAAAACTTTTTTAGGTAGTACTACTACTCCCAGCATGGAACACACTCTTCCATGATGGGAGTAGTAGTTACCTGTACTAATTGACAGATCGCAGGGGTCCCTTGCGATCCTCTTGTATAATGTACAGATGCGGTGGCTGCTCTTCTATGGTCCCCTGCACTCACGTATATATACACATATTCATATTTCCCGCAGAGCTGTGATTGGCCAGATGGTTACAGCCAATCACAGCTCTCTTTGAGAAATAGGAATATGTGTATATATACGGCAGTGCAGGGGTCCATAGGAGAGCGGCCGCCGCATTCATACATTATACTGGAGGATAGCAGCGGTTGTCAGGAGTGATACCCGCAGTGATCTTCCCTTTACTACAAGTACTACCACTCCCAACATGGAGTACACTCTGCTCCATGCTGGGAGCTGTAGTACCTGTATTAATAGACAGATCGCAGCGGGTGTCAGAAGTTACACTCGCTGCCATATGTCTATTAATGCAGGTACTACAGCTCCCAGCATGGAGCAGAGTGTGCTCCATGTTGGGAGTATTAGTACCTGCAGTAAGGGACAGATCCCAGGGATGTCACTCCTCCTGACACCCGCTGCGATCCTCCTGATGTGAATGTCGGGATCAGCTGTTCTCAGGGCTACAGAGCCAGGAGAACAGCTGACGCTGAGCCGTAGGTATACATCGTATATCTACTGCCCAGCAAGAACTTACAGTGAGCCTGCAATGTGTATACAGTATACACATTGCTGGCTCACTTAACCCCTTGCTGAGCTGTGCGCTATGCGCAAGCCCAGCAAGGGAAGAGTTAACTTACACTGCTGGACAGTGTAAGTTAACCCTTTGGGCGGTATACACAATATACTGGGCATGCTGGGAGTTGTAGTTTAGCAACAGCTGGAGTCTCCCTGTCTGGGTAGACACTGCCAGAAGGGTCTGTTCACATTATACAAAACGTACAATGTGAACAGAGCTTCAGATTAACTAGCCTTGTTCCCTTATGTAGCTCCGCCCCCTAATGACGTCATCACTAGGGGCGGAGCTACACGAACCCGGCCCGGGACTCGAGGGAAGTAAGCTGGACTTTGTCTTCTGTATACACTGTATACAGCTATCTATAGATAGCTGTATAAAGTGTATACCGCCCAAAGGGTTAACCTACACTGTCCAGCAGTGTAAGTTAACTCTTCCCTTGCTGGGCTTGCGCATAGCGCACAGCTCAGCAAGGGGTTAAGTGAGCCAGCAATGTGTATACTGTATATACACATTGCAGGCTCACTGTAAGTTCTTGCTGGGCAGTAGATATACGATGTATACCTACGGCTCAGCGTCAGCTGTTCTCCTGGCTCTGTAGCCCTGAGAACAGCTGATCCCGACATTCACATCAGGAGGATCGCAGCGGGTGTCAGGAGGAGTGACATCCCTGGGATCTGTCCCTTACTGCAGGTACTAATACTCCCAACATGGAGCACACTCTGCTCCATGCTGGGAGCTGTAGTACCTGCATTAATAGACATATCGCAGCGAGTGTAACTTCTGACACCCGCTGCGATCTGTCTAATAATGCAGGTACTACAGCTCCCAACATGGAGCAGAGTGTACTCCATGTTGGGAGTGGTAGTACTGTAAAGGAAAGATCACTGCGGGTATCACTCCTGACGCCCGCTGCGATCCTCCAGTATAATGTATGAATGCGGCGGCCGCTCTCCTATGGACCCCTGCACTGCCGTATATATACACATATTCCTATTTCTCACAGAGAGCTGTGATTGGCTGTAACCATCTGGCCAATCACAGCTCTGCGGGAAATATGAATATGTGTATATATACGTGAGTGCAGGGGACCATAGAAGAGCAGCAGCCGCATCTATACATTATACAAGAGGATCGCAATGGACCCCTGCGATCTGTCAATTAGTACAGGTAACTACTACTCCCATCATGGAACAGTGTGTTCCATGCTGGGAGTAGTAGTACTACCTAAAAAATGTTTTTAAAAAAAGTGAAAAACAGCACACACTACATTTTTATTATTGTCGGCTCCATTTTTTGTGCTTTACCCGCTCACATAAATTGATCCCTGTTTAAAAATGAATAAACATTTCATAATAAAAAATATACATTTCGTTAGATACAATTTTTTCCATCACCACTGTATCTTTTTTATTATGATTTTTTTATGATACCCTGCGACATTTTAATAAAAAAGGTATCTCCATTATTTATTAGGATCGCTAAAGTCCAAAAAAACTAAAAAGATTTACCGAATGTACCCGAATACCGAATGTATCCGAAAAAAACCAACACGAATACCCGAATACCGAATGTATTCGAAAAATCTAAACCGAAAATATTGCCGAACCGAAATTTTTTTCCAAAACGAAAAAACGAAACGAAATTAAACGAAATTTTTTTTAGTGCACAAGTCTACTTTTTCCCTCATACATGACTTTTGGACACTAATGTCCCTAATATGTAGGCTATAAAAGAGTCCCAAACTACAGATACTGGGGTTGTGGCGGCACTGACAAACAGGAACAGAGTTCAGCAGAAATTATTTCGGTAGTGGTCAATATCTGTAACGGATGGGATTAAGACTCCATATGGGTCGACATCATCTATCAGTCTACGCTGTACCTGCAAAGGAGCTACTCTGCATATTCCCATATACTACTTTGCAAGTCCGATAATGTCATGATTGCTATTTATGACTTTTCTCCAACTTAAAGGGGGTACTCCGCCCCTAGACATCTTATCCCCTTTACAAAGGATAGGGGATATGAAGTCTGATCACGGAGGTCCCTCCGCTGGGGACCCCCACGATCTTGGCTGCGGACTCCAGACATTTGGTGCACGGAGCGAAATTTGCTCCATGCCCGATGACTGGCGATGTGGGCTCGTGACGTCACGGCCTGGCCCCGCTCAATGTAAGTCTAAGGGAGGGGGTGTGACATCAGTCACGCCCCCTCCCATAGACTTGCATTGAGGGGGCGTGTGGCCGTGACATCACGAGCGGTGCATGGCCGTGATGTCACGAGCCTCCGGCGCTGCACCCGACACTCTAAACGAACACTAGATGCAGCAGGGAGATCACCGGGGTCCCGCCACTGGGGATCCTTTGATAGGTTATAAGTTGTCTAGGGAAGGAATACCCCTTTAAGCTTCCTTATAAATTTTCAACAAGTCTACGCATTTCTCTGTGAACACCAGTCTAAGCTTATTTTTATTCAGATAAGTAACAAGGTCAGTCTATCCTCTTCTGTGCCAGCAGTGACTTCTGTCAACTTCCAAATTTAGCATTGACTATTATTTTCCCGAAAGTAACAATGATTCTGTTAATTGATGTGAAAATCCCGATTAAAATATGTTATGTGACAGATCTGAGCTATTTTAGGAGAAAACAAAAATCCTCCCCCACGTGGATTGTGTCAATTTGACATCTTAATGGAAAAGACAATGTCAGGTATCTCCAGTCCTTTTAGGGCATGAGAACATCTATTAGTCTATTTACAACTGCAGAATGTACAATTCTAAAAACAACAAATACAGTATCTCACATAGGTGAGTACACCCCCTCACATTTTTCTAAATATTTCGGGGGAGATTCATCAAATCCTGTCCAGAGGAAAATTTGCTGAGTTTCCCATAACAACCAATCAGATCGCTTCTTTCATTTTTAGAGGCCTCTTCAAAAATAAAAGAAGTGATCTGATTGGTTGCAATGGGCAACTCAGCAACTTTTCCTCTGGACAGGTTTTGATAAATCTCCCCCTTTTATGTTTTCAGTGACAACACTGAAGAGTGGGGACACTCTGCTTAAAGAAGATATCCCATGCAGCAAAGAAAAAAAAAATACCTAGCCATTCCATAGTATATTCACCTACCACCTCTCTGACAGGTTTGTGATTTTTTTTCCGCCCCCCATTCACCAGCTATTCAGCTCATAAATTCCAGTTACTTCCTGGTTATGGTGGCTATGCCTGTGATCTCAAAGACTACATTTCCCTGCATGCACTGCTCACATTTCCTGCTCTCAGCTGCCTGAGCAGAGAACTTGTTACCTCCCCTAACTTATGTTAGCCACTCCCACATAACACTGAGCTCCAATCATAGCCCTATACAGCAGGGTGGCCACGAGGAAACAAAATGTAATCTCAGTGCTCAGAGAGAGGGACCCTGGAGTTAAAGCTGCAGTTTTACACTGTAAAATCACTCCCTCCCCCTCCTCCTCTCAATGAAACAGCTTTACAGTGGCACAATCACCTCCCCCCTCCTCTGCCCTGCACTCCTCTCTCCCCAGTGCTCAGTGTGACAATTCTACTCTCCCTCCCCTCCATTCTCAGTGTGACAGCCCTACACTGGCAGCTCCCTCCCCTCCCCCCTCTCCTCCGTTATCAGTGTAAAAACATTAGCAAGGAGAGGGGAGAGAACTATGATCTGAATCAGCCGGCATATAGGCAGTGCTGCTCAGCCAATCACTGCAGAACAGAGGGAGGACAGTGTGAATTTTCATCAGATGGGAGGGGCTAAGGCCGAGCTCAGGGAGCTCTCTCCAGCACAGGGGTTTTCTGGGTAATTGTCACGTCACGGCCCCGGGATGCTGCTGATAACAGCCTGAATAGGGGGTCGAAAGTCATGAAAACCTGGAACAGCTGAATTTCCTGTCAGACAGAAGAATGCAGATAAAGCTTGTTTCTAAGCAGCATTGGTAATGGAAGTGATTTACAAACCTGTATAACTTTACCTTCTGCACTAGAAGCTGAACAATTGTTTACTGTGAGACTTGTCCTTTAAATGTAGTATATAAAATATAGTATATATATAAATATAGTATAGTGTATAGTGTATATAAATATAGCATAATATAGTATATAAAATATAGTATATATATATATCTATATATATATAAATATATATATATATATATATATATATATATGTAGCGAGTGCATAGCCTGTATAACAGTGTTTAATGTTGTGTCCGCTCAAAATAACTCAACACACCGCCATAAGCAGAAATGTCCAAATTGGGCCCAAAGTGTCAATATTTTGTGTGACCATCATTATTTTCCAGCACTGCCTTAACCCCTTCAGGACGGAGCCCATTTTGGCCTTAAGGACCGGAGCGTTTTTTGCACATCTGACCACTGTCACTTTAAACATTAATAACTCTGGAATGCTTTTAGTTATCATTCTGATTCCGAGATTGTTTTTTCGTGACATATTCTACTTTAACATAGTGGTAAATTTTTGTCGATACTTGCATCCTTTCTTGGTGAAAAATCCGTAAATTTGATGAAAATTTTGAAAATTTAGCATTTTTCTAACTTTGAAGCTCTCTGCTTGTAAGGAAAATGGATATTACGAATACATTTTCACATATACAATATGTCTACTTTATGTTTGCATCATAAAATTGACGTGTTTTTACTTTTGGAAGACACCAGAGGGCTTCAACGGTCAGCAGCAATTTTCCGATTTTTCACAAAATTTTCAAACTCAGTATTTTTCAGGGACCAGTTCAGGTTTGAAGTGGATTTGAAGGGTCTTCATATTAGAAATACCCCATAAATGACCCCATTATAAAAACTACACCCCCCAAAGTATTCAAAATGACATTCAGTCAGCGTTTTAACCCTTTAGGTGTTTCACACGAATAGCAGCAAAGTGGAGGAGAAAATTCACAATCTTCATTTTTTACACTCACATGTTCTTGTAGACCCAATTTTTTTATTTTTACAAGGGGTAAAAGGACAAAATTTTTACTTGTATTTGTAGCCCAATTTCTCTCGAGTAAGCACATACCTCATATGTCTATGTAAAGTGTTCGGCAGGCGCAGTAGAGGGCTCAGAAGGGAAGGAGCGACAAGGGGATTTTGGAGAGTACGTTTTTCTGAAATGGTTTTTGGGGGGCATGTTACCTTTAGGAAGCCCTTATGGTGCCAGAACAGCAAAAAAAAAACCACATGGCATACCATTTTGGAAACTAGACCCCTCGGGGAATGTAACATGGGATAAAGTGAACCTTAATACCCCACAGGTGTTTCACGACTTTTGCAAATGTAAAAAAAAAAAAAAAAAATTTACCTAAAATGCTTGTTTTCCCCAAATTTTTTTATTTTTAAAAAGGGTAATAGCAGAAAATACCCCTAAAAATTTGAAGCCCAATTTCTCCCGATTCAGAAAACACCCCATATGGGGGTGAAAAGTGCTCTGCTGGCGCACTACAGGTCTCGGAAGAGAAGGAGTCACATTTGGCTTTTTGAACGCAAATTTTTCTCTGGGGGCATGCCGCATTTAGGAAGCCCCTATGGTGCCAGGATAGCAAAAAAAAACCACATGGCATACCATTTTGGAAACTAGACCCCTCGGGGAACGTAACAAGGGGTTAAGTGAACCTTTATACCCCACAGGTGTTTCACGACTTTTGCATATGTAAAAAAAACATTTTTTTTTTACCTAAAATGCTTGTTTTCCCAAAAATTTTACATTTTTAAAAAGGGTAAAAGCAGAAAATACCCCCCAAAATTTGTAACACAATTTCTCCCGAGTACGGCGATACCCCATATGTGACCCTAAACTGTTTCCTTGAAATACGACAGGGCTCCAAAGTGAGAGCGCCATGCGCATTTGAGGCCTAAATTAGGGATTGCATAGGGGTGGACATAGGGGTATTCTACGCCAGTGATTCCCAAACAGGGTGCCTCCAGCTGTTGCAAAACTCCCAGCATGCCTGGACAGTCAACGGCTGTCCGACAATACTGGGAGTTGTTTTGCAACAGCTGGAGGCTCCGTTCTGGAAACAGTGGCGTACCAGACGTTTTTCATTTTTATTGGGGAGGGGAGGGGGGCTGTGTAGGGGTATGTGTATATGTAGTGTTTTTTACTTTTTATTTTATTTTTTGTGGTAGTGTAGTGTTTTTAGGGTACAGTCACACGGACGGGGGGGTTCACAGTAGTTTCTCGCTGGCAATTTGAGCTGCAGCAGAAAGTTTGCGGCAGCTCAAATTTGCAGCCAGATACTTACTGTAATCCTCCGCCCATGTGAGTGTACCCTGTACGTTCACATTGGGGGGGGAACACCCAGCTGTTACATAACTACAACTCCCAGCATGCCCGTTGGCTGTCGGTGACTGCTGAGAGTTGCAGTTTTGCAACAACTGTAGGCACACTGGTTATGTATCACTGAGTTTGTGACCTAACTCAGTGTTTCACAACCAGTGTGCCTCCAGCTGTTGCAAAACTACAACTCCCAGCATGTACGGTGCATGGTGTACGGTGACTGCTGAGAGTTGTAGTTTGCAACAGCTGGAGGCACACCGGTCGTGAAACACTGAGTTAGGTAAAAAAAAAATGAGTTTCACAACCAGTGTGCCTTCAGCTGTTGCAAAACTACAACTCTCAGCAGTCACCGACAGCCAACGGGCATGCTGGGAGTTGTAGTTATGCAACCAGCAGATGCACCACTACAACTCCCAGCATGCACTTTAGCTGTTTGTGCAAGCTGGGAGTTGTAGTTATACAACAGCTGAAGGTACACTTTTCCATAGAAAGAATGTGCCTCCAGCTGTTGCAAAACCATAAGTCCCAGCATGCCCATAAGGGAATGCTGGGAGTTGTGGTGGTCTGCCTCCTGCTGTTGCATAACTACAGCTCCCAGCATGCCCTTGTTGCATGCTGGGAGCTGTTGCTAAGCAACAGCAGGAGGCTGTCACTCACCTCCAACGATCCAGACGCTGCAGGTCAGTCCCGCCGCCGCAGCTGCTCCTGGGGCCCCGATCCCAACAGGGGCGCCGGGGATCGGGGTCCCCAGCACCCGGGGTCGTCTTCCCGCACCCGCTCACGTCCTCCAGAAGAGGGGCGGAGCGGGTGCGGGAGTGACACCCGCAGCAGGCGCCCTGATTGGTCGGCCGGTAATCCGGCCGACGAATCAGGGCGATCGTGAGGTGGCACCAGTGCCACCTCACCCCTGCAGGCTCTGGCTGTTCGGGGCCGTCAGAGACGGCCCCGAACAGCCAGTAATTCCGGGTCACCGGGTCACTGGAGACCCGATTGACCCGGAATCGCCGCAGATCGCTGGACTGAATTGTCCAGCGATCTGCGGCGATCGCCGACATGGGGGGGCATAATGACCCCCCTGGGCGATATGCCGGGATGCCTGCTGAACGATTTCAGCAGGCATCCGGCTCCGGTCCCCAACCGGCTAGCGGTGGGGGCCGGAATTCCCACGGGCGTATGGATACGCCCTCGGTCCTTAAGGACTCGGGATTCAGGGCGTATCCATACGCCCTATGTCCTGAAGAGGTTAAAGGGGTACTCCAGTGGAATTTTTTTTTTTTTTTTAAATCAACCATTTTTTTTTAATCAAATGGTGCCAGAAAGTTAAACAGATTTGTAAATGACTTCTATTTAAACATCTTTATCCTACCAGTACTTATCAGCTGCTGTATGTTTCAGAGAAAGTTGTGTAGTTCTTTCCAGTCTGACCACAGTGCTCTCTGCTGACACCTCTGTCCATGTCAGGAACTGTCCAGAGCAGGAACAAATCCCCATAGCAAAGTTCTCCTGCTCTGGACAGTTCCTGACATGGACAGAGGTGGCAGCAAAGAGCTCTGTGGTCATACTGAAAAGAATTACACAACTTACTCTGGAGTATACAGCAGCTTATAAGTACTGAAAGGATTAAGATTTTTAAATATAAGTAATTTACAAATCTAGAAACAAAGAGATCAATCCTCAGTGTCTCAACCACATCTGTGAGTATGTGATGGATATCTGGTGTAAATAATAAAGCCAGTTGCAATTAATATACTATTTAATATACAATAATAAAATATTAGAATATTGTGTATTGTATATTAAATAGTATATTAATTGCAACTGGCTTTATTATTTACACCAGATATCCATCACATACTCACAGATGTGGGTGAGACACTGAGGACTGATCTCTTTGTTTCTATATTTTTTACATTTTATTCCTTGAGTGAAGGAATCAGGTTAACCTCGTGTCCCTTTAGTGTGAGCTCCACATACTCTCTTTTTTAATCTAATTTACAAATCTGTTTAACTTTCTGGAACCAGTTGATTAAAAAAACATAAAATCAAAAAATTCCACCGGAGTACCCCTTTAAGTTTTTAGCTTGATATAGTATTTTGCAGGCCCCTGTCATTGCCCATCCCATTCCCTCACTGTCACCCACTATAACTTTCTATCACCATTTGATTAAAAAAAATAATAATGGTTTTCCACCGGAGTACTCCTTTAAGGGGTTAAGAAAGGTTTGGGGATTAAGTTTTACATTACATAAGAACCAGCATTGGGTATTTTTTTCACAATAACATTTACACATTACATGGCCGTTACATGACCTATGTCATAATGAAGTGAAATTACCGGCAAATGTAAAGGGCGACGTTTGCCCCCGTTAGGCTTTTTATTTGACATATATTTGCTTGGTAAAGTAAATTGCTGTCTCCATAGTGACGACATGTGTACAGAATGCTCTGCAATGATTAGCCCAATTATATAGTATGCAGAGCCACAGCTAAATGTGCTGTAACACATTATGGCTACCTTCACGGGTGTAATGTCTTATTCTACCCAGATTGCTCCGTTACCCTGGTAACATTGAAAATAGAACCCAAATCATTGAGAGGTAGACATGGTTTAGGACTTACAAACTCGTATGAGCAGAGCTGTAATTGTTGGTACATAGAAACGCACTAGACGCCAGGTGAACACGTCTATAAGTGTGATATCATTATTCTCCCTGGATGATTTAATGAACAAACCAACAGGCTTTTTTCTGATTTTGATGCGGATTATGGAACTTTAAGCCTATTTCTCTTTTCCACACATCAGCGCAAATTTATCATGGCAATTACAGCAGCTGGTCATCAAATGCCATTGAAAAGAGTTGTGTTTGGCACGAACGCCATATTTATGAAGCCCTACAACATGACTTGCGTCACTGACTGGCTAGTTTTCAGAAGTTAAAATGATTTATAATTCTAAATAGTTCCTACATAATAAACCTGCTGCTAAATAATATAGGTTGTCGTGGGGCGGTAGATTCACCTGTGTTAGTTTAATCCTGTCCGGGTTATGCGAGTCTAAACATGTGTGACATTACTTTATACTGCTTAGTTGGTCACATGATCGATCAACTTTCACAGTCTGCTGGAAGCCTCTAGAAAGTTATTTTGGAGAAGTTCCTAGGTCCAACCCTCTCTTCCTAGAGAGCTGGAACAAACCAGTTAGTCCTGGCTAGACCAGGGAAGGAGACAGAGGTTTAGTCTAGTCTAATGTGATCTTGCTTAGTCCAGAAAAGTGATCTGTGAAAAATATTAGTTGACCGTGGCTCTGCCTAGTGCATTACCTCAATACCTGGGATCCCCTAGGAGTGGCAAGGGAAGAGAGAAAAAAAATTGCAAAGATGTGAGAAGATGGGCTGTGGTTCCCATAGGTAATAGCCACTCACTTTAAGTGAGTGGTGTAACTCACGTATCAGCCCACCAAACTGGGGGTAGCAGAAGGCAACAGCTGCTGGCCTTGGGATCCCAAGAAAGGGTGGAAAAGAGTGAAGAAAAAGGATCCCACTTGATGGGCGCTGCTGTGTGGTTGCCAGAAGAGATGAAGTCCACACTTAGGACCGTGGTATTGTAAACCAAAGGATTTTATTTGTAGCAGTTAAAACAATAAAATAATAAAATGGCTGCAGAATAGGATGACGCATTTCAGAGGAACACCTTCCTCCTTCCTCAGATCAGTATGGTGCAGTTACAAACATTGCAAGTATATATAGGGAGTGAAAATGGCACCAATGTGACTGGGAGGGGACAAGGCACATTCAAAAAAGTATTCTTAAAAAGTACACATAATACATTAAAAGTTATATATAACCTCATTCTTTTAAATAAAAAGTTGTTAGTGGTGATTGTTTTATTGTTATGATGGTTGTGAAACGATGTTTGTGGTGATCAGGAGTGGCCAGAGGCGGGACCGATCGCTAGCCACATTGTGAGTGCATGGCTGCGGTGGCCGCGCCTCTGCCGGAGCTGTTGCTAGGACACGTTGCCAGGCTGGGAATCACCTGATTCGGTTTGGCCAATGGAAATCCATGGGTGGGATCGCGAGCCATGCTGCGTGTATCGCTGAAGAGATGTCAGTGAGAGCGCTGTCATAGGCTATGTATAGAGATGCTGAACAGTAGGGACAATAATAATAAGAAGGTGTAACCATATAGAATAAAGATGAGTGCGTCCACGTATATCGTGTTATTTATACTTATGAGTGTGTGGAGATTGTTAAGCAAAGGATGAGGAGAGTTATTTGTTGAATGGAGAATATGAATGGCTATATAGTGATAGAGAGACATGTGGGGGGCACAAATGGCACGGAATGGTGTGTGGATAGATGGTATGGGCATTTGTGATGGGGGTATCTGGATGAACAGTACACAGTATGTTGGAGTATGGTGGGAAAAAATAATAGATGATGGATCGATATATTGGGGGCTCATTTGGCATGGAAAAGCTGATAATGGAGTAAAGGGACATAAATGTTATTGGAATCTAGGCATGTGGTGCAACATAATGGGAATTAGGATACGATAGATGTCTATATGGTGACATGATAAGCATGATAAAATATGTGGTATGTCAAAAGTTGCATTCTATCATTTCGTTCAAACCCTGGGGAATAAGTGTTTGGAGTTTGTGGATCCAAAAATGTTCTCTACGTCTGAGTGTATTGAAGCGTTGGGGAGCATCTTTGGGGATTTGTTCACTGGGGATGGCAGTGATGTGGTTGATGTCGCCAGTGTGTGAATGTATGAGATGCTGGAAACGCTGTGTAATAGAAAACCTTGGTGGGTGTTACTCCGGTGTTTGTTTAACCTTTCCCTGAAACATCTGATGGTGCGTCCGACATATTGTAGTCCTCATGAACATTGTAGAAGATATATCACGTATTGAGAGCTGCAGTTGAGAAAAGTTTTGATGGTAAATGTTTCATTGGTGACTGTCGACGTGAAATTCTTGCATTTGTGTGAGATGGTGTTGCAGCATTTGCATTTGGGTAGGCCACATTTGTAGCAGCCTTTCAGAGACGAAAAATTGCAGGTGGTGTTATGACTGGATTGGTGCGCAGACGACTCGGAGCCAAAATATTTTTAAGGGTGCGACCTCTACGGAATGTAAGCCCGGGTTTTTTGGGAAGGATTTTGGAAGGAAACGGGTCTTTTACGTTTCTTGAACGAAATTACAGAATGCCACTTTTGACATACCACATATTTTATCATGCTTATCATGTTGCCATATAGATATCTATCGTATCCTAATTCCCATTATGTTGCACCACATGCCTAGATTCCAGTAACATGTATGTCCCTTTACTCCATTATCAGCTATTTCGTGCCAAATGAGCCCCCAATATATCGATCCATCATCTATTATTTTTTCCCACCATACTCCAACATACTGTGTACCGTTCATCCAGATACCCCCATCACAAATGCCCATACCATCTATCCACACACCATTCCGTGCCATTTGTGCCCCCCACATGTCTCTCTATCACTATATAACCATTCATATTCTCCGTTCATAGAGCTCCCACACATCTCTATATACATCCACCATCGCACCTATGTGCCCCCCCTCCCCCTATCCCTGAGCATCCTGAAATACCTCCTGTGATACAACAAATAACTCTCCTCATCCATTGTCTATTTCCAATCTCCACACACTCATAAGTATAAATAACATGATATACGTGGACACACTCATCTTTATTCTATATTATTATTATTGTCCCTGCTGATCAGCATCACTATATATGGCCTATGACAGCGCTCTCACTGACATCTCTTCAGCGATACACGCAGCACGGCTCGCGATCCCACCCACGGATCCCCATTGGCTAAACCGAATCAGGTGATTCCCAGCCTGGCAACGCGTCCTAGCAATGGCGCCGGCAGAGGCGCGGCCGCCGCAGCCTTGCACTCCCTAAGTGGCTAGCGATCGGTCTCGCCACTGGCCACTCCTAATCACCACAAACATCGTTTCACAACCATCATAACAATAAAACAATCACCACTAACAACTTTTTATTTAAAAGAATGAGTTTGTATATAACTTTTAATGTATTATGTGTACTTTTTAAGAATAAGTTTTTTGAATGTGCCTTGTCCCCTCCCAGTCACATTGGTGCCATTTTCACTCCCTATATATACTTGCAATGTTTGTAGCTACACCATACTGATCTGAGGAAGGAGGAAGGTGTTCCTCCGAAATGCGTCATCCTATTCTGCAGCCATTTTATTATTTTATTGTTTTAACTGCTACAAATAAAATCCTTTGGTTTACAATACCACGGTCCTAAGTTTGGACTTCATCTCTTCTGGCAACCACACAGCAGCGCCCTTCAAGTGGGATCCTTTTTCTTCACTCTTTTCCACTTGTCCTATCTAGCCATGGGCTGTGCAAAAAATAAAAATTAAAAATAAGCCAATGAGGCTTAACTACCCAGGGGGAGTTCCCCCATTATGGCAAGAGCCCAAGGTTAGACAGCCCATCAGCTTTTATTTACTGCCTACATGCCTACCTCCCTTTGAATCACAGCCACTAGGATGCAAGCAGGCATGGAGTCACTGAATATGAGGAGATGGGCTGGCTAACCCTGGGCTCTTATTGTTCTGGGGAACGCCCCCTGGGCACTTGAGCCTCATTTACATAATAACAAAAAAAAGCTTATATCTTAGCGCTGGAAAGGTCTATGCAGATATAAATCTATGCCCAGAATAAAGATGACTTGGCCTTTCTAGTCATGGGATGTGCATAAATATAAAGAAATAAGGCTCAACAACCCAGGGGGTGTTTCCCCAACATGGCAAGAGCCTAGGGTCAGACAGTCCATCCCTTTTTATTCACTGCCTATGTGCCTTCCTCCCTTTGAATGACAGCAACTAGGATGCAAGCAGGTATGAAGTCATTGAATAGGAATAAAAGGGCTGGCTAACCCTTGGCTCTTACTGTGCTGGGGAACGCCCCCTGGGCATTGAGCCTCATTTGCATAATACCAAAAAGGCTTGGCATTGGAAAGGTTTATGCAGATTAAAAAAAGGTATGCCCAGAATCATGATGTCTAGCACTATCTAGCAATGGGCTTATTGACACCACTGTTTTCCTGCTGACAGGTCCACTTATAATGTTATTGGAGCCTTTGAGGGTAGTTAAAGGGCTACTCCAGTGGAAAACAATTTTTTTTAAATCAACTGATGCCAGAAAGTTAAAGAGATTTGTAAATTACTTCTATTACAAAATCTTAATCCTTCCAGTACTTATCAGTTGCTGTATGCTCCAGAGGAAGTTCTTTTCTTTTTAATTTCTTTCCAGTCTGACCACAGGGCTCTCTGCTGACACCTCTGTCCATGTCAGGAACTGTCCAGAGCAGGAGAGGTGTGCTATGGGGATTTTCTCCCGCTCTGGACAGTTCCTGACATGGACAGAGGTGTCAGCAGAGAGCACTTCCTGTAGTCCTGAGCAGTTTGGTGTGGAGCTCATTCGGGTGTGTCTCTTTGTGTGCTCCAGAGACTTCCAGCAGACCAGAGCAGGTGTTTCATCAGCCTCCCCAGGAGTGTGGCAGCCTCCTCGGGAGAGCCTCCCTGCATGGCGTCCCTGGCCTCCACCTCCCGTTCTTCAAGGCTGGCGGGGGGTGGAGAGCAAACAGCAACAGCCATTCCGGCCCGGGGTAGAAGATCTGGCAGAGTCTGCAGCAATGCAGGCTCTGCTCCCCCGGCAACAGGTACCAGCCAGAGATCTGGTGGACAAAAGGCGAGGAGGAGAAGTGTGGAGTTGTGGGTAGAGCGAGGGCCCAAGGAGTCCAGTGCCAACTACTGCTCCCGCCTGGCCGCGAGGTTTTCTGAGTATGATCGGTGCGGCAAGGATCTGAAGTTGGCCAGAGAAGATCTGCGAGGCGCTCAGAATCTGGTGAACACTGCACCAAAAAAGAACAGGCCAGAGTTAAGGAAAAAGATCGCAGCACTGAAAGCTGAGATTGTGCAGCTGGAGGAGAGGAGAGCAGAGATCTTGGAGGGGAGCGGTCTCTTTAAGGAAAAGCTTGAGAACGACAGCCGGTTTGCCGCCACGAAATCCCCAGGTAAGGTGGAGGTGGATGTTGGGGAGAGTAGTGGCGGTGAAGATAGCGAGGATGGTGGTGAAGCTGTAAAGGAGGAGGAGAAGGTGGAAGAAAGTGCACAAGTTGTGGAGATGGATGCTGTTCCTGTGGCTACTCCCTATGACACCAAAACACAGGACAGCTACATTGAGCCAGCACAGGTGGCACTACCAGCAAGCGATAGTGAGGAGGATGTGGAAAGTGAGGCTGGGGGATTGTTGAGGGCGATCATAATGCAGGAGTCCCCAGCCCACCTCCAGAATTTTACCTTTGGAGAAGATCAGTGTGAGGATGTGGTGGTGAAGCGAAAAGCTAAGAAACAAAAGATTCAGGAAACAGTACAATATGTGTTTGTTCCCTTCCAGCAGTCTGGGCCAGCTGCAAAGCTGGTTCAGGCTGCTGGGCCCCCCAGACTGCCAGACCCCGTTTCTGTGGTGGAACGGAGCCAGCATGGGGGGTACAGCATGGCGTCAGAAAAGGCAGAGGGCGCAATAGATGTGAAGCCCACCCATCTTGCCGGTAGGGAGGGGCAGGATGGGCTGATGGTGGGCAGTGGCGAGGCAAGCTATGCTGCCGTGTGCTCGGGGGGCGGTTCCCCGAGTGCTATGGGCATTACCGGCACTGCGGGGCACTCCCCTGTGAGGGGGGGGAGTGTCCGGGTGCCGGTGGAAGAGAGTGGTAGGTCTGTGTGCTCGGGGGGCGGTCCTCCGAGTACTGTGTATTCTGTGGGCGCTGCGGGGCACTCCTCTGTGAGGGTGGGGAGTGTCCGGGCGCCGGCATCATCCACAGAACCCGTGTGGTTGGGAAAAGTAGGTGATGGCACTGTGGGAGGAGCTGGGGTGCGCCCGGAGGGGCAGCCCCAGACTCCGGAAGTGACTTCAGCTATGGAGCAGGAACTATCAGCATCGACCCCGGCAGCTAAGCCAGAAAAAAAGAGTGTAATAAAACCTGCAACACTACAAGTCCCAGCCAGCCCAGAAAATGTTAGTCAGGATAAGAGTGCTGGATGTGAGAATGCTGAGTGTGGAAGTGTTGTGGATGAGAGGAGTGTATGTGGGAGAGTCAGTGGAGTGAATGATGGTGGGAGTAGTAGTGATATGAATGGGAAGAAAGATGATGAGAGGAGTGGTGTGAATGGTGTTATTAGTGGTTCTGGGTTTGGTTCTGGGTCTGGTCCGGCTGCCCCCCCGGTAGTGACTGCTCCTAGGAGCTATGCCAATGTCGCTGCCGGGGGTTCAGGGGGGTCCCCGTCTCCGTCCGGCTCTGGAGGCCTCTTGCAACAGCGCCTCCTGGAGGCTCTACGCAGGGGTGACAGGTCAATCCAGGTAGAGGGAAGGGGTGAGGTCGACCTGTCTTTCTGGATAGAGAGGCACGGTTTGGGGGCTTTTCGAGAGAGGAATGGGGAGGTGGTCTGGTCCCTCCCGACATCCGGGCAGGACAATAACCGTAGGAATGTGGTCCGTCTGATTTGGAGGGGCGAGGATGCGTGCCCACCTCGCGCAAAAAGTGGTTGAGCTCCTCCTTCAGATGGAATTCAGGGCGAGCGACATCTTTGCCCTGATTCACCCCTATGGTTCGTCTGAGTTTGACGTCAGTTTCGTTCGGCCGGAGGGTCTTGAACTCTTCTGGTCGAACTACGAAGTGGCGAAGAACGAGCCCGGCTGGCGGGATTTCGCCGTAAAGGCGATTTCCCGTCAGAACTCTGTCAAGAAAGTGACCGTTTTGACCCGTAACGAGTCGCTTTCTTGTTATGACATCATGACCTGGCTCGGACGGTATGGGGATGTGACGGACATGCCCAAGAAAAACTTTGATGAGCACGGGATCTGGTCCGGGGCCTGGACGTTTTCCGTCAAACTCAAGCGTTCAGGGAGTACAGTTGCCCACATTCCGTCAGCCGCCTTCCTTGGACGTGATAGGATCCAGGTCTTCTACCAGGGGCAGCCTAAGGTCTGTCACAGGTGTGGCAGCCCCACCCACTTTAGCGCAGCCTGTACTGTGCAGGTCTGCGCTTTGTGTGGTGGGGTGGGTCATCTGGCCGCATCCTGTAGGCAGATCCGGTGCCACCTGTGTGGTGTCCTCGGGCACCCTTTCAGCCGTTGTCCTAGCGCCTTCGCCCGTGCAGCGGCCGCTCCGGCTGAGGAGAGCTGTGAAGTTGCCTCGGCTGGGGAGGGCACGGGCAGGGATGGGGGCGCAACAGGGCTAGTGAGGAGGAAAAAGGGCCCCGCCAAACTAAGGCGGGAGGAAAATCGGAGGAGGAGTAGGGAGCTGGAGAGTGCCCAGGTGGCGGGGGTAGCTCCGGCCCCTGCTCCTGAAGCTGGCCCTGTAACCGCTGAAGCCCAGGAGGAGGACGTGCTGGATGAGGAGGTCAGGATGCTGCGCAAAGAGGAGGGCAATATGGCCGACACTTCCGATTCCTCCCACTATGAAAGTGTGGATGAGGAGAGTGGAGAGAGGCCTAAAAAGAAAGACAAGGGCAAAAGAAAAGGGAGAAAGAAGAGGTCAGAGCCCTCTGTTCCCTGTACTACGGGCCAGGTCCAAAACGGAAGCCTGATTGCCCCCCCTCTGATTGACCTGTCAAACCGGTACCTCGTCCTCGATACCATCTCCTCCCCCTCCTTGAAGGGGGAAGGTGAGGGCCAGGTGCCTAGGAAGAAGGAGCCTCCAGGGGGAACTGGGCCCTGTCCTATTGAGGCTCCTTCCTTGGAGGGCAGGGCTAGACCGGGGCCGGACGTAGATGGGGATCAAATGGACCAAACTGAATCAAAAAAAAGAACTAAGAGTGGTCCTGCCCTCTCATCTTCTTCGGGGGATGAGGGGGCTAAAAAGAAGGGAAAGAAAAAGTAAAGGGTGTGGCCGTCTAATTTAATCACCCTGTATGGCGGCACTCACCCCATTGACGCTGGCATCTTTTAACTGTGCCAGCATAAAGTCAGATACGGCTAGATTCGCAGCCTTTGATTTTCTCGGCCGCGTTGAAGCTGACATTTTCTTTTTACAGGAGACCAGGTTGCCAGATCTAGCCTCTCTGGTAAGAGCCAGAAGAGAGTGGAGGCGTGGTCCCTCCCACTGGTCTCTTGCGGCTGAGCCGTATAGTGGGGTGGCGGTCCTTTTTACCGCTCCTGTTGAATGCCGACGGGTTATTGAATTAGAAATGGGGAGGTGCCTGATCTTAGATGTCTTCATGAAGGGACAAGAGCTTCGGCTCATTAACATCTACGCCCCGCAAACTAAGCGGGGCCGTAAAGATCTCTTTATGAGGATTAAGCCCTTTCTTTTTACGAGTCGGCAAGTGATCTTTGGAGGGGACTTCAATAATGTTGTTACGCCGAGCGCTCCGGGTCCCCGCTCCTCCCCGGAGCGCTCGCTTCACTCTCCCCGCTGCAGCGCTCCGGTTACGTCCTCTGACCCGGGGCGCTGCGATTCCGCTGCCAGCCGGGATGCGATTCGCGATGCGGGTAGCGCCCGCTCGCGATGCGCACCCCGGCTCCCCTACCTGACTCGCTCTCCGTCTGTTCTGTCCCGGCGCGCGCGGCCCCGCTCCCTAGGGCGCGCGCGCGCCGGGTCTCTGCGATTTAAAGGGCCACTGCGCCGCTGATTGGCGCAGTGGTTCCAATTAGTGTGTTCACCTGTGCACTTCCCTATATCACCTCACTTCCCCTGCACTCCCTTGCCGGATCTTGTTGCCATTGTGCCAGTGAAAGCGTTCCTTGTGTGTTCCTTGCCTGTGTTTCCAGACCTTCTGCCGTTGCCCCTGACTACGATCCTTGCTGCCTGCCCCGACCTTCTGCTACATCCGACCTTGCTTCTGCCTACTCCCTTGTACCGCGCCTATCTTCAGCAGCCAGAGAGGTGAGCCGTTGCTAGTGGATACGACCTGGTCACTACCGCCGCAGCAAGACCATCCCGCTTTGCGGCGGGCTCTGGTGAAAACCAGTAGTGGCTTAGAACCGGTCCACTAGCACGGTCCACGCCAATCCCTCTCTGGCACAGAGGATCCACTACCTGCCAGCCGGCATCGTGACAGTAGATCCGGCCATGGATCCCGCTGAAGTTCCTCTGCCAGTTGTCGCTGACCTCACCACGGTGGTCGCCCAGCAGTCACAACAGATAGCGCAACAAGGCCAACAGCTGTCTCAACTGACCGTTATGCTACAACAGTTACTACCACAGCTTCAGCAGTCATCTCCTCCGCCAGCTCCTGCACCTCCTCCGCAGCGAGTGGCCGCTCCTGGGATACGCTTATCCTTGCCGGATAAATTTGATGGGGACTCTAAGTTTTGCCGTGGCTTTCTTTCCCAATGTTCCCTGCATCTGGAGATGATGTCGGACCTGTTTCCCACTGAAAGGTCTAAGGTGGCTTTCGTAGTCAGCCTTCTGTCCGGAAAAGCCCTGTCATGGGCCACACCGCTCTGGGACCGCAATGACCCCGTCACTGCCTCTGTACACTCCTTCTTCTCGGAAATCCGAAGTGTCTTTGAGGAACCTGCCCGAGCCTCTTCTGCTGAGACTGCCCTGTTGAACCTGGTCCAGGGTAATTCTTCCGTTGGCGAGTATGCCGTACAATTCCGTACTCTTGCTTCAGAATTGTCCTGGAATAATGAGGCCCTCTGCGCGACCTTCAAAAAAGGCCTATCCAGCAACATTAAAGATGTTCTGGCCGCACGAGAAATTCCTGCTAATCTACATGAACTTATTCACCTAGCCACTCGCATTGACATGCGTTTTTCCGAAAGGCGTCAGGAACTCCGCCAAGATATGGACTCTGTTCGCACGAGGCGTTTCTTCTCCTCGGCTCCTCTCTCCTCTGGTCCCCTGCAATCTGTTCCTGTGCCTCCCGCCGTGGAGACTATGCAGGCCGACCGGTCTCGCCTGACACCTCAAGAGAGGACACGACGCCGTATGGAGAACCTCTGCCTGTACTGTGCTAGTACCGAACACTTCCTGAGAGATTGTCCTATCCGTCCTCCCCGCCTGGAAAGACGTACGCTGACTCCGCACAAAGGTGAGACAGTCCTTGATGTCTACTCTGCTTCTCCACGTCTTACTGTGCCTGTGCGGATGTCTGCCTCTGCCTTCTCCTTCTCTACAGTGGCCTTCTTGGACTCTGGATCTGCAGGAAATTTTATTTTGGCCTCTCTCGTCAACAGGTTCAACATCCCGGTGACCAGTCTCGCCAGACCCCTCTACATCAATTGTGTAAATAATGAAAGATTGGACTGTACCATACGTTTCCGCACGGAGCCCCTTCTTATGAGCATCGGATCTCATCATGAGAGGATTGAACTTTTGGTCCTCCCCAATTGCACCTCGGAAATTCTCCTTGGACTTCCCTGGCTTCAACTTCATTCCCCAACCCTGGATTGGTCCACTGGGGAGATCAAGAGTTGGGGGTCCTCTTGTTCCAAGAACTGTCTAAAACCGGTTCCCAGTAACCCTTGCCGTAACTCTGTGGTTCCTCCAGTAACCGGTCTCCCTAAGGCCTATATGGACTTCGCGGATGTTTTCTGCAAAAAACAAGCTGAGACTCTACCTCCTCACAGGCCTTATGATTGCCCTATCGACCTCCTCCCGGGCACTACTCCACCCCGGGGCAGAATTTATCCTCTCTCTGCCCCAGAGACTCTTGCCATGTCCGAATACGTCCAGGAGAATCTAAAAAAGGGCTTTATCCGTAAATCCTCCTCTCCTGCCGGAGCCGGATTTTTCTTTGTGTCCAAAAAAGATGGCTCCCTACGTCCTTGCATTGACTACCGCGGTCTTAATAAAATCACGGTTAAGAACCGCTACCCCTTACCCCTCATCTCTGAACTCTTTGATCGCCTCCAAGGTGCCCACATCTTCACTAAATTGGACTTAAGAGGCGCCTATAACCTCATCCGCATCAGAGAGGGGGACGAGTGGAAAACGGCATTTAACACCAGAGATGGACACTTTGAGTATCTGGTCATGCCCTTTGGACTGTGCAACGCCCCTGCCGTCTTCCAAGACTTTGTCAATGAAATTTTTCGTGATCTGTTATACTCCTGTGTTGTTGTATATCTGGACGATATCCTAATTTTTTCTGCCAATCTAGAAGAACACCGCCAGCATGTCCGTATGGTTCTTCAGAGACTTCGTGACAACCAACTCTATGCCAAAATTGAGAAATGTCTGTTTGAATGCCAATCTCTTCCTTTTCTAGGATATTTGGTCTCTGGCCAGGGACTACAGATGGATCCAGACAAACTCTCTGCCGTCTTAGATTGGCCACGCCCCTCCGGACTCCGTGCTATCCAACGCTTTTTGGGGTTCGCCAATTATTACAGGCAATTTATTCCACATTTTTCTACCATTGTGGCTCCTATCGTGGCTTTAACCAAAAAAAATGCTGATCCCAAGTCCTGGCCTCCTCAAGCAGAAGACGCCTTTAAACGACTCAAGTCTGCCTTTTCTTCGGCTCCCGTGCTCTCCAGACCTGACCCTTCCAAACCCTTCCTATTGGAGGTTGATGCCTCCTCAGTGGGAGCTGGAGCTGTTCTTCTACAAAAAAATTCTTCCGGGCATGCTGTCACTTGTGGTTTTTTCTCTAGGACCTTCTCTCCAGCGGAGAGGAACTACTCCATCGGGGATCGAGAGCTTCTAGCCATTAAATTAGCACTTGAGGAATGGAGGCATCTGCTGGAGGGATCAAGTTCTCCTGTTATTATCTACACCGACCACAAGAACCTCTCCTACCTCCAGTCTGCCCAACGGCTGAATCCTCGCCAGGCCCGGTGGTCTCTCTGTTCTTTGCCCGATTTAATTTTGAGATTCACTTTCGTCCTGCCGATAAGAACATTAGGGCCGATGCTCTCTCTCGTTCCTCGGATGCCTCAGAAGTTGAACTCTCTCCGCAACACATCATTCCACCTGACTGCCTGATCTCCACTTCTCCTGCCTCCATCAGGCAGACTCCTCCAGGAAAGACCTTTGTTTCTCCTCGCCAACGCCTCGGAATCCTCAAATGGGGTCACTCCTCCCATCTCGCAGGTCATGCGGGTATCAAGAAATCTGTGCAACTCATCTCCCGCTTCTATTGGTGGCCGACTCTGGAGACGGATGTTGTGGACTTTGTGCGAGCCTGCACTATCTGTGCCCGGGATAAGACTCCTCGCCAGAAGCCCGCTGGTTTTCTTCATCCTCTGCCTGTCCCCGAACAGCCTTGGTCTCTGATTGGTATGGATTTTATTACTGATTTACCCCCTTCCCGTGGCAACACTGTTATTTGGGTGGTCGTTGATCGATTCTCCAAAATGGCACATTTCATCCCTCTTCCTGGTCTTCCTTCTGCGCCTCAGTTGGCTAAACAATTTTTTGTACACATTTTTCGTCTTCACGGGTTGCCTACGCAGATTGTCTCGGATAGAGGCGTCCAATTCGTGTCTAAATTCTGGAGGGCTCTCTGTAAACAACTCAAGATTAAATTAAATTTTTCTTCTGCATATCATCCCCAGTCCAATGGACAAGTAGAAAGAATTAACCAGATCTTGGGTGATTATTTGCGACATTTTGTTTCCTCCCGCCAGGATGACTGGGCAGATCTCCTCCCATGGGCCGAATTCTCGTATAACTTCAGGGTCTCTGAGTCTTCCTCCAAATCCCCATTTTTCGTGGTGTACGGCCGTCACCCTCTTCCCCCCCTCCCTACTCCCTTGCCCTCTGGTCTGCCCGCTGTGGATGAAATTTCTCGTGACCTTTCCATCATATGTCACGAGGTCCCAAGATCGGAGAGGCTCCAATGGTCCGCTGACTTGCGATAGTGTGGCACTGATTAGCATAGCTAGAGAAGCTCGCCTAGAGGACGCCCACATCCGGAGCCCCTCGGGCCACGCGGGTTTCACCTATCATCAAGGTAGTCGCAGGTCTAGGATAGATAGGTTTTATTTAAAGGAGGAAGCCGTCTCTTCCGCAGTGTCCGTGGTTGAGGTGGAGTTCTCCGATCACTGTATGATTTTGTTTTCCCTGAATGTTTCAGAGACCCCCCGGATGGGTAAAGGTTATTGGAAGCTGAATTCGTCCCTCCTGGAGGAAGCGGAGGTGAGACAGTCCTTTGAGGATTTTCTTCAGAGTCAGGTACCTTTACTGGGCCTCTGTAGTAATAAGCTGGAGTGGTGGGAGATATTCAAGAAGCGGGTTGCGGGGTTCTTCCGCCAGCTCTCGAGCCTCAGGTCCCTGAACAGGTATCGCTTGTATCAGGGTCTGAGGAGGAAACTCGAGCTTCTTGTCTCGACTGGAGGTAGCCGAGAGGATATCTCCAGAGTGAAGTCCTTGCTGATGAGGTGTCAGTACGATAGGCACGCATCTTTGGTTTTTGAGAGGGATTTCGGGAAGTACCGCTCGCCCGACCCTTACAGGAACTGCAAGATGTCAGTGAGTAGTAAAGTCATTTCAGGACTGATTGATAGTACAGGATCTCTGAATCGGTCCAGATCAGGGATCTTGGAGGTCGTCAGATCCTTCTACTCGCACCTCTTGGGGAGGAAGGATCTAGATCGAGACAGGATGTCGGTTTTCCTGACTGAAACCATTCCTGAGCCAGGGGTAGACCCCTCTCTTGATGTTTTGGCAGAAGAAATAGGGGAAGAGGAAGTGAGACTGGCGATCGAGGGGCTCGCCCCCAAGAAGTCGCCAGGCCCGGATGGCTTAACATCTGAGTGGTACAGGACCTTTAAGGAGTCTTTAGCTCCCCTCTTGACTGAGGTATTTAATGAGTGTCTCTCCTCGGGCACTCTGCCGAAGTCAATGAGGAGGTCAGCCCTGATTCTTCTGTCAAAGGGTAAAGATCCTAGCCGTGTTGAGAATTGGAGGCCCATAGCTCTTCTCAATACGGACAGGAAGCTTCTGGCCAAGATATTGTTTAATCGGCTGGTGAAGTTTGCACCCCGGCTCCTTTCGGGGGCTCAGCACTGCTCTGTTCCAGGCCGAAGCACCTTAAGTGCTGTCCTTAGTGTCAGGGAGGCAGTGGAGCGGAGTAGTGCAGGTCTCTGGAAGGGGTACTTGCTGTCCTTGGATCAGGCCAAAGCATTTGATCGGGTGAACCACGAGTACCTCTGGTCCGTCCTCCTGAGATATGGCTTACCAACTACTTTTGTTAATTGGCTTAAGATCTTGTATGCAGGGGCAGAGAGTTTCCCGCTTGTGAACGGGTGGTCTGGCCGCTCTTTTGAGGTGGGGTCCGGAGTCCGTCAGGGTTGTCCTTTGAGCCCGCTTTTATACGTGTTCGCAATCGATCCCTTCGTCCGGAGGGTAGATTGTGGGCCGTTGGCGGGAGTCGGGATGAGTCTGGCGGAGCCGGCTGTCACCCAGAGAGTGGTGGCGTACGCTGATGATGTCACTATTTTCGTCTCCTCGAGAGAGGAGGTCGATGTGGTGATGTCGGAGGTGGAACGCTACTCGGAGGCATCCGGGTCTAAGATCAACCGGGATAAGTGTGAGAGTCTCTGGCTGGGAGGGGGGATCCCACGTTTGATCTCCCGGACACCCTTCCAGGGCCCCAAGAATCAGCAAAAGTCTTAGGCATCACATTCGGCCAGGATGATTATCCCACCAAAAACTGGGATGGTAAGCTCCAGGATGCCACTCAGAAGGTGAACCAGTGGAAGGGTTGGTCTATGACCCTCAGGGAAAGGGTACACCTGATCAAATCGTACCTGCTCCCCTTGTTTATCTATCTGGGCAGCGTATGTATCTTGCCAGAGGCTTACTATACTAGGATCTACAGCCTGTTTTTCCAACTGTTATGGGGGAACAGGATGAACCTAGTCAAGAGGGAGGTTACGTACCGCACGAGGAGACTAGGGGGTTTATCTATGGTAAACCCTGTGGTGTTCTTTACGAACACCTTCTTGAAAGCCAACATCGCAAACCTCTGGTCAGAGAGGGCTCCTCCGTGGGTACTCTCCTGCAGGGAATGGTTTCGGCCTTTCTTCCAGGAATGGGAGACAGGGGGGCAAGTGAAGGACCTCCGTACGCCCCATGGATATCTTCCGGCTTACGCTACCCCGACTCTGAAGGCGATACGTCGGTGGGGTCTGGGAGTGTGGGAGATCAGGACCCAGTCAAGGCAGTTCCTTGACAAACGGGTTCTGTTGACCCACTTTCAGAAGCCTCTGGCGCTCAGGGACTGCCCAGGTCGGGATCTGAGGGTGGGGTTGTATCTTTTGAACATGAAAAGGATCCCCCAGAAGTTTTGGGACTTGGCCTGGCGCTGCTTTCAGGGGAAGCTATATGTAAGGGACAACCTGAAGTGTAGGAACTCTGATGACCGGGGATGTCCCCGAGAAGAGTGCGGGGACACGCTGGAAAGCATGGACCACTTCCTGCTTCATTGTCCCTTTAATATAGGGGTTTACAACCGGGTGGGCGCTTCCATCGGCTGGAGTCAACTTGCCGGCCTTACCTATCCGGAGTGGGCTTATGGGGCATTCAGGTCCCTGGGTGGCCGAGACCGGGGCACTTTATTCTTAGTTAGCTTAGTGGTTAGGTACTACACGTGGAGTGCACGGTGTTTAGTGTCGACCCAACAGAAAATCCTCTCAGAGGTGGAGGTCTGTAGGAATATCACCGGTGACCTTGGGAAGATCAGGTCTTTGGAGTATGGCAGTCTTGGTACCAGTAGGGCTTCTCTCCTATGGAGAGGTTTTTCTTTTGATGTGCCCTAGGTACTAGGCCCTTAAGGTGAAGTACCTTATTTTGGCCAGGGATAGTGTATATATCTTAGGGTGAGTATGGGGTCAGTTTCATGAAGGGATAGTGATAGGGTTAGAGGTTGATAGGGAGAGGAATTTAAATTTAATTTTATCAGGATTGCCATCCTTCTTCCTGGTGGGGGGCTATGCATGTCACCTTAGCCTTTTGTTTTGTTTTCTATGGAAAAGATTGTAAAGGGCTTGCAGGCAACCAAACTTGAGCCTTGTGGTTTTGGTGTATTGTACTGTTAATATTGCTTGTTGTAGAGTATGTAAATATTGTTTTGTATATATATTGTTCTGTTTACATTAGGTGGGTAGGGGTGTATTTTAGGTTGGGTGGGGGGTTTTCGGGGGGTGGTGGTGGTCTGTACCCAGGACTGGACTGTTGCAGTGGGTACTATTTTGGGGGTCTAGTATGGGTCAGTTGTGGACAAAAACTGTGACCTATGGACTCTGACCCATGTCCAGAAGGGGTGGTGGGTGATGGGATAGTTTAGTATAGGTTGTTTTTCTGTGTTATTGAGTTGTTTGTTATGTATAATCTGTATAGTTTTATGTATACACCTTTATTTTTTTATTTTTTTTATTTTTTTTTTTGTAATATTTTTTATTTTATTTTACATTTAATTTTTTATTTTTTTATTTGTACAATGTAATAATTATTTGGGAGAGAAAGGCAGTCGGACCAGTTTTCAGTTATTATAGTATAGTGTTAAGAGTACACTATATTTATGTTTGTGTTTATGTTTGTGTCCCAGTGTGGATTCGTTTTTGTTTGTGGGTATATGTATGTGTGTGTGTGGTGGGGGTAGGGGAGGTTAAAAAAAAACATATTAAAAAAAAAAAAAAAAAAAAAAAGGGTGTATGTATATGTGTATGTATATATATATATATATATATATATATATATATATATATATATATATGTATATATATGTGTGTGTGTGTATGTATATGTGTATGTATGTGTATATGTGTATGTATGTGTATGTGTATACATATATATATATGTGTGTGTGTATGTGTATGTATATGTGTATGTATATGTATATATATGTATAGAAAAAAAAAAGAAGAAAAAAAAGAAAAAAGGAAAAAAAAAAAAAAAGTGTATTTGTATATGTGTATATATATGTGTGTATGTATGTACCGTATATACTCGAGTATAAGCCGACCCGAGTATAAGCCGAGACCCCTAATTTCAACCCAAAATCCCAGGAAAAGTTATTGACTCGAGTATAAGCCTAGGGTGGGAAATACCTCATCCCCCCCTGTCATCATCCAGACCCGTCATTAACATCCTCATCATCCCACACATCCCCCCTTCATCATCCCCTTGTCATCATCCCACACATCCCCTTATCCCACACATCCCCCCTTCATCATCCCCTTGTCATCATCCCACACATCCCCTTATCATCCCACACATCCCCCCTTCATCATCCCCTTGTCATCATCCCACACATCCCCTTATCATCCCACACATCCCCCCTTCATCATCCCCTTGTAATCATCCCACACCCCCCCCCTTCATCATCCCCACCCCCCTTCATCATCCCCACACCCCCCTTCATCATCCCACACACCCCCCTTCATCATCCCACACACCCCCCTTCATCATCCTCTTCTCATCATTCGCCCTCAGTGGTCTTCAACCTGCGGACCTCCAGAGGTTTCAAAACTACAACTCCCAGCAAGCCCGGGCAGCCATCGGCTGTCCGGGCTTGCTGGGAGTTGTAGTTTTGAAACCTCCGGAGGTCCGCAGGTTGAAGACCACTGCGGCCTTCAACATCATCCAGCCCCCTCTCACCCCCTTTAGTTCTGAGTACTCACCTCCGCTCGGCGCTGGTCCGGTCCTGCAGGGCTGTCCGGTAAGGAGGTGGTCCGGTGAGGAGGTGGTCCGGGCTGCTATCTTCACCGGGGGCGCCTCTTCTCCGCGCTTCCGGCCCGGAATAGAGCCGTTGCCTAGACAACGACGCATCTGCGTCGTTGTCAAGGCAACGTGACTATTCTGAGGCCGGGCCCGAAGCGCTTAGAAGAGGCCTCCCCGGTGAAGATAGCAGCCCGGACCACCTCCTCACCGGACCACCTCCTTACCGGACAGCCCTGCAGGACCGGACCAGCGCCGAGCGGAGGTGAGTACTCAGAACTAAAGGGGGTGAGAGGGGGCTGGATGATGTTGAAGGCCGCAGTGGTCTTCAACCTGCGGACCTCCGGAGGTTTCAAAACTACCGATGGCTGCCCTGGCTTGCTGGGAGTTGTAGTTTTGAAACCTCTGGAAGTCCGCAGGTTGAAGACCACTGCGGGTGGGGGAGTTCACTCGAGTATAAGCCGAGGGGGGTGTTTTCAGCACGAAAAATCGTGCTGAAAAACTCGGCTTATACTCGAGTATATACGGTATATATGTATGTATGTATATATATGTGTGTATGTGTATGTATATGTATGTATGTATGTGTATGTATATATATATATATATGTATATATGTATATATTTTGTTATCCAAGTTGGATTATTTTTGTTACGGCAGCTAGCCATATTTTTGTTTTGTTATTGGGGGGAGGAGCAGTGTGGTTATGTTTCCTAGTTTGGATATTTTTAGTTTTTGATCCCAGCGTGGAAAGCTTTATTTATGTTCATTAGGTATGTGTGTGTGTGTGTGTGTGTGTTGGACTATAGTAGGTAATGATTTATTTATTCATTTATTTTTGGTTTATCTGGGCTGGCCAGTTAGGAAGGTTTAAGTTGTTATTTTGAGACGGATAGTTTGTTTTTATGTTCAGTTTTGTTAATTTTGTTACAGTGAAATGAACTTGTTTTATGTTTTGTAAAGTTTTGTACTTTTATAATAAAAAAGAGTGTCAGCAGAGAGCACTGTGGTCAGACAGAAAAGAACTACACAATTTCCTCTGTAGCATACAGCAGCTGATAAGTACTGGAAGGAATAAGATTTTTAAATAGAAGTCATGTACAGACCTGTTTAACTTTCTGGCAGCAGTTGATTAAATAAAAAATTATAATAATTTCCACCAGAGTACCCCTTTAAGTCATACACTGCAGCCCTTTACTGCACTATAGAATTGCATGGAAGTAACCAGTAGTTACTCCAGGGGAGTACGCCAGGATACAGGATAAGTACCTGATCATGGGATTTACTCTAAAGCAGTGTTTTCCAACCAGGTTGCCTCCAGCTGTTGCAGAACTACAACTCCCAGCATGCCCGGACAGCCTGTCCTGGTATGCTGATAGTTCAAGTTTTACAACAGCTGGAGGTGCCCTGGTTGTAAAAACACTGCTTTAATGCAATATTTATTACATTTTCAAATACTATTATAATATTTTGCTTTGCAATGGGGTAATCCTTCCAAGAAAAAATCTGTCCGCGCTGCCTGTAACATTTCCAACCTATTTGACTCGGAGCAGCATCTGTATATGTTTCAGTGAGAACACGCCTATTGATGTATACATAGGCCATTTGTATCATATTGGGAATACGTTCTGGTGTTTAGAATACTCCATAGTGCGGATTTAGAAAATGTATCATCCGGGGATTAGTCAACAATCACAAATGTCCTCTCTGTATATTTAGCTTGGCCTAAGAAAGCGATGTGCGGCACAGAGAGCGCAGCTCACCGCCCCTGAGAATGCTTATGTATAGCTGCGTAGCATGGCTCGGGCCGTGATAACATATACAAGACGCCCTCATTTACATGCTGCATGCAGGGCACCACGGCCTCATGGGAGCCAATGTCCGCAGGGTGAAGTTTTCATTACAGATCTCCCTGGAATGTACCAAACAATACTGACACTTGATATTAAGCGTAAGTTATTGCTGTAATATTGTATAAATGACCCATAATTATAATATTCCAGCCGTGTCCGTAACTAAACGCTGAATGAAACGTATAGGGTGGATTTGCTAATAGAACAGAACATAGTGCAACACATCATGACAACACATAGGCAGAATTCACTGGGTTTTCTGCCCAAGACAACACCTTAAAGAAATACTCCAAGTTTTTCTTTTTTTGCCCATATCATGCAAGCTCACCATCCCTAGTCATACAGCACAGCTTGTTTTATTCAAGCGCAACTGCATTCATGTTTCATTACTGTAACTCGGTCATGTGATCACCAGTCTGACTAGCGCAAAGTTACTGTGCTTAATGTGAGTGACAGGATGTCAGACCTGGTTTCTGACTTCCTGTGAACTAAAAGGTGACATCATCACCTACCAAGTCCCTTTCCCTCCCCTCCCAGCTCCATCTGCTATAAGAATATACAGAGCTGCCATCAGAAATTTTGGGGGGCCCTTAGATAGAGTAGAGTATGGAGAGTATGGAAATACCCCATGTGTGGACGTCAAGTGCTCTGCTGGCGCACTACAATGCTCAGGAGAGAAGAAGTCACATTTGGCTTTTGGAAAGCAAATTTTGCTGAAATGGTTTTTGGGGGGCATGTCACATTTAGGAAGCCCCTATGGTGCCAGAACAGCAAAAAAAAAAAAACACATGGCATACTATTTTGGAAACTACACCCCTCAAGAAACATAACAAGGGGTATAGTGAGCCTTAAAGGAGTACTCCGCCCTAGACATCTTATCCCCTATCCAAAGGATAAGTGATAAGATGTCAGATCGCCAGGGTCAGATCGCTGCTGGGGACCCCCAAGATCTCGGCTGCGGCACCCCGCTATCATTACTGCACAGAGCACACTCGCTCTGTGCGTAATGATGGGCGATACAGGGGCTGGATCATCGTAACATCACGGCACCGCCCCTCGTGATATCACGGCCCGCCCCCTTAATGCACGTCTAAGGGAGGGGGCATGATGGCCACCACGCCCCTCCCATAGACTTGTATTGAGGTGGTGGGCTGTGATATCACGAGGGGCAGAGCCGTGACATAACAATGCTCCGGCCCCTGTCATTACGCACAGAGTGAGTTTGCTCTGTGCAGTAATGATAGTGGGGTGCTGCAGCCGAGATTCCGGGGGTCCCCAGCAGCGGGACCCCGGCGATCTGACATCTTATCCCTATCCTTTGGATAGGGGTTAAGATGCTAGAGGCGGAGAACCCCTTTAACACCCCACGGTGTTTGACAACTTTTCGTTAATGTCAGATATGTAAATGAAAAACTTTTTTTTTTAACAAAAATAATGGTTTTTCCCCAAATTTTACATTTTTACAAGGGATAATAGGAGAAAATGCCCCCCCAAATTTGTAACCCCATTTCTTCTGAGTATGGAAATACTCCATATGTGGATGTAAAGTGCTCTGCGGGCGCACTACAATGCTCAGAAGAGAAGAAGCGTCATTGAGCTTTTGGAGAGAGAGTTTGTTTGGAATGGAAGTTGGGGGCCATGTGCGTTTACAAAGCCCCCATGGTGCCAGAATGATGGACCCCCCTGCCCCCACATGTGACCCCATTTTGGAAACTACATTCCTCACGTAATGTAATAAGGGGTACAGTGAGCATTTACACCCCACTGAAGTTTGACAAATCTTGGCAACAGTGGGCTGTGCAAATGAAAAATAAAATTTTTCATTTTCAGGGACCACTGTTCCAAAAATCTGTCAGACACCTGTGGGGTGTAAATGCTCACTGTACCCCTTATTACATTCCATGAGGGGTGTAGTTTCCAAAATGTGGTCACACGTGGGGGAGTCCATTGTTCTGGCACCATGGGGGCTTTGTAAACACACATGGCCTTCAATTCCGGAAAATTTTCTCTCCAAAAACCCAATGGCACTCCTTTTCTTCTGAGCATTGTAGTTCACCCGCAAAACACTTTACATTCACATATGGGGTATGTTATAAATTTTGGGGGGCTTTTTTCCTATTTTCCCCTGTTAAAATGAAACATTTAGGATAACACCAGCATTTTTGTGAAAAATGCTGGCAGGCACATGACGTCGGCTTCTCTGCTCCAATGGAAGTTCTGGCCGAGCAGCCTGAACTTCTATCAGAGAAGACAACATTGGCGCTGCCACCAAGCAGGCGCTGAAGAACTGCAAACGAGCACTGTTATCAATGGTGCTCGTTTGTAGTGTAAAAGTTGCCCGCACTCCTTACTTCCTAGAATCTGGCTGGCTTTGCGCTGGGCGGCAGTGTGCTCTAGGCAGCCACTCTAGTTTGCCTAGCGGCAGCCCTGGCCCTATCTGTAGCACGGGGGCATCCTCTACGACTAGAGGGAAGAAGGTTTCTGCACCAGCTCAGATGAGGGTTCTTTACTGAAAGTATTCCTGGTGAACTCAATAAAAGAGATGAAAAGGGGCCTGGATGCATTTCTGTATAGTGATTTTACAGATTATAGATACTGGATTTATAGAGACAGAATGTTGATTCAGGGATTTATTCTGATCCCATATCATAAGGTTTTTTTTTTTTGCTTTCCTCTGGATCAACACAGCAGGGACACAATAGGGATAACTGTTAAACCTGATGGACTCTTGAAGGTCTTTTTTCAACCTTATGTACAATATGACTAGGCTACTTTCTGGTACCATTTTGCCACCGTTTAATGTCTGTAGTGGAACACAATCTACAATCTAACTTCCCTTTATCAGATACTACAACCTACTAAGACCAATTAACAAGTATGTTTATGAATTTTGAGAGGAAACCAGAATAAACTCTTTTCTTAAGCCAGGATATGTATAATGTATCACACAAAAGGTTTTATTACACGCTTCTAGGTCTTAATTCAGATTCTGTAATTGGGGCCCTGTAACTATAGCGAGGCACATAGTAGTGATGTTCCTTCATGGGCCATAGTAAAGTGTCAGGGCCCCAGGGTGACCTCAAACTCTGCACACCCAATAGTTCAGTGAAACTTGCATGGTGGCTCTGTGGTTAGTACTGTTGCATAACAGCACTGTTGTCATGAATACAAACCCAGCTAAGGTTTACATCTGCATAGTGTTTGTAGGTTCTCCCCATGTTAAAGGGGAACTCTGGTACAAAAGTTCTTATCACCTATTCACGGGGGTTGGGAAGCTGAAGATCGCAGGGGGTCTCAGCAGTCATACCCCCGCGATCAGAAAATGATCCCCTATCCTGTGGACATGTGGTGCACTTCTGTGGTGATGCACAGTTCGTGACGCTGGGGTAGGGTTAAGTACCACGCTGCAAGGTTTAGACAGTTCTCCTGGGCCAAAAGCTGGGGACAATAATGACCACAGATGCAGGGTTATGGAAAACTGTCATTTACTGAGGCAGGAATGATGGTAATATGCTTTACAGTACAGATCAGAAAAGGGGAGATGCAGAGTAAGAGCCCTTCACCTATCTGGGACTTGTAATTGCTTTCACTTAACTGAATGATGGCTGCTATGGACTTTATAGTTTAGATTGCAGGCTTTAGATTTGCGACTGATATTATCCCACGCTGACTTTAGACTGACTACTGTATTTCCCCTCGGAGCCTCTAGCTTATCACCAGGCTTGGAACTGTACTTGTGCGATGGGGTACTTGCAAATGGTTTAGCTGAAGACTTTTGAGTTTTTTCAGGGTTTCCTTCAGATTACCACAGACTTCTCCCAACTCCTTTCAATACCGTACCTCAACTCAACTCCAACTCAACTAAACAACTCCCCCCCCTACACTACTCAAGGGCCAAGCTAGGGGGCATCTCATTGGGGCATCAGGATCACATGGTTTACTTTGCAAAACTTCCCTTAAAGATACAGTAACACGGATAATCATGTACATAACACAAAATTACAAGATAACAAAATATAATATACTCTGGAGTAGTCGACCCAGAACAGTGAACAATGGAAGTGCCTTAGGCAACATTTACCTGACAGGACAACATCCTCTACTGGGTCACTACAGAGAGAGGATAACAACTTCCTCTTTAATACAGGGAGAACCTACAAACACTATGTAGATGTAAACCTTAGCTGGATTTGTACTCAAGACCACAGTGCTGCTATGCAACAGTACTAACCACAGAACCACCGTGCAAGGTTCGCTGCCTGACCAGAAGTTGAACTATTGGACGTGCAGAGTTTGCAGTCATCCTGGGGCCCTGACACCTTACTATGGTCCATAAAAGAACAGCACTGCCTGGTGACCTGGTTACAGAATCTGCATTGAGGCCTGGGAGCTTGTAATTAAACCTTTTGTATGATACGTTATAAGTATGCTGGCTTAAGAAGAACTACTTAGAAGGAATGAGAAACATGTGAGTTCTCAGTGGACATCTAGAAGCCCTCCCCACCCTTCCGCCTTCATCAGATGATACCGAGTGTTCTCCATAATGTAAGTAACATGCTCTAGAAAGTGACTTTGCCATATGAAATTATAGTCAGATTTCTTCCAGGGTGAGAGGAATGTTAGGAATTTCTCATTCTACAATATCTCATATTATCAAGTGCAGGAATATATTTACACAAATTACCGCAGGTTCATACTGGCAGGAAACATTTTTTTTTAGAATAGTGAGAAATATTTAGTCATTCAGTGTAAATTATATGTGATTGAATTGAAGTAATTCTGGCTAAAAACATTTTGTGCTCCAAAAAGTAATTTAATGACTTGTAAATACATTGTTCAAAAACCTCTTCTTGGTTGTTTAGTGATGTGTTATATACTGAGTATTACTGGGGTATAGCTAAGATCACTGTGCTAATCTGATTACCCTGGAAAAGGGAGGATATGGTTTACCTTCCTGTACTACCCACTCCTCTAAAAGTATCAACATTTTAAATACATAAATAAATAAATTGTTCAAAAGCCTTTTCTTGGTTGTTTAGAGATGTGTGTTATATGCTGAGTAGTTATGGAGAAGAGCTAAGATCACTGTGCTAATCTGATTACCCAGGGAAAGGGGAGAGTATTGTTTACTTTCCTGTAGTATCCACTCCCCTTAAAGTATCAACATTAAAAGAACAATCAAACAAAAACAAAAACTAGTCATACACACCTACCGCCTCCACCGCTCCTGTTCCAGCACTTTCAGGTACCCCACTCGTCACTGCTTGTTAGGCTATGTTCACATGGCAGACTTTCCAGGCCGAATCTGTCACAAAATTTCAGCTCAGAAGTTTTGTTGCAGCAGAGCCCCATTGTTTTCAATAGGATCCTACTGCACTGTGTACAAAGCGAAATTTCTGCAGATGAAAACATCTGCCGCGGAAATCCAGATTCCGGACTCAGCAGAAAGAATTGACCTCTATGAAGATGGCACATTTTCCAGTGTTCCTAGCTGGAGTGTCTTCCACGTAGACATTTCGCCATGTGAACATCGCCTAAGGGTCCGTTCCCATGGCCGAATTTCTGCATGCGGAATTACGCCATAAATGAAAGCCCAATAGACTTCTATGGCATTCCGCCCTTCCATTCACACTTCTATATTTCCGCTTGCAGAATCAAGCAAACGGAAATTCAGAAGTGTGAATGGGAGTGCGGAATCCCATAGAAGTCTATTGGGCTTTCATTTGAGGCAGTAATTCTGCTGTGTGAATAGACCCTTATTGTTTAAGATGGGAAACATCAGAGCAGAATCTGCCCAAGTTACTCAGCTGGCCGCTGGATCTAGGTGCCCAAGGTTGGTCTGGTTCACCTCATGTGGCAGATATTTAATATGGGCACTCTGGTTGGTGCTCCCATTGGTGGAAGAAGAGCTAGACAACTGTATACATAAAATTAGGACATCCTTCAATAGACCAGATGCAGCTTCAATCCAAATAATATAATCCTCTGCCTGATATTCCGATGCACTAACTTTAAGCATCTTGGCGCAGTTCATACAAGAGACGTTTCATGTCAGACTGAACCTGATAGCAGGAAGCAGATTGTATTTAATGTTAAACATAATCAGCGTGCCTTGCTCTGAGCCCAATGAGTGTAACCACCCCGAGGACCCAGGCCTGCTTTTACTTTTATGTTCTTTATTATGTTAATATATCCGACCTGCTTATGTGCTGTCATAATATTTTATTTTTCTCTTTTCCAGGCTCGTGCCACACTGACCCAGCATCTCTGCAGGCGCTGCCTGACTGATAGCTGCAATAATTTAACGTGGCGTAAGCAAGCAAGAACAGTATGATGCCTGCGAGCGCTGAGTGAGGATTCCTATGGTTAGCCATTCACAGAAGTACATGGGAAGGAATCTGGGAGCCTTTGTCCATATGTAATTGTAATTTATGTCATTCCAGTAAAACAAAATGATAAAAAAAAAAAAAAAAGATTAAAGTTGGGTTCACACACAGTATTATGGCCAGGATTTTGGTTAGACTTTTTAGCCAAAACCAAGAATGGGACAAAAACACAAAAAAAAGTAGCAAATGTTTCCATCATTCCATTCCTGCTTTTGGCTAGAAATACCTACCAAAGTATGTGAACCTTGATGGGTTATTAAACAAAAAAGGCTATGCATAAAAGAATATGCAAATATTCATGAATATTGGAACTTCCAGAGGACACTGATCCCTCCCTTCTTTTAAGTTAAAGATATAATCATGCATGCGCACTATGCGAATTTCATTATGAATTTTTGAATGGAAAGAAAAGGGAACAAACATGGCGACTATGCGAATTTCGCGAACATAGGACGAATATTCGTCCATATATTCGCGAAATATTGTGAATTCAAATATGGCCCCTGCCGATTATCACTACTGATAACATGCACACAAATGGATCCCTTAGTGGGATAAATAAGTGTGTAGTCGTTTAATTAATGGTCTACACCCACCTAGGTTGGAAACCCCACAGACTAACTATAGAGAAAATATGAAAGAACATAGGGGTATCACTAAAATATACTCTTTATTAATAATTACTTAAAATTCACCAAATAGGAAGAAGTGGTAACCCAAAATGGTGTGTAGGAGTACACAAAATATTTAAAGGCATCCAGCAATAAGGAGATATAGGATATATAATAATCCACAAATTGGCCCCCCTATGGCCGTGTTACTTAATATATCCCTGATAGATGTGTGGGATGTTAATCTACAATTGGGCACAGTATTACCAGGGTACAGATGCCGAGATTACATCCTCATGATTACTGTGCTCCAATAAAGTAACAAAAGTTCCCTAAGCCACACGTGCTCCTCGGGACATCTTCCCGTCCTCCTGCCACTGCAGGAGCTGCGTTATCCTTCACTACACGGCACAAGTTGGTCTGCTCATGTAAATACTGGGCTGACAACATCACTGGTTTGTGTGGTTTATTACATGAATGCATTGGGCTACCTGGCCCGTTTCCAATAGCAATGGTTTGGTTGCTTAACCCTTAAAGTGACTCTATTATTAGGTTCCCCTGAGGTCGTCTTTGTGCATTTTATTAGCACCCAGACAGAAATGAGTTGGGAACGTATTTTTGTGCATAATATGCTATTTTGAGGGAACTTTTGTTACTTTATTGGAGCACAGTAATCATGAGGATGTAATCTCGACATCTTTACCCCGTTTATACTGTGCCCAATTGTAGATTAACATTCCGCACATCTATCAGGGATATATTAAGTAACACGGCCATAGGGGGGCCAATTTGTGGATTATTATATATCCTACATCTCCTTATAGCTGGATGCCTTTAAATATTTTGTGTACTCCTACACACCACTTTGGGTTCCACTTCTTGCTATTTGGTGAATTTTAAATAATTATTAAGAAATAGTATATTTTAGCGACACCCCTATGTTCTTTCATATTTTCTCTATAGTTAGTTTGTAGGGTTTCCAACCTAGGTTGGTGTAGACCATTAATTAAACAACTACACACTTATTTATCCCACTAAGGGATCCATATGTGTGCACGTTATCATGTTCTTTCATATTTTCCCTTTGTGGGACAGCAATATTGCACCTACAGCGCATTCTTAACCTCTTAAGGACGCAGGGCGTACCTGTACACCCTGCGCCCGGTCCTGGTATATAACGCCATAAACCCTGCATCATACCGGGTCGGTCGCAGCTGGATAGCACGGCACCGATCATTGTGCCATGCACTATTAACTCTTTAAATGCGGCATTCAAAGTTGATCGTCGCGTGTAAAATTAAAGCTTCCCAGCAGCTCAGTCGGGCTGATCGGACCATCGCGGTGAAATCGCGATGTCCCGATCAGCTAGAATGCGAGCGGAGGTCCCCTTACCTGCCTCCGTCGCGTCCGATCGGCGATTGATTGCTCCAAGCCTGAAATCCAGGCTTGAGCAATCGTCCGCCGATTACACTGATCTTTGCAATAATCTGTGTAGAAGATCAGTGTGAGCAGTGTAATAGCCCCTGGGGGGGGGGGGGGGGATATAACACTGCAAAAAAAAAGTGTGAAAAAAGTGAATAAAGATCATTTAACACTTTCCCTAATAAAAATAAGAATCACCCCCCTTTTCCCATTAAAAAAAAACCTGTGTAAATAAAAATAAACATATGTGGTATCGCCGCGTGCGGAAAAGTCCGAACTATAAAAAGTAGACTGCAAGTTCACTGCAAAGTAGAATTAGTGGCGCAAAAAATAAGCCTTAATGTGGAATTTTAGGTGCAAAATTGAAAGCGTTATGATTTTTAGGAGGTGATGAGGAAAAAAATGAAAATGGAAAAACCCTGCGTCCTTAAGGGGTTAAAGCAGTACAACTATATTCAGTTTGGCTGAGCACATCGGAACTTGTCTATTAAACACGGCTATAGTTGGATAGCGCACTTGTATCTACCGCGCTGCCTAGCACAATCTCTTTTCTTCTAAAGTGCAAGGGGCTACAATATAGCCATTTAGATCATATGTTATAGCGTTCTTTTCCATAGGAATTAGAGCACTATTTAGTTATTTATTATTATTCCCACAGGAGAACTCTACTCTTCCTCCACAGGAGTTGTATTTATAAACATCTACGATGAACACTATTTTTTCTCATAGGAGTTGCATTTATAAACCTTTATTATCAATTCCTAATAAGGATGGAACAGGTGAGGCGGGGGGGGGGCGTGACAAAGGGGTGGCAACCGGTTTCACGCACTGAGGTGCTTGCTCTGGCCCACACGTGGGCCAGAGGAAGCGCCTCAGTGCGTGAAACCGTTTGCCACCCCTTTGTCACGCCCCCGCCTCACCTGTTCCATCCATGCTCCCTGTGTGTCTGTCTGCTCTGTTTCACCAGCTCAAGTCTGGAATTAAAGCTCAAGTTTGTTGCTGAACCTCTGTCTGTGGTGAGTGCTTTATCTATACTCTCTACGATCAAAGTTTGTGTGATTATACTGAACTTTCTTGATACGAGCACCGCCATCACCCGTAGCAACTATCTACCAGACAGGCACGATCACCAAGCTGTATTACACTGTTCCGAATATAGCTCTCTAGATGCATTCACAGTAGCGGTGCCAGACCCAATTTCTTACAAACATTATGTTGTTTTCTTCACAGGAGCCATTTACCTATCAATAGGAGTTATTAATGATTTATATTAAACATGTATTTTACTTGCATTTACAGCACTGATAAGTACTACTCTGTTTTATCTTATTTTCCTTTGAGGAGGACGCTTAAGGAGACATAGTTCTCCATTCTATACCACCACGTTTATTTGATTGTTTGTACACATATGCACATATGTAATATGACTGCAACCATATATATATGCAACATTTATCTTTGTCTATTAGTTGTTGGTTTACTTTGGTTTTAATCTAACACCTATTTACCAACTTAAAGAGTAGCTATCACTAAATAAAATTTCCCTATTCCCCCTCCCCATCTGTCTCTGACACTAACTACATCTATCCCTGTTCTTATTTGTCCCCAAATCCCCATATAATTACTTTATTGTGCACAGCTGCAGGAGCTCAGAGTTGAGCTCTCTGGTGAGGGCAGGAAGTGGGCGGCCCCGGCAGGCACGACATCATCTGAAGCCTGGCGGGGGTTCTCTTCCGCCTGTCTCCTCTCTCTCTCTTCTGCAGCTCGCGCGCTGCAATGAATGAGGAGAGGGAGATGCAGGGGGCGGGGACATTAAAAATATTGTGCGCCGTGTGTGTACAAGCGCTGTGCTCGCTCTCTGCCTGTATAGGAAACAGGCAGAGAGCGAGCACAGCGCTCGTTCGCGCGCGGCGCGCAAAATTTAAATATCCCCGCCCCCTGCATCTCCCTTTCCTCATTCATGTGAACGCGCATTTCGGACCACGCTGTGCCACGCTGCCCGGCCAGCACTGGTCCGAACGTAATCAACGTCAGGGGGGGAAAAGTAATCCTGAGCCATATAGGGTGACACCTAGTGGCCACGTTTACAAATGCAAAAAACACACGTAAAAAAATATTATTACTTTTTTAATAAAATATATTTCAAACATTTTTCTTTTTACATAATGTATTTAATAATTTTTTTTTTTTTTTTTATGAGAGTACCCATTTAACCTACCACAAGGACCCTGTGGAATAGTTTCGGTTATTCTATTTTATTATATAACATTTTATTCTTCATCATTTGCTACAATAAATCCAGTGTTATACTTTTAATGGGTATTGTGAACTAATTGGGGTAAGGGATCCATTTCTAGCACCCTTTTAACCTTTGTGGAAAGTCTTTTTTCTTTTATATATTGGTTCATATTCCTAAGACACTTTGTGGTGTTAGTCTCATATGCTGGTTAACCTCAGGTTAATAAGATTGTGAGCTGCACGCTCTGTATGTACATGCACACAAATGCCTGGGTATGTGCTCTTTTTCTGTTGATTGAAAAATCTATTTTTACTTACAGATAGGAAGAGCTCTGTCATAGCCCTGACACTAAGGGTCTGTCCGCACTGCCGTTATGGTCTCCATTATAAAAGAAGCTATGATGCACCAAACGCACTGATTTACAATGGGGTTTGTTAAGTTCTTTCATGGCGTCTGTTGTTTTAATAGGAATAGCACTGCATACTACACTATGCTTCCCATCAACTCTGACAAAATGCAGTCTCTAATGATAGTGTGTACATAGTGGCCCTTATTTACCAAAAGTTGAGTGTAGGTTTCTTTGTGGGTTTCAATTCCCTACAATTTTTTTTATTGACGGTATTTACTAAGGTTTCCCTACATTTTACACTTTGCTTTTTTACACATGCTCTGTAGGGTTTTCCTCAGCTGAAATCCACCACATTTTCCGTGGAAACCTTAGTAAATATGTTTACATGTCCCTTTTCAGTGTCCACGCCCCATTTTCGGGTTTTCATAGTAAAATGGAAAGTTAGTCGGGTTTTTTTCAATTCTAGTGCAAATTCTGGCGCAGACAGAATTTCTGGTGCACAACCCGACAAAACATGTTGGGTTTGCAATAGTAAACGTGGGCCTGTGTGCCATAACTCGGGCTGCCCTTGGTAGAGCAATGGAGACATCATCTTGGTTTTCCAATGTCTCTAGATATGCCATCAGTGCTGAAAAGTCCAAAAAAATCCCAATTGCAGTCATGATTTGTGATGTCCTCATGACTTCTAGACTACAGCTTTCTTTCAGTGACCATATAGGAAAAACCATATAGGAAAAGATGACACTCTGTATGAGAAGTAAATGCTGTGCTTGTCTTTTTTATGTGTCTAGCTTCTGTGTTTGGCTCAAAAATCCCCCTGTTCTTCTGCTCACTCATTCTGACATCCACTGGGCCGGAAGGGGCCTGTCTAAGGCAAGCACTGAGCCTGCCCTCACTAACCAGGCATTAACCTTCTCCCTGAGTCTGCTGTGCTGTGCAGGGTCTCTTCATTCAATCACTGCAGGCTGCTCTGTTACCCCCTCCTCTCTGTTTTCAGACAGGAGTCTGATAGGACAGGAGTGAGTACAGAGAGGTGCTAGTCCTGCACTCACTTTCTGGACTTTGTCCCCACCTGGGCATTAGCTGGAACAAAAATGATGCTTCAGCTGGACAGAATTATGTTCTGGATGGTCTGGGGACCCCTAGGGGGTCTTTTCTTTATAAGCCATTGTTTCTATAAAAAGGAGATCAAACATTATTATGAAGTATATTAGAATGGTTATTGTTTTGCCAAGACGTACAACAAATAGATAGTTATTAAGTTTTGACAGTGCCCATTTAACTAAACTTAACGGACAGTAAGGGTGGCTAAGGCCCTATGACCCGGTAGGGCAGAAGAAACATATCAGAGAGGAGGAGGAATTATTCTCGTTGCATCATGTCTGTTGCATCACACCTTGCTACATGTTGCTTTTAATGGATTAATAAAGTGGACTTTTTAACTGCTAGTGCTGGGACCTTCTTGATTTGGATTATTGCTGGACGGTGGGAGAAGACCAAGTACACAAGCACAGAAGAGGTGAGCGATAATAAGCTTTTTTCTAGAAGGTTGGCACATCTGTAGCACTGCCTTTATTAAGTGGCACAAGGGACCAGGCTCTTCCCCTTTTGGACAACTACTTTGCATACTTATTCCCAGGGAGCACTGCATGGCCTACACCTACTTGGTGCTCTCCTCAAGTGACATATTAGCCCCTCAGACCCTCTTCTGTAATGGTCAAAACAAAACATTTGCAAGTACCAAACAGCATTCACCTTCATTTTATTTACTGTAATACTGTATAATGTATTTATTCTATCATAATTATAGGTAGGAGAAAAGAGTAGCAGACTGCACTCACCGTGTGTTGAAGCTTTAATGTGGCAGAAAAAGAGAAACCATTTTCAGCCGGCAGGCACAAGAGGAACAGGGGCGCAAGACAGGACTGGTTTGCGGTACTAGCGTGCCAAAGAGTCCTGTCCTGCACCCCTGTTCCTCTTGTGCCTGCCAGCTGAAAATGATTTAGCTTTTTCTGCCACAATAAAGCTTCAACACACATGGTGAGTGCAGTCTGCTACTCTTTTCTCCTACCTGCCATTCATGTGTCTACAGAGACTTAGCACCACCTGAAGCTTTCATGAGCACGGATTGCACATCCGGCCAGTCCTTTCCCGGGTCACACACACCTTCCTAGTTTTGCAGTCGCCGGTCTTCACTCCTATTACTTACTTTGCGGATCTATCTTAATTATTCCTACAGATTATTATGAATAATTTATGATTATAATGAGTGATTCTTACAGACTTTACCGAGTGTTGCTTTTCTTAATAAGACACGACACAAGCGAAACGATTACATCCCGTAAAGTGCTATAATTCATAAAATCCATTTAATAGCTGCGCTTAAATTGGGGGATTAGGAACAAATAATGCATTGACGCTGGTAATAAATAAAATATTTCCTAGCGTTCTGCAGTTTTTGTGTCGATCTGCAGAATGCTTAACACTTAATTATCCTGCGGTTCTCCGGGAGCACTTTAACAACACCGCCGAAGAGTTTAGTAATGGTTTGGTGTGTTGTTTCCATGGTATACATTGTGGAGAATGATGTTGCTTAATATTACAATTATTGGACACCCGCCTGGGTTCTGTTCACACAGAAGTGCGAAATACTTCACATAAAGGAATACATGTTCTTTGTTCTCGTGTCTCATAAATAAGTGCGGGTTGCTTAGTGACAAATAGTCTACTGGATGCCAGGCTGTGGGCAGGCTAAGCTTTCCCAACAGTTAAGGCATTTTTTAAGCCAAAAAAGAATTCTTGACTATGACTATGGATCATTCTGTGCAGTAGCTGTGTGTAGCCCTATAATAGGCTTGATGGTTCATGCTCTGCATGTCTACTGCCAGGGATATAAAGGGGTACTCCACTAGAAAACATTTTTTTTTTTTAAATCAACTGGTGCCAGAAAGTTAAACAGATTTGTAAATGACTTCTATTAAAAAAATCGTAATCCTTCCAGTACTTATCAGCTGATGTATGACCCACAGGAAGTTCTTTTCTTTTTGAATTTCTTTTCTGTCTGACCACAGTGCTCTCTGCTGACACCTCTGTCCATTTTAGAAACTGTCCAGAGCAGGAGCAAATCCCCATAGAAAACCTCTCCTACTCTGGACAGTTCCTGACATGGACAGAGGTGTCAGCAGAGAGCACTGTGGTCAGACAGAAATGAAATTCAAAAAGAAAAGAACTTCCTGTGGATCATACAGCAGCTGATAAGTACTGGAAGGATTAAGATTTTTTACTAGATGTAATTTAAAGATCTGTTTAACTTTCTGGCACCAGTTGATTAAAAAAATATTTATATATGTTTTCCAGGGAAGTACCCCTTTAACTATAGGGCAGTGTTTCCCAACCAAGGTGCCTCCAGCTGTTGCAAAACTACAACTCCCATCATGTTGGGAGTTGTAGTTTTGCAACAGCTGGGGGCACCCTGGTGGGGAAACACTGCTATAGGGGATGCAGCGGTTTTGCCAGGCTCTGGTGCCTAAGGGGGACCTCTGCCCCAGAAAAGACCAGAATGATAAATGGCACATGGGGCCCTGTTGCAGATTTCAAATTGGGCCTCTAGGCTACAAGTTACACCTCTGTCTCCAGTTTCAGAATAGGATGTTGATTTCTGATAGATATCATTGGCAGCCATCATGTTAGCATCTATGAGGCGATTTTCTCTGCCACCTAGTCATCCTTGGTAGGAGTCATTGGCAGCAGGGCATTGTCATGGCATAGAAAACATCATTTATAAATACATTACTTCCTTCCTGATGCAGTTATACAATAAAATGTGAAAAATGTATGTTCTGCCTCTTAAAGGAAATCTGTCATCAGTGTCACCTGCACTAACGATAAGGGTACTCACCTTGTCCCGTTCCGTGCTGTCGTTCTCCCACTATCCTCTTCGGTATCTTCAGCTCCGGGCCGACTAGAAACATGGGCGGAGCTTAGTGACAGCTGTTTGCTAGCAGCGGGACACAGCAGAGAACAGCAGAGTAAACGTAACGTAAGTTCCGCCCATGCTCCAAGTCGGGCCCGCAGCTTAAGATATCAAAAAGGATTGCCAAAGAAGGTAAGTACCGTTGTCATCAGTGTCACCTGCCCTACCTGTCAGTACCAACAGGTAAGTGCAGGTGACATTGATGACAGATTTCCTTTAAAGGGGTACTTTGGTGGAAAACAATTTTTTTTTTTTTTTACATCAACTGCTGCCAGAAAGTTAAACAGATTTGTAAATTACTTCTATTAAAAAATCTTAATCCTTCCAGTACTTATTAGCGGCTGTATACTGTACATGGATTTCTCTTCTGTCTTGACCACACTGCTCTCTGCTGACCTCTGCTGTCCATTTTAGGAACTGTCCAGAGCAGCATATGTTTGCTATGGGGATTTTCTCCTTCTCTGGACAGTTTCTAAAATGGGCCCGACTGGGAGCATGGGCGGAACTTACGTTACGTTACGCCAACGCTGCTGTTCTCTGCTGCTCTGGACAGTTCCTAAAATGGACAGCAGAGGTCAACAGAGAGCACTCTGGTCGTGACAGTAAAGAAATCCAAAAAGATAAGCATTTCCTCTGTAGTATACAGCCCCTAAAAATTACTGGAAGGTTTAAGATTTTTTAATAGAAGTAATTTACAAATCTGTTTAACTTTCTGGCACCAGTTCATTTAAAAAAAAAAGTTTAGACATTTATGGCAAATACACAGGCAACAATTTCAGAAAAAAGAGGTGAAGCCGAAAACTCAGAGGTGGGCTCAAGCATTCCTGGGCATTTTGGGGTGACCCTGAGCTGTTAGGAGCAGGCTGTGAATGTCCTAGGATTATGGGGGGAGATTTATTAAATCCTGTCCAGAGGAAAAGTTGCCCAGAGCAACCAATCAGATCGCTTCTTTAATTTTTAACAAGGCTTCTACAAAATGGAAGAAGCGATCTGATTGGTTGCTATAGGCAACTAAGCAACTTTTCCTTTGCACTAGGGATCGACCGATATCGTTTTTTTAGGGCCGATACCGATAATCGGTGAAGGTTAGGGCCGATAGCCGAAACTTATACCGATATTCCGGTATAAGTTATCGGCTATTTATCCCCCTGCGACACCGCTGCAGATCATTGATTTAAATCAATGCACTGCAGTGGCTTTTGCGGTGCCATAGGCCACAGCCACCACCACCCGCTTCCCTCCCCCTACCTGTCAGGGTGGTCCGGGCCATCCATCCATCCTTCCTGTAGTGTCCGGGGGCGTTCTCGGTGAAGGGTGAACCGGTCCGGGCTCTCCTTCTTCTCTGGCGGTCATCTTCTCCACTCCGGGCAGGCTCCTAGTACGCTGCATAGACGCCGCTGCGCAGTGACGCCCGTGCGCAGCGACGCACCTGACGTCACGGCGTAGCTGCGTCTATGCAGCTACTAGGCCGGAGCCTGCCCGGAGTGGAGAAGATGACCGCCGGAGAAGAAGGAGAGCCCGGACCGGTTCACCCTTCAACCGGAACGCCCCCAGACACTACAGGAACGGTGGATGGCCCGGACCACCCCCATTACGGGTAAGTTAAATTTTTTTAATTGACTCTGAGGGTGGGGGAGGGGCCCGACCGGTATAGCGGTATGGGCAAAAATCCATACTGGTATACCGCCCAGCACTACGGTGGGGGGTGCGACGCAGTGCGGTGGTTCGGGTGGGCGGTCGCGGTGCGGCGGGTCGGGGGGTGGGGGCTTTTGCGGTGCGTGGGGGCGGTGCGGGGGGCGGGGAATTATTGGCTTATCGGCAAGGTAATTGCCGATACCGATAATGCCCAAAATCGTGATTATCGGCCGATAATATCGGCCATACCGACAATCGGTCGATCCCTACTTTGCACAGGTATTGATAAATCTCTTCCTATGTTGCTAGTTATGTCCTCAGGATATTTTTAAAAGAGTCAAAGAAACAAGGTCAGCAAAGTGTTTATAGAACTGAATGGAGAGAACTATGCCCACGTATGGCTACCTCTTCATTATTTTTCCAACTAGATGTATTGGGCATTTTAATGCACCCCTATGTTTCCAGAGATGGGACCCCCCCATCTTTCAGACATATACAACGTATCGTGTGGATAAGTGTTTCCCAGACAGTGTGCCTCCAGCTGTGGCAAAACTACAACTCCCACCATGCTATTAAGTGAGAAATGGGTGTTTTGATATAAGCAATTTTGAGAAAATAATGGCAAAATGATATGTTAATACACGCTGCTTCACATTAGATCAGTTTTTTTGCAAGCTGGGTGCCTCCATCTGTTGCAAAACTACAACTCCCAGCATGCCCGGACAGCAATTGGCTGTCCGGGCATGCTGGGGGTTTTAGTTTTGCAAAGGCTGGAGGCCCCCTGTTTGAGAAACACTGCTTTAGATGAACAATGATTATGTTGCTTAGGGTGTCTTCCCACATTTTTGGTGCAGTTTTTGATGCCGTAGCCAGGAATGGATTAAAAAGGAGTCCCGGTCTTACCTTTACACGTCCTCCATTTTTATTTAATTTCAGCTTCAAAAACTGCATGAAAAAAACTGAATTTGGGAACGCTCCCTTATACCATCCCTCACCACAAGAAAATTTTGGTATTAAATCTATTTTATTTTGTGAGATGTAGCAGAGAAAATTGTTGGCGCCCAGAATACACAACATTATTTCAATAGGAAATTGCCCCCAAAAATATGTTAAATGGATCTATGTATTTGGCGTTTTTATCTATGAAGCTGGGAAACATAATTGCATAAGAGTTGTCATATGGAGCATTAATGAAGAATGGAGTCACCATTAAAATAATCTTTTTATATAACTGGTGCCTGAACTGCATTCCAAATTGTAGTGCCATCTAGTGGCCTTTCACCTAATTACATGTCAGTTTTTTTAGGGCAAATAGGCTTCAAAACGATTTTGTGCTTTTACAAAAGCATCATTTTTTTTACAATAATTTTTCCCCCTTTCTCCGAAAAGCTGCACAAGTGGGGTATTTTTAACTTGTGAACTGGTAGGACAGATAGAACCTCAAATTTATTAACCCCAACCCCACCCGCATAAGTAAGATCTCTCCCTAAAAGCCATGTTCACATTCTACCCATTCAAATAATCCAACTGCGCTAGGACCGCTGGGAAATGCACTGTGACATAGATGGCAATGCACTTCCCAACGTTATCTACAAAAAGGATAGACAAGTCTATTCTTTTTGCGAATATCGGCATCTGTATTTCCACCCTGTGAGCAGTTCATCAGAATCCCATTGAAATCAATGGGACTCTGCTGCAGCGGAATATCAGTGCGGAATATTCCTACAGTTCGGACATTCCGCCACGTGAACATACCCTAAATGACACCATGTCGTAGCATATAGTAAGAACAAAGAAGGGAGAGTCATTTTTGTGCTATTGTCAGAAATTAACACTTCCTTTACACCCTCAGCAGCAGCACAAGTGGGGGCTTTAAAAAAAGGAGTTCTATTCGGTACGGTCTTTCTACAAAAGGAAATACAGAACAGACGGCCCAAAGGCAAAGTTTGCATAAGGCATAATATAGGGATAGATATAAGGCTATCCTTCATATAAGTTGGGATAAGTATGAGGCTCTCCTTCTTATAAGATAGCGATGGGCATAAGGCTATCCTTCATATGAGATAAAGATCGGTATAAGGCTGTCCTTCATATAAGTTGGGATAGACATAAGGCTATCCTTCATATAAGATAGGGATAAGGCTATCCTTCATACAAGATAGGGATAGACATAAGGCTATCTATCCTTCATATAAGATAGAGAAAGGTATAAGACTATCCTTCATATAAGATAGAGATAGGCATAAGGTTATCCTTCATATAAGATAGGGATAGGCATAAGGCTATCCTTCATATAAGATAGGGACAGGGACTATTGAAAGGATTCAGATTATTGGGCAGACACATTCTATGTTTCTATGTTTATAACCGAATATCCAGTCTATAATGGCTAATAAAGGTAAAGGGTGAACGCAAGGAGGACGTGCTAAAAATCTGGTCCTGTGAAATTAGGCTCCTTCTAGGCCATGAAGTAGATAGAGAGCAGGTGAAATGAAAACTGACATAAGTAGGAGGGACTAAGTTCTGAGCAATGAAGGACTCTCTAATGGCTTACTTAATTCATCTACCAAAAGGGGTTATCCTGGATAAGAAAAAAACAAAAAACAAAAACTGTTATCAGGTGATGTGTGGTATTGCAGCTCAGTTCCTTTGTAGTGAATGGAGCCAAGTTGTAATACCACACACGACCTTAGGACAGGGGTGGCACTGTGTTTTAAACAAATCATCTCTGTTTTTTTATTCCGGGATATCCTCTGTAAAGTTGGCTTGGAAGCTTTCAAACCTTTGTCCCTGACCAAAAAGAGAATTAGAAAATTCTCAGCTCTGAAGTATCTGGATCTCTCTAGATAGATTCTAGGGGCCCATTGTCACTACTCGGAAATTAAAGTGCAACGACCTCCCTTTGTTTTTTGTGAGATTCTGCTGCAACATGCAAACTGCTGAATCCGGGATCTGTCCAGAAGGAACTTTGCATAGGGACTCAAACCAGGGAGAGATACCATAGAGGCAGATGATGATGCTAGGTGGTCGGTCACTGCTATTTATTATTTCTTATCAGTTTAATAACAAACTTGAGACAAAAACAACTGCCTAGCAGTTAACTTGCTTAAATCTATCACCTATAAATAACATTTAACATTTAGACCTGCTTCTCGTTCATGCTGTAGCAGTATGCCAGCCGCCGTCCCTCGAAGGGCATGTGTGCCTCCAGCTTCTCCGCTTCATTTGCAGATCTTCCACCGCCAGCTGTGACTGCAAAAAGGAAAGGCTACTAACAAAGTACAATACGAGGAAATAAAACCAGAGAAAACAACAACAGAGAAATAAGGCCCCTAAGGTCCAGACCCAACAGAAAATGCCAAAAGTCATATGAATATATATAATTTAATTTTTTTAAATAAAAATAAGTATATATCAAAATGATTTTTTTTAAACAAACAGGGGTAACAAAAGCAAAGATTCTCATAATAACAAAGTAGGACAGCCTTATACCTATCTTTATCTCATATGAAAACCTGAAAACATAATAACAAAATAGGGCGGGAGGGCAGGACAATGCTTCTCTCACGCTGGTAAGTTGCAGAAAGAGGGAGAAGGGATGTGAGGGAGGCTGAAAACCCCTATAGGCGGGCTCCTAACTCCCCACCTACCGCATACTTAACCCCTTGTGGTCCGGCTGCCTCTCTACTCCTGCTAAGCCAATATCTGCCCATTCAGAGTCACCTAGCCTTATATAGGCCGGTGACTACCAGACTGTACAGAATACTGATATTGAACCACATACACATGTCTAGATACACACCTCCCCTAATGCCGTGCCATCTATAATAAAAACACAGACCCGGGATAACTCTTGAATGGGCTGGACTGGGTGGTCGGTCACAGCTATTTATTATTTCTTATCAGTTTATTAACAAACTTGAGATAAAACAACTGCCTAGCAGTTAACTTAGACCTGCTTCTTGTTCATGCTGTAGCAGTATGCCAGCCACCGTCCCCCAACAGGCATGTGTGCCTCCAGCTTCTCCGCTTCATTTGCAGGTCTTTCACCGCCACAGAGGAGCACGTGTAAGCCTACACGGTGCTCTGCCCCCACCTAAGAGAAAGCCTGCTCGACTCCATCCTTCAATCTGGACAAGAATATATCGGACCCAATGTCATTAAGATGAATTCCGTCAGGAATCATCAGTCAACGGTTATCACCCTCCAGCTCCCTGTGTCTCACGACCACACCAGCCCGGGAACGCACGTAACTTGACATTCTAGAATTCACCAGCCGCCTGAACCTCTCAATAGCTTCCGAGTCCCGTGCCCCTTGCCAAGACACCCTGGGACCAATCTCTGACCACACCAACACCATTTCCGAGAATAATCTGGACAGGCGCGCAACATCGGCCTTCATCAGGGTAATGAGGTCCTGTACAGGAAAGAAGCAGAGGTTGTTCCCCCCAGCGTGGAGCCCCAACACAACAGGGGAATGTACAGTCCGAGCCAGGTCCACCACCTCCGGTAAAATGCGGGGCCAACACAATCCTCCAATACCACGCCAGTGTACGGAAATGTTGGGCAAGCCCAGACATCGCCCCCGGTCTGCAGTCAGCACACTGAGCCACACGGAATATAAAAGAGTGGCCCACAAAACAAACCGTTGTCATCGGAGAATCTGCAACAGAAAAAATATTAAAGCACCAAGTCTGGCCGAACATAACCAGCATAAAGATCCGATTTCCACCTGCCAATACGCTGAATGTTGGAAAATGGCAGACCAGCCCTAGAGGCCTCTGTCGCCGCACCAATCCGAAAAGACTGGGTGCCAAATTCGTCAGTCTGAGCCCCCACATGCAGCAAGCAATGCTTTAACCAAGCCTGAAACTGAAAACGAGTCAACGGCAAACCGTTCGCATGCGCCAAAAAATGGGAACCCGTCACTCTCAAAAGCAAATAATCCCCAACCACTTGCACCGGACAAACCGGCCCCTGAGTAGATTGGAGACTAATCCAAGCCCCCCAGCCCAACTGATCAGTCTTTGACCGTGCAATACGTATTTGCAAAACCCAATTGCTAAGTGAAACATCCCCATACAATAAACCACCTGTCCCAAACTTGGACGGGGGGATTAACTACCCACCCGAAAAGCCCCAAAAAAAGGCCAACGAAAAAGCCGCAGAAAACAAGGCCGCTTCATACGCATCAGCGCAACTGTTGTATAGAAAAAGGTTGTGTAACATCAGGCCAACCCATCAACTTGAAGTAAAAGGACACCCCAGCCAAACACCGACGTGCAACAGCCGCCGACACGCCTGCAGCAAGCAAAGACAGCAAACAAGAAACAGTTACCTCCAGCAACATCAAGACCCCCCACCATACTAAACCAGTCTTTCCAGGCCTTACCATATCCCGACTAGGTGGCAGACTGCCACCGAGGACTGTATGAGGGGCATCAAGCCTTGCTCACTACCTCCCATAGCAACAGGGGGCAGGGAAAGCCCTCCGGATCCGCTCCTGGACACAACCTCTGAAAAACCTGAAAGTCAAAACGAGATCAAGCATCAGCCACCACGTTCTCCACTGTTACGTCGAGCGCTCCGGGTCCCCGCTCCTCCCCGGAGCGCTCGCTTCTCTCTCGCTACCGCAGCGCTCCGGGCAGCTCCACTGACCCGGTGCGCTGCGATACCGTCTCCAGCCGGGATGCGATTCGCGATGCGGGTAGCGCCCGCTCGCGATGCGCACCCCGGCTCCCGTACCTGACTCGCTCTCCGTCTGTCCTGTCCCGGCGCGCGCGGCCCCGCTCCCTAGGGCGCGCGCGCGCCGGGTCTCTGCGATTTAAAGGGCCACTGCGCCGCTGATTGGCGCAGTGGTTCCAATTAGTGTGTTCACCTGTGCACTCCCTATTTATACTTCACTTCCCCTTCACTCCCTCGCCGGATCTTGTTGCCATTGTGCCAGTGAAAGCGTTTCCTTGTGTGTTCCTAGCCTGTGTTCCAGACCTCCTGCCGTTGCCCCCGACTACGATCCTTGCTGCCTGCCCCGACCTTCTGCTACGTCCGACCTTGCTTCTGTCTACTCCCTTGTACCGCGCCTATCTTCAGCAGTCAGAGAGGTTGAGCCGTTGCTAGTGGATACGACCTGGTCACTACCGCCGCAGCAAGACCATCCCGCTTTGCGGCGGGCTCTGGTGAAAACCAGTAGTGACTTAGAACCGATCCACTAGCACGGTCCATGCCAATCCCTCTCTGGCACAGAGGATCCACTACCTGCCAGCCGGCATCGTGACAGTGATAGTAGATCCGGCCATGGATCCCGCTGAAGTTCCTCTGCCAGTTGTCGCCGACCTCACCACGGTGGTCGCCCAGCAGTCACAACAGATAGCGCAACAAGGCCAACAGCTGTCTCAACTGACCGTGATGCTACAGCAGCTACTACCACAGCTTCAGCAATCATCTCCTCCGCCAGCTCCTGCACCTCCTCCGCAGCGAGTGGCCGCTTCTGGTCTACGACTATCCTTGCCGGATAAATTTGATGGGGACTCTAAATTCTGCCGTGGCTTTCTTTCCCAATGTTCCCTGCACTTGGAGATGATGTCGGACCAGTTTCCTACTGAAAGGTCTAAGGTGGCTTTCGTAGTCAGCCTTCTGTCTGGAAAAGCTCTGTCATGGGCCACACCGCTCTGGGACCGCAATGACCCCGTCACTGCCTCTATACACTCCTTCTTCTCGGAAATTCGAAGTGTCTTTGAGGAACCTGCCCGAGCCTCTTCTGCTGAGACTGCCCTGTTGAACCTGGTCCAGGGTAATTCTTCCGTTGGCGAGTACGCCGTACAATTCCGTACTCTTGCTTCAGAATTATCCTGGAATAATGAGGCCCTCTGCGCGACCTTTAAAAAAGGCCTATCCAGCAACATTAAAGATGTTCTGGCCGCACGAGAAATCCCTGCTAACCTACATGAACTCATCCATCTTGCCACTCGCATTGACATGCGTTTTTCCGAAAGGCGTCAGGAGCTCCGCCAGGATATGGACTTTGTTCGCACAAGGCGTTTTTTCTCCCCGGCTCCTCTCTCCTCTGGTCCCCTGCAATCCGTTCCTGTGCCTCCCGCCGTGGAGGCTATGCAGGTCGACCGGTCTCGCCTGACACCTCAAGAGAGGACACGACGCCGCATGGAGAATCTCTGCCTGTACTGTGCCAGTACCGAACACTTCCTGAAGGATTGTCCTATCCGTCCTCCCCGCCTGGAAAGACGTATGCTGACTCCGCACAAAGGTGAGACAGTCCTTGATGTCTACTCTGCTTCTCCACGTCTTACTGTGCCTGTGCGGATATCTGCCTCTGCCTTATCCTTCTCTACTATGGCCTTCTTGGATTCCGGATCTGCAGGAAATTTTATTTTGGCCTCTCTCGTCAACAGGTTCAACATCCCAGTGACCAGTCTCGCCAGACCCCTCTACATCAATTGTGTAAACAATGAAAGATTGGACTGTACCATACGTTTCCGCACGGAGCCCCTTCTAATGTGCATCGGACCTCATCACGAGAAGATTGAATTTTTGGTCCTCCCCAATTGCACTTCCGAAATCCTCCTTGGACTACCCTGGCTTCAACTCCATTCCCCAACCCTGGATTGGTCCACTGGGGAGATCAAGAGTTGGGGGCCCTCTTGTTTCAAGGACTGCCTAAAGCCGGTTCCCAGTACCCCTTGCCGTGACTCTGTGGTTCCCCCTGTAACCGGTCTCCCTAAGGCCTATATGGACTTTGCGGATGTTTTTTGCAAAAAACAAGCTGAGACTCTACCTCCTCACAGGCCTTATGATTGTCCTATTGACCTCCTCCCGGGCACTACTCCACCCCGGGGCAGAATCTATCCTCTGTCCGCCCCAGAGACTCTTGCTATGTCGGAGTACATCCAGGAAAATTTAAAAAAAGGCTTTATCCGTAAATCCTCCTCTCCTGCCGGAGCCGGATTTTTCTTTGTGTCCAAAAAAGATGGCTCTCTACGTCCTTGCATTGACTACCGCGGTCTTAATAAAATCACGGTAAAGAACCGCTACCCCCTACCCCTCATCTCTGAACTCTTTGATCGCCTCCAAGGTGCCCACATCTTTACTAAACTGGACTTAAGAGGTGCTTATAATCTCATCCGCATCAGAGAGGGGGATGAATGGAAAACGGCATTTAACACTAGAGATGGACACTTTGAGTATCTGGTCATGCCCTTTGGCCTGTGCAACGCCCCTGCCGTCTTCCAAGACTTTGTTAATGAAATTTTTCGTGATCTCTTATACTCCTGTGTTGTTGTATATCTGGACGATATCCTGATTTTTTCTGCCAATCTAGAAGAACACCGCCAGCATGTCCGTATGGTTCTTCAGAGACTTCGTGACAATCAACTTTATGCCAAGATAGAGAAATGTCTGTTTGAATGCCAATCTCTTCCTTTCCTAGGATACTTGGTCTCTGGCCAGGGACTACAAATGGATCCAGACAAACTCTCTGCCGTCTTAGATTGGCCACGCCCCTCCGGACTCCGTGCTATCCAACGTTTTTTGGGGTTCGCCAATTATTACAGGCAATTTATTCCACATTTTTCTACCGTTGTGGCCCCTATCGTGGCTTTAACCAAAAAAAATGCCAATCCCAAGTCTTGGCCTCCTCAAGCGGAAGACGCCTTTAAACGGCTCAAGTCTGCCTTTTCTTCGGCTCCCGTGCTCTCCAGACCTGACCCTTCTAAACCCTTCCTATTGGAGGTTGATGCCTCCTCTGTAGGAGCTGGAGCGGTCCTTCTACAAAAAAATTCTTCCGGGCATGCTGTTACTTGTGGGTTTTTTTCTAGGACCTTCTCTCCGGCAGAGAGAAACTACTCCATCGGGGATCGAGAGCTTCTAGCCATTAAATTAGCACTTGAGGAATGGAGGCATCTGCTGGAGGGATCAAGATTTCCAGTTATTATTTACACCGATCACAAGAACCTCTCCTATCTCCAGTCTGCCCAACGGCTGAATCCTCGCCAGGCCAGGTGGTCTCTGTTCTTTGCCCGATTTAATTTTGAAATTCACTTTCGGCCTGCCGATAAGAACATTAGGGCCGATGCTCTCTCTCGTTCCTCGGATGCCTCGGAAGTTGAACTCTCTCCGCAACACATCATTCCTCCTGACTGCCTGATTTCCACTTCTCCAGCCTCCATCAGGCAAACTCCTCCAGGAAAGACCTTCGTCTCTCCACGCCAACGCCTCGGAATCCTCAAATGGGGTCACTCCTCCCATCTCGCAGGTCATGTAGGCATCAAGAAATCTGTGCAACTCATCTCTCGCTTCTATTGGTGGCCGACTCTGGAGACGGATGTCGTGGACTTTGTGCGAGCCTGCACTGTCTGTGCCCGGGATAAGACTCCTCGCCAGAAGCCCGCTGGTTTTCTTCATCCTCTGCCTGTCCCCGAACAGCCTTGGTCTCTGATTGGTATGGATTTTATTACAGACCTACCCCCATCCCGTGGCAACACTGTTGTTTGGGTGGTCGTTGATCGATTCTCCAAGATGGCACATTTCATCCCTCTTCCTGGTCTTCCTTCAGCGCCTCAGTTGGCTAAACAATTTTTTGTACACATTTTTCGTCTTCACGGGTTGCCCACACAGATAGTCTCGGATAGAGGCGTCCAATTCGTGTCAAAATTCTGGAGGGCTCTCTGTAAACAACTCAAGATTAAATTAAACTTTTCTTCTGCATATCATCCTCAATCCAATGGACAAGTGGAAAGAATTAACCAGGTCTTGGGTGATTATTTACGACATTTTGTTTCCTCCCGCCAGGATGATTGGGCAGATCTTCTACCATGGGCCGAATTCTCGTATAACTTTAGAGTCTCTGAATCTTCCTCCAAATCCCCATTTTTCGTGGTGTACGGCCGTCACCCTCTTCCCCCCCTCCCTACTCCCTTGCCCTCTGGTTTGCCCGCTGTAGATGAAGTGACTCGTGATCTTTCCATCATATGGAAAGAGACCCAAGATTCTCTTTTACAGGCTTCATCTCGCATGAAAAAGTTTGCCGATAAGAAAAGAAGAGCTTCCCCCATTTTTGCTCCCGGAGACAAGGTATGGCTCTCCGCTAAATATGTCCGCTTTCGTGTCCCCAGTTACAAACTGGGTCCACGCTATCTTGGTCCTTTCAAAGTCTTGTGCCAAATTAATCCTGTCTCTTACAAACTTCTTCTTCCTCCTTCTCTCCGTATTCCTAATGCCTTTCATGTCTCTCTTCTTAAACCACTCATCATCAACCGTTTCTCTCCCAAGTTAGTTTCTCCCACTCCTGTCTCCGGTTCTTCTGACGTCTTCTCGGTGAAAGAGATACTGGCCTCCAAGACGATCAGAGGAAAAAAGTTCTTTTTGGTGGATTGGGAGGGCTGTGGACCTGAAGAGAGATCCTGGGAACCTGAGGACAACATCCTAGACAAAAGTCTGCTCCTCAGGTTCTCAGGCTCTAAGAAGAGGGGGAGACCCAAGGGGGGGGGGGGTACTGTTACGTCGAGCGCTCCGGGTCCCCGCTCCTCCCCGGAGCGCTCGCTTCTCTCTCGCTACCGCAGCGCTCCGGGCAGCTCCACTGACCCGGTGCGCTGCGATACCGTCTCCAGCCGGGATGCGATTCGCGATGCGGGTAGCGCCCGCTCGCGATGCGCACCCCGGCTCCCGTACCTGACTCGCTCTCCGTCTGTCCTGTCCCGGCGCGCGCGGCCCCGCTCCCTAGGGCGCGCGCGCGCCGGGTCTCTGCGATTTAAAGGGCCACTGCGCCGCTGATTGGCGCAGTGGTTCCAATTAGTGTGTTCACCTGTGCACTCCTTATTTATACTTCACTTCCCCTTCACTCCCTCGCCGGATCTTGTTGCCATTGTGCCAGTGAAAGCGTTTCCTTGTGTGTTCCTAGCCTGTGTTCCAGACCTCCTGCCGTTGCCCCCGACTACGATCCTTGCTGCCTGCCCCGACCTTCTGCTACGTCCGACCTTGCTTCTGTCTACTCCCTTGTACCGCGCCTATCTTCAGCAGTCAGAGAGGTTGAGCCGTTGCTAGTGGATACGACCTGGTCACTACCGCCGCAGCAAGACCATCCCGCTTTGCGGCGGGCTCTGGTGAAAACCAGTAGTGACTTAGAACCGATCCACTAGCACGGTCCACGCCAATCCCTCTCTGGCACAGAGGATCCACTACCTGCCAGCCGGCATCGTGACAGTGACATCCACACCTGGCATATGCCGGGAACGAAACCATACATTCAATTCCAAACAACGCAGCACTAAATACCTAAACAGAGAAAGCACAGGAAGGGAAGAAGAAAGGTTATTAATGCACTACACCACACTTAAATTGTCCAACCAAAAATCATCTCTCCTAGGATTCATGTCCAGCCACTGGGACATCACGCCCACGTCCACCGACGTCTTTCCCATCAGCCGCATCCCCCAATTTAGCACCCGGTTTCCCGGCTCAGGGGCAATGAGCCACCACAGGAGGAACATTCGTACTTATACTTACAGAGGGACAGGAACTTACCCTGTCCCTCATTAAATAACCAGTAGGCACCTGGTCATCGCACGGCCACTGGCCCTGATGCACCCGATTGACCAGTGGCCCCTGACTGAAAGGCGGGGGGGGCCTTTTGCGACATCATAAGACGCAACCAAACATCAGTGGCCTGAACACCCCACCTCGGGTTGCAAAGCCAGCCCATGAGGATATTCCACGTCATAGCGCCGCCACGCACTTCCCCCATGTGACTTGTAGGCCGAATAAGCGGAATCAAGATAAATAAACAACTCAGAGCAATGGTCAGGATGATGCTGCCCCATTATACAACCCAATACTGAAAAGGCCTGAAGCCAATTATGCATGGTCCTGGACACCCTGGGTTTCCTATCCTTAAACTTTTCAGCATTAGGCCTGCGCTCCCTATCCACCGTATGTTGATCAACGGACACTAAGGACTATATATCAACATACTGGTTAGTCCATATTTTTTCCTTTATCTTCTCTGACACGTGAACCTCCAGAGGACTGAGGATGCCAGCCCGCGGGGGAGGGACATGCGCCGGGACTGAGGATTACCTTTAACAACACCCGATGTAACCTGTGACTTCGCCATGAGAGCCTTAAGGGCTACCAACAATTCCAGATTGAAGGGAAGATGCAGGGACTCCCAGCTCTGCAAGCAGCTGGGGCAGCAAGCCTGCATCAGCCTGCAGGCACTCCCGGAGGACCGACAGCACGTACTCTTCAGCCATGAGGACACAAAGCTTCTCTCACATTGGTAAATTGCAGAAAGAGGGAGAAGGGATGTGAGGGAGGCTGATAACCCCTAACTCCCCACCCACCAAATACTTAACCCCTTGTGGTCCGGCTGCTTCTCTCCTCCTCCTGCTAAGCCAATATCTGCCCAGTCAGAGTAACCTAGCCTTATACAGGTCGGTGACTACCAGCATTCAATTGTCCAGTCCTACAAGTCCCAGCGGGCCCTTAAGGTCTATGCGTCACTGGTCACCTCCTTGGGCCCTAGCTGAACTGTATAGATTTTACCGATTGTCTACCCTCAGTAAAGCTACCGCTGTCTGCAACTTGGCGTCGGAGTCTTTATTACCCCCGTACCTAGCCCAGGATCCAGCGGTATACCTTCAGGTGGTTATAGGCTAAACCACACCCTTGCATCACAAATACAAGGGGTTATTGCCATCTGCCCCTAAGGTAACAACTACTGCCCTCATCACACCCCGTGACCACATCAGCAAATTAATAGAGGAGGGTAATGACCAATGGGTCATGGAAAGCAAAGGGAAAAATACACAGAGCTTTCTGTCCTGGCAATCAAACTTCATAATAGGAGGCCCTTTTAAAGTGTCTTCTAAATACGCCAATGGGTTTAAAAGGGTATTCCGGTGGAAAACAATTTTTTTCAAATAAACTGGGCTAGAAAGTTAAACAGATTTGTAAATTACTTCAAGTAAAAAATCTTTATCTTTCCAGTACTTATAAGTTGCTGCATGCTCCAGAGGAAGTTGTGTAGTCCTTTCCAGTCTGACTACAGACTGACATCTCTGTCAGGAACTGTCCAGAGCAGGAGAGGTTTGCTATGGGGATTTGCTCCAACTCTGGACAGTTCCTGACATGGACAGAGATGTCAGTAGAGAGCACTGTGGTCAGACAGAAAACAAATTCAAAAAGAAAATAACTTCCTGTGTATTATACAGCAGCTGCCAAGTACTGGAAAGATTAAGATTTTTATATATATATATATTGGAGACATATGTGGGACTGGTTAGGAGTGATATTGAACGGCTCAGAACTAACGTTGAAACCTATGGGATTCAACACAGTAATTTGTCCAAAGATGAACATGTGGCTTTGAAAGAATTGGTCCAGAACCACGACCTCACCATAAAACCCGCAGACAAGGGCGGTGGGGTCGTGGTGATGGACACAATTAAATACAGAAATGAAATATATCGACAACTTGTTGACACCAATACTTACTGTAAATTAGACAGGGATCCTAGAAGCGACATCATGATAAAACTGACTGGTTTGGTTGATCAAGCATTTGAAGAGGGGATTATTGATGATAAGTTGAAAGAATTTTTGATTGTGAGGTTTCCTGTCACTCCTTCTATATACGTTTTGCTGAAAATCCATAAATCACTAGTTGATCCACCTGGAAGGCCCATTGTTTCGGGCCGGGACTCCGTCCTTAGCCACGCCTCTATTTTTCTTGATAAGATATTAAGACCATTTGTGTTTTCGGCCAAGTCGTATATACGTGACACTAGTGATTTCTTGAACAAAATCAACAACATCAGAGCTCCCCCAATGTAATTTAGGTGTCCTTCGATATAACTAGCCTTTATACTTCTATCAGGCATGAACCAGGTATTGATGCGGTTAAACATACATTGTCTAAATCACAGTACTCCATGGCGGCCCAAGACTTTATGTTGCAGTTACTTCATTTAATATTGACCCATAATTATTTTATTTTTGAAGAACAATATTTTTTGCAACTAGTCGGGACCGCCATGGGGACTAATGTGGCGCCCATGTACGCCAACCTCTACATAGCGGCTATGGAGGAAGGTGTCGTCTATTCATCCCACCACTTCAGACATTGTCTGGGGTGGTGGAGGTTTATTGACGACATCTTCCTCCTATGGGAAGGGTCGCTGGAGGAACTAGAAGAGTTCCATACATTTCTCAACAGGATTGACTCTGCTATACAATTTACTATGGTTCAGTCTAGTGACTGTGTGAGTTTTCTTGACGTGCTGGTTAAAAATGAAGGGGGCACATTACACACAAGCCTATACTCTAAACCTACAGACAAGAACACTCTATTGCATTACACCAGTTGCCATCCTAGGAAAATGGTACAGTCTCTCCCCTTCAGCCAGATGCTGAGGGCGAAGAGAGTGATTGATGACGAGGAGACCTTAAAAGAGACACTTGACAAAATGACCGGTGACTTTACTGTCAGGGGATACCCACGTAGATTGGTGGATCAACATAGGAACACTATATCACTTATGACTAGAGAATCTACTATGACAGCTAGACCCAAGACCAAGATGAACAGAATTCCATTCACCTCTACATATTCCACGTGTAGTGGACAAATTTCTACTATATTGAATAAACATTGGAATATTTTAAGCAGGAGCTTTGGTGATATTGTAGAATTCAACAATAAGCCACTAATGTCATACAGGAGGTCTAAGAACCTCAAGGACAGACTGGGACAGAGTACATTACCATCCAACATTGATCATGCCCAGATGACACTTGCCACACCAAAACTGGGTTCATTCCCTTGTTTGGGGTGTGTGAACTGTTCATTAATGGTCAAAGGGTCTAGCTTTGTACATCCTCTCACCAAACGGTCTTACTCTTTGAAGTTTTATCTCACATGCGACTCTACTTGGGTTATCTATGTGTTGCTTTGTCCTTGTAAACTCCTATATGTGGGTCAAACCACATGGAGCCTCAAGACAAGGATGAACAACCATAGATACTCAATTAGACGAGCGAAACTTGACTTGCCAGTTGCCAAACACTTCTGTGAGAAGGGTCACAACGAAAAACAGGTCAGATTTATGGCCATTGACCATGTGCCAGTCCCAGCGAGAGGGGGTAATAGACTGGCCAAGCTTAGAAAAAGAGAACTTTGGTGGATACACCAATTGAATTGCTTGAAGCCCAATGGATTGAACGTTGAATTTAATGCCATTTAGATAGAACCCTGAGAGACATTTTAATCTGCCAATCACTTTTTTCTTCAGACATATGGTGGTGATACCCATATTGTATATTGATATCCTGTTTGTATACCTTTCAGATATGGAAGATAGGAAGGATTCGATGGAATGTGAAGAAATACGCCACCCGTTCTGTGCCTATTTACATATCACTATGTTTTTTGTGCTGTTCTGTATCTACACAAAAATTTTTTTTTTTTTTTTTTTTTATGGTAGTAACCTAATCTGACCGGTTTTATGGATGTTACAGCGCTCGGGTTCTAGCCTATGTAACTGATGTAGTGTAGCTGCTGTGGGAAGTATATCACTGATAAGATTACATACATTTTGCACAAGTTTAATTTTTTTCTTCAGCATTCACCATTTTTTGTTAAAACAATTTTTAATCTTATTTTTTTATTTTTTATTTTATTTTATTTTTATTTTTATATTTTTTTTTCACTATTTATTTTTTATTTTTATTTTTTTATTTTTTCATTTTATTACTATCAAATTTTTTTTGTTGTATTTTATTTATAAGTTTTTTCTATTTTGTCTTTTCTTTTTTCATTATTATTATTCATTTTAGGGTTCTGTAGGGATGTGCTTTATCCCTTAGATAGCCCTCCATATGTGGTACGCAAATTGCTTCATGCTAGGCATGGGATTGGCGCCGCTTGATGGCTGGCGCACTCCTGAATTGGATGCAGGGGGTAGACCAGGGGCCATGGGGGCTATATGGCCTCACAGCCTCAGGTCCCCCGGTTACTGCCAGATCTATGCCCTCTTTACACGGGGGGAGGAGTGGTGGTTCTGCATACCAGGGAGGCTCCCAGTCCTGAAATGCCAACAAGTTAAGAGATACCCATACCCCTTGTGGGACTAATGCCAATGGAGTCGGCTTTCATAATCTAGAGAGCTTTTTCCTTTTGATTTTCCTTTTTTATATATACTATTTTGTTTATTTAGTGTTTTGGTCTTTATTTTCATTTCATGCATTATCTTTATCATTATCATTTTTTTATAAAAAATGTTTTTTTTTATTTTTTTGATTATTTTAATTTTAATTAATTTCTTTTATTTTTATTATTTATTTTCTATTTTGCATTTTTTCATTCACCTTCTCACACATTGTTAGTTATATTCAGTCATATAGACACAGACACACTACATGTATTCATTCATTGCACATTGGATATTTTTCCACTTATTTATTTAGTTTTCCTTGCCCACGGCCGCTGCGTTTGTGCGTCAGTGGGCTGGACCCGAGTACCGGACATCCATGACGGGTGGTCTCCATGGAGACGACGGTGCTGTCAGCGCCGCCGTTGCCATGGAGACTCTCGGTTGATGGTCACGTGTTAGCTCCTGTGGTCATGTGATCGCATGGCGCCCCACGTGACTGGCCAGGCATCCCGGAAACAGGATGTGAACATATTGGGAGATTTTCTGGCGCAGGCGCATACTGTTTGTGTACAAGCCAAACGTGGCGAACGGCATGGCAACAGAGCGGGTAGGCGTTTTCTATATATGTATATTTAATTATGGTTTATATGCATCAGTGGTGTATTATTAACTATTATCATGATGGAGTTTTGTATATTCAAGCCACATTGCTTTTTAACTTTCACTGTGACATTGTACACATTATATATGTACCTATGGTACTCTTAAGCACTTTATTTTCTGTAAATTGCACTGTTATTTTATGTATTTTTATCACTGTATTGATTAATTATGTAATTACTGTTCATTACTGAGCTGGGTATATAACCCCAGCCTGTGTGTGGTATCACTATGCTTGAAAAAAGCTCCATTGAGGGGCTGAAACGTCGCACCGTTTGACATGTGGAATAAATAAGTTATTTTTTTGGACATTTGGAGTGCCGCACCATTTTTAGAAGTTATCAATTGGCTGTGATCGAGCCTGAGGAGCTGGCACCCGTCTGCTGTGGTATAGTAGTGCTGCATTTTTTTTGGATATCTATATATATATATATATATATATATATATGTGTAGAAAGAATAGATGCAGCACACCATGGAGTAGAATAAAGTAGTAGATTTATTCCAAAATGTACAGACTACGTTTCACCAGTCTCACACTGGCTTTCTCAAGTGCAGAAGCAATATGGTTCATTCCTACTAAGGAACAAATATGAGCATTAAAGAAGCACGGACTGGAGTAAGGGAGGAAGCTACAGGAGGTAGGAAGCTTGGGCACCACAAAACAGAGGGCAGACCAGCCGGGAGAGACCCAAACATCCGGAGAAAGCTCCATTTGACTTGCCGTCCTGCGGACTCCCGGGTGACAAGAAAAAAACATGTATTCCCAGTCCCAGCAGGGAGATGGCGCCACCTGTGCTACAGTCCGTAATTCATTTAACAATTAATGGTTATTATATACTTTTCTATAAAAATTCTGTCTGTCCTACCAGTTCACAGGGACAGGTCATAAGGCAGTGTTTGCAAAACTACAATGCCACGCATGCCTGAACAGCCGAAGGCTGGCAACAGCTGGAGGCACCCTGGTTGGGAAACACTGCCGTAAAGTAATAGACGCTATTTAAAAATATGACAAAGGAAGGCCTGACTATAAAATGTTTTTCTTTCTATTCACAAGCAATAGATTATAGATCAGACATCTCATGCATTTTGTCAGTCTAAGGTTACATTATCACACTAATACAGTGTTTTCCAAATTGTGTGCCTCCAGCTGTGGCAACACTACAACAGCTGGGAGTTCTATTTCTGCAACAGCTGGAGACCCACTGTTTGGAAAACACTACATTAACAAGTAAAATTACAGATGTATTATCAGCCATTTTTTTTTTACTTTTTGGTGCTTTTTTTTGCGCTGTACAAAAGCTTAAAAGTCAACAGGGGAGATTTTTAACCTTTAGAGTGAAAAGGTTGACCAGTTGTCCATAGCATCCAATCAGATTGCTTCTTTCAGTTTTCAGAGGCTTTGTTAAAAATTAAAGAAGCAATCTGATTGGTTGCTGTTGGCAACTGTTCAATTTTTCCTCTTGACGGGTTTTGATAAATCTCCCCCATTGTCTGTTATGTAACCAGAGGAATCCAGCTGGAAGGCCCTTAGAGGAATAGAAACATAATAAAAAATATGTTTCTTCTACTCTGGAAAAAGTAGCACAGGTTTGTCAAGAAAAAGTTCAGCCAAACTATCCTTCTTTTGTCACTGAGCTAAATATATTGACACCTCAATTGTGTTTATACAACTGTAAGCTGGATTTTAACCTCTTAAATAGGCACTGTCAGATCCAAAAACTTGTTAACTTTTGTAATATGGCTATTGGTTGTTGTTTTTGAATATTTAATAAAGATTTATTAAAGAAAATGGCCCCTGAAAATCCCACCACTAGGGGTCCTCATACCTACTGGAACACTAACCAGTCCTGCAGCAGCACCAGCTTGTCCATGAGTCATGGACAAGAGATGAGTCATGGACAAGGCTACACGATTAGACCCACTGATTACCTTCCACCACCACAAGAAGGGACACGCCCCCTACCCCTGAAAGGATTTCTAACACTGCCTGTGAGCTAATGAAAAGAGGTATTTTTATAATAAATATAGATGACAGAGGCATAAAAATTAGATGTACATGGTCAGAATTAGGTTCATACGTACAACATATTTTTTGTGGGATCTGACAGGTACACTTTTTTTTTCATTTTTTGGATGATGATGGAGATGATGATGGATGATAATAATGATGAATTAGGCTGATGAATTATGATAATATTTATAGCAGTAATAATATTAATAATAATAATAATACCGGTAATAATAATAATAATAATAATACCGGCATAATAATAACAACTCTTATTTTTCCATCTACTGAGGATGATAAATTGATTATAATGATGGAAGATGATGACGATGGAGGATGGAAGATGATAATGATGGAGGATGATGATGGAGGATGATGGATAAATGATGATGATGGAGGATGATGGATTATGATAATAATTATAGCAATCATAATAACTCTTATTATATCCAAAGGACAGGGGATTAGATGTCTGATCGCGGGGGTTCCGCCGCTGGTGACCCCCGCAATCTGTCATTTCATACCCACCTTTGTGAGCTCTACACGGCTCCGAGTGTGAAGCATAACCACCACGGGGCATCTCGCCCACTCAATGCAACTCTTTCGGGGCGGAGTCTATGGGGACATCACATGGGGGCAGAGTTGTAACTTCATGATACTGCGGCCCTGTGGTCATTACGCTTCACACTCGCAGCCTCCAGCGCTGCGGAGAGCTCACAAATGTGGGTGTGGAATGACAGATTGCGGGGGTCCCCAGCGGCAGGACCCCTGTGATCAGACATCTCATCCCCTATCCTTTGGATAGGGCATAAGATCTATTAGGGACGGAGTACCCCTTTAAGTTATAAAACATAAGAGAGTATTGTGATCAACAAAGACAGCGCGGAAGGAAAGGAAGGAAAGAAGGGAGGAAGGAAGGAAGGACCAGGGGTGGACATATCACATATCAACTGCACAGGGGCCCAGCGTGAGAGGGGGCCATCGGCGGCAGGCCCCCTCTCATGCTGGGCCGGCCCTACCATGGGACCTGAATGATGCAGGCGGCATTTGTATCTCTCGTGCAGGGCCGCCATCAGGGGGGTACAGCCAGTACTCCAGTAAGGGGCCCCATCTCCCAGGGGGGGCCGGGCCCCTGCTGCACCCCCCTGCAGCAGCCCCAGCACAGAATACTGCTGTTTAAGCAGCAGCCTCCTGCTTTCACTGGCAGCTGCAAAATACTTCCTGCCATCTGTCCTCTCCTCCCTGGATAAGGCTCTTACAGAGGACAGCAGCACAATGGAGCGATAACTGCCGAACATCGGGCCGTGTATGGGAGGCAGAGGACCTTTGGTGATGTCATTACCATGTGATTAGTCACATGGTTGGGAGGAGCCTGACTACTATACAATGGAGGCCCAGGAAGAAGTTCCTGTATAGGGGAATGTGTATCATGTGAAGGTAACCTATACTACATACTAATACACAAATTACTATGTCTGTGTTTTCCAAACAGTCTGCCTCCAGCTGTTACAAAACTACAACTCCCAGTATGCCCAGAAAGCCAACAGCTGTCTGGGCATGCTGGGAGTTGTAGTTTTGCAACAGCTGGAGATACATTGTTTGGAAAACACTGCACGATATAATTCCCACACACTGCATTTAACACACCCACCACATTTATTGATTTAAGAATCAATAAATAAATGTCCAAACTATTCCAATATAACGTTAATTATCCCACACGGTCAACGGCATAATTGTTAAAAAATACCAAAGTCCACAATTGCTAATTTTTAGTAATTTCATATACCATAAAAAATAAATAAAAAAAAAAGCGAGCGAAAAGTCGCATTAAAACAAAAATGGTACCAGTAAAAACTACAGATCAAAGCGCAAAAGATGAGCCCTCACACATCCCAGTATATGGAGAAATGCTAAAGATATAGGGGTCAGAATAGGAGGATTTTAAGTATACTACTTTTTGTATAAACGGAAGCCCCCAAAAGTTGCAAAATGGCGTTTTTTTTTACTGTGTATTTCATGGTAGCATGATTGATGCCATTACAAAGTAAAATTGGTGGCACAAAAAGCCTCATATAGGTCTGAAAGTTGAAAATGAAAAGTATTCTGGCTGTAATACACAAGTGGTATAAATCTCATGGTCGCAGCCGTCACAATCATGACTGAGCCCCCTGTGACCGGCCACCACTGTTGCCACAATATCTGGCTGATCTGCCGGCGACTGTAACTGTAAGGGTAAAACTCCAAAACAAAGTACCTACACAAAACAAAAAAAGGCTCCACATATCGCTAAAAGGCATCAGGAGAAAACCATCAGGAAGTAAGCACAAAGGCCACAACACACATGAAATTCAGAGATAATGGGGGAGATTTATCAAATCCTGTGCAGAGGGAAAGTGGAGCAGTTGCCCATAGCAACCAGATTGTTCCCTTTTTTTTTTTTAAAGGCATCTGAAAAATTAAAGAAGCGATCTACAACTGCTCCACTTTCCCTCTGCACAGGATCTGATAATTCTTCCCCATTATCTCTGAATAAAGTGGCAGGTGGGGATCAGTCGGGGGGAATAAAGTGGCAGGGGGGGATCGTGGGGGGGGGGAATAAAGTGGCAGAGGGGGGGAATAAAGTGGCAGGGGGATCAGAGGGGGGAAAAAGTGGCAGGGGGGGATCAGAGGGGGGAATAAAGTGGCAGGGGGGATCAGAGAGTGGAAATAAAGTGGCATGGGGAGGATCAGGGGGTGGCAAATGATATAGCACAGTGGGGAGTGCTTGAAATGGCACAGGAGGTTGATCAAGGGGGAGAATGCATGGGGGTAGCAGCCCAATTTGTAATGCTGATACTGGTATCATGTTATACGTCGTAGGACATGCAACGCGATATGTGCAATTGGCGGTACTGTGAGGGGTGTCCAGGGGGCCCAGGCCTGAGCTGTGTAAGGGGCCCAAAAATTTCTGATGGCAGCCCTGCTCTCGTGTCCCGACGCCCGGGACATGCAGTCCCGGGGCGCCGGGCAGGAGATTTCTGCTAATAGCTACTTACATCTGCCTGCGGGTCATGGGATGCGGGTACTTCCTGGCGGAGGTGCGCGTAGTGGCTTCATTGCAAGCGCAGCGCTGCGCCGCTATGCCGACTTCCTGCGCGGCACATGCGATGACGTGCACACATCACTTATAGCGCGCAACTCCAAGAAGTCCCCGCATCCCGCGACCCGCCTGCAGATGTAAGTATGTTGCCAGTGCCTGATGTGGGGGCTCTAAATATCTGCTGCCTAAAGGGGATCTAAAGCTATGCTGCCTAAAGGGGGGCTCTAAATCTACAACATAGATTTAGAGCCCCCCTTTAGGCAGCATAGATTTAGAGCCCCCCTTTAGGCAGCATAGTTTAAAGGGGGTCTCTAAATCTATGCTGCCTAAAGGGGGCTCTAAATCTATGCTGCCTAAAGGGGGGCTCTAAATCTATGCTCCCTAAAGGGGGGCTCTAAATCTATGCTGCCTAAAGGGGGGCTCTAAAACTATGCTGCCTAATGGGGGGCTCTAAATCTATGCTGTAGATATAGGGCTCCCCTTTAGGCAGCATAAATTTTGATCCCCCCTTTAGGCAGCATAGATTTAGATCCCCTTTAGGCAGCAGAGCCTAAAGGGGGGATCTAAATCTATGCTGCCTAAAGGGGGGGCTCTAAATCTATGATGCTTAAAGGGGGATCTAAATCTATGCTGCCTAAAGGGGGGCTCTAAATCTATGCTGCCTAAAGGGGGATCTATATCTATGCTGCCTAAAGGGGGGCTCTAAATCTATGCTGCCTAAAGGGGGATCTAAATCTATGCTGCCTAAAGGGGAGCCCTATATCTACAGCATAGATTTAGAGCCCCCCTTTAGGCAGCATAGATTTAGAGCCCCCCTTTAGGCAGCATAGATTTATTTGCATTTATATGTTCCTCTGTGTTAGTGGGGGGGGGGGGCAGGCACATTTTTTGCACAGGGGACCTCTGCTGTCTGTGTCTGCCCCTGGGGAGGACATAAGGAAGGGAGGAAGAAAGGCAGAAGAGTAGGGAGAAAAGGAAGAAGAAAGAAAGAAAGAAAGAGGAAGGAGGAGGAGGGAGGGAAGGAAAGAAGGATTCAATGTGTTCACATGTTATTAAATTATTACAGAGGGAAGCAACAAAACTTAAAAAACTAAATATTACCATATCATTCTTAATGTTTTTGCCTTAGAGGAAGAGTGCTTCCACATTGCATTTTTAATACCTTCATATGGTCACAATATCAGGACATACACCACCAATGTTTGAAATCTATTCACTTCAGAATTCTATTCCTTGATCCACTCCATCATTCCCTTGAACCATCAAACAAGAAAATAAATTTTCCATATTCTCTAGCTCTCAACACGATCCCAGGGTACATTTATTATTTACTTTCAGCCCTGGGAGTCACCTGGGAGTCAGTGGTCCAATCTTTTACACAAAACAGAAGAGAAGAACAAAATATTAATACATAAGACAAGAGTGATTCTTCCATAAAAAAGTAGTGTAACACTCACGTTTCAGAAGACTTGAACTCCGGTGGATGTGGATCCGCTGGACCTTTTTGGCAGATGACTCGGACCGCACCAGGGAGCGGAGTTCAAGGTTTTCACCAGAGCCCGCCACAAAACGGGATGGACTTGCTGCGGCAGGTGGCACCCAGGTCGCTACCTCTGGCACGGCTCGACCACACAGGCGGCTGAGGAGATGCGAGGCACAGGAGGGATAAGGCAGCTCGTAGTCAGGATAGCAGAAGGTCAAGGCAGGTGGCACAGTAGCGTAGTCAGGACGTAGCAGGAGGTCAGTAGGCAGGCGGCAGAGGAGCAAGGTCGAGACACAGAACAAAGGATCAGATATACAGCAAGACAATACTCAGGAATGCTTTCTCTCAGGCACAAGGCAACAAAGATCCAGCAGGGAAGTGAGGAGGGTGGAGGAATTTATCAATGAGCCACAGGTGAATTACACTAATGAGCGCACGAGCCCTTTAAATCTTAAATCTCCAGTGTGCACCCTAAGGGAAGGGGACACACGCGCTTGAGCAGAGAGGCAGAGGCGGAGGCAGGAGAAGCACCAGGTGAGTGACAGACTGGGGCTCGCATGCGGGCGAGTCCCAGCCCCGCTGGCAGCAGCAGGTAATGGGACCATGCGCTTATGGCCAGCGTGTGTGGCCGGAGTGCATAAAGTAACAAGTAGATCCGACTTTTCTTTTATTCTCTTAGAGTCTTGCGTCAAGGAAGAATGACCCCCTTTCAGTACCTTACTTCTCAATCTGGCGGGCACAAAGCATTTTCCCAGAGGAACTTGCTGAATTTTGGCAGGAGCGGCCGGAATCAAATGGTTAGGAGGAATAATATGCCTAGGTGTGGAGTCCAAACCAATGATGTCAGAGGACCTGGAGAGAGCATCAGCCCTGATGTTCTTGTCTGCTGGACGGAAGTGGATGAAGAAGTTGAACCTAGAAAAGAACAGTAACCACCTTGCCTGGCGGGGGTTCAAACGTTAAGCAGACTGAAGGTATAGAAGATTTTTATGGTCGGAGTAGATGCTGACCGGATGAGAAGAACATTCCAAAAAATGTCTCCCTTCCTCCAAAGCTAGCTTGATAGCGAGGAATTCATCTCCAATGGAGTAATTCCTCTCAGCAAAAGAGAATGTCTTGGAGAAGAACCCACAAGTTACAGTCTTGCCCTTGGCGTTTTTCTGAGTAAGAATGGCACCCGCTCCAATAGATGAAGCATCAACCTCCAAAGCAAAAGGCTTCTCCGGATCAGGTCTTGTAAACACGGGAGCAGAGGCAAACGCAGACTTTAAACAGGAGAAGGCCTCTTCAGCCTCTTGAGGCCAAGACATAGGATTAGAAGCATTCTTAGTGAGAGCCACAATTGGAGCAACCAAGGATGAAAAATGTAGGATAAATTGATGATAATAGTTAGCGAAACCCAGAAAGCGTTGAATAGCATGTAGGCCCGAAGGACGAGGCCAATCTAACACTGCAGACAATTTATCTGGATCCTACTGCAGACCCCAATGAGAGACAATGTAGCCAAGAAACAGAAGACTAGACTTCTCGAACAGACATTTCTCCAGTTTGGTGTAGAGATGATTCTTCTGTAGTCGCTGAAGAACCAGACAAACATGAGTACAATGCTCCTCTATGTTGGAAGAGAAGATCAAGATGTCATCTAGATATACGACAACACAGGTGTAGAGAAGATCACGGAAGATATCATTGACAAACTCTTGAAAAACGGCTTGAGCATTGCAGAGACCAAAAGGCATTACGAGATACTCAAAATGTCCGTCACGAGTGTTGAAGGCCATTTTTCCATTCATCTCCCTTGCGGATACAAATGAGGTTATACGCTCCATGTATGTCCAACTTGGAGAAGACCTTAGCACCACATGGACAGTCAAAAAGTTCTGAGATAAGAGGTAGTGGGTAAAGGTTCTTGACGGTGACTTTGTTAAGTCCCCTGTAGTCAATGCATGGACGGAGTGAGCCATCCTTCTTCCCTACAAAGAAGAAACCAGCTCCAGCAGGAGAAGAGGACTTACGGATAAATCCCTTTTGGAGATTCTCCTGGATATACTCAGCCATAGCTTTGGTCTCAGGAACTGATAGAGGGTATATCCTCCCACGAGGAGGAGTGGTACCAGGCAGAAAATCAATAGGGCAGTCGTAAGGACGATGTGGAGGCAGAGATTCATCCTGTTTCTTGCAGAATACGTCAGGGAAATCTGGAAGCAGGTGGAAGCAGACCAGGCAAAGGAGGAGGACGAGAAACAATTTTAGGCTGTACTGGACTGAGGCAAAGATTTTGACAGAACTGTCCCCAGCGAATAATTTCTCCAGTTCTCCAATCTAGTTTCGGAGAGTGACGTCGGAGCCAAGGAATTTTGTCCATCAACAGAGGAGATGAACAAAGGCTTGGCAAGCCGAGTAACAGGAAGATGATATTTGTGGACGAAAGAAGCATCAATAAAGTCACCTGCAGATCCACAATCCAAAAATGCTGTAGCGCTAAAGGTAGACTTTGCAGAAGCGAAGACTTGTACAGAAATGGTCAAGCGAGGAGATGTGGTATTCACACTCAGGGACGCCTCTCCTAGGTGCGAGCGTTTTCCCGTATATTGTGGATGCGTCATCGTGATCTCTCCTGTTGCGTAAGACTGGAAAGATCTACTTGCATAGCCTCCTCGGCAAGAGGCGCAGGAAACTGTAGAGGTGAAACACGGGTGCCAGCCGAGGATATCTCTGTGTTCGAGCAGGTTCCCTCTCTAAGTGCAATTCTTCCTGCCTCTCAGCAAAACGCACATCAATACGTGTGGCCAGGTGGATAAGTTCAGTCTGAGAAGAAGGAGGATGACGTGCAGCCAGGGCATCTTTAATCCTTCTAGAGAGTCCTTTTTTGAATGTGGTACACAAGGCCTCATCATTCCGTGCTAGTTCTGAGGCAAGAGTGCGGAATTGAACCGCGTAGTCACCAACTGAATAATAACCTTGACATAGGTTCAGCAAAGCCGTCTCAGCAGAAGAGGCACGTGTGGGTTCCTCAAAGGCACAGCAAAATTCTGCCAGAAAAGCCGTCAAGTTGGAAGCTACTGGATCACCACGGTCCCAAAGGGATGTAGCCCAGGCCAGGGCTCTTCCAGACAGTAGGCTAATAACAAAGACCCCCTTAGCACGTTCCGTTGGAAAGAGTTCAAACATGAGCTCCAAATGCATGGAGCACTGTGTAACGAAACCTCGTCATATTTAGAGGGTAATGGTAGATGTAGCTGGGAGCCAGAAGACACTGCAGGAGCTGGAGGAGGGAGTGGGACATGTTGCAGGTGCTGCTGCTGTTGCAAGGCCAAAAGCTGTTCTATCATAGCAGACAGTTGGGTAAGTTGCTGCGCCTGTCACACCAGTTGCTGAGACTGACGTACCACAACGAGGGAAGATCCGCGACTTCAGGCAGAGGTACCTCAGCGGGATCCATGGCCGGATCTTACTGTAACACTCACGTTTCAGAAGACAGGAACTCCGGTGGATCCGCTGGACTTTTGTGGCAGATGACTTGGATCATACCAGGGAGTGGAGTCTAAGGCCGCTGGTTTTCACCAGAGCCCGCCGCAAAGCGAGATGGACTTTCTGCGGCAGGCAGCACCCAGGTCGCTACCCCTGGCACTGCTCGACCACACAGGCGGCTGAGGAGATGCGAGGCACAGGAGAGATAAGGCAGCTCGTAGTCAGGATAGCAGAAGGTCAAGGCAGGCGGCACAGTAGCATAGTTAGGAAGTAGCAGGAGGTCAGTAGACAGGCGGCAGAGGAGCAAGGTCGAGACACAGAACAAAGGATCAGATATACAGCAAGACAATACTCAGGAATGCTTTCTCTCAGGCACAAGGCAACAAAGATCCAGCAGGGAAGTGAGGAGGGTGGAGGAATTTATCAATGAGCCACAGGTGAATTACACTAATGAGCGCACGGGCCCTTTAAATCTTAAATCTCCAGTGTGCACCCTAAGGGAAGGGGACACACGCGCTTGAGCAGAGAGGCAGAGGCGGGGGCAGGAGAAGCACCAGGTGAGTGACAGACTGGGGCTCGCATGCGGGTGAGTCCCAGCCCCGCTGGCAGCAGCAGGTAATGGGACAATGCGCTTATGGCCAGCGTGTGTGGCCGGAGTGCATAAAGTAACAAGTAGATCCGACTTTTCTTTTATTCTCTTTTTTTTTTTTTTTTTTTTTTTTTAAACCCTAAATTTCTTCACTTCCATGCCTTACTTTAATTTGCCAAGAAAGAAGCTTTAATAATGGTGTTGACTCGGAACTTGGCATTAACCATGAATTCTTGTTCTATTATGTTATAAACGTGTTACTCCAAATATGCACTAATCTGCAGTGAATGTATGGTATGGTGCTCCCCTGACAATACGGTGAGCTGATCATGACCGCCATATGAGCCCACGTGAGGACGTGCCCCAGTTCTCTCTCTTCATAACTGCACATGCTCCTCTTTATGAAGCTTTTGTTTTTTGTGAAGTTTCCCCTTTTTTTCATTCATTTTGTACCGTTGCTGAGTTCCAGCTTCCTCATAGCTTATCTGAAGCAACATTTATTCTGACATACTTCCCTTTCTAATTAATATCCTTTATGATTGGTGAAATATACAGTATACGGATTTAGCAAAGCTGAGTTGGCCGTTTGTAGAGAAGCTGAAATCCACATGTTTGATCGCTATGTGATATTATATAGGAGAGCCATGACTACCAGTTACAGCAACAAAAAGGCAAAAGCCAGTGCGATACACGCAGGGCAGGATCCAGCTAGACAGCCTGGTATGGCACCACGTGACAATCTGAGTGACATGGGAGACAATCTGAGTGACATGGGAGACAATCTGAGTGACATGGGAGACAATCTGAGTGACATGGGAGACAATCTGAGTGACATGAGACACCTGTGGGCAGACTAGATGATGCAGCTCCGCAACAATTTGATGGACCATGGGCACGAGGGGTACCCACAGATGCTCCCTGTCCCAAAGGTGGGCTGTAGCAGTTTTATGTACAAATTTTAGTAGATAAGAACAGTGCACACGGTTTGGGGTTTGCTTTGTAGATACAGTCCCTAAATGTTTTCTTTTCTCAGCCACAAAGTAGAGCTTAAAGGGGTGCTTCTCCCCTAGACATCTTATCCCCTTTCCAAGGATAGGGAATAAGATGTCTGATCGCAGGGGTCCCGCCGCTGGAGACCCCTGCGATCTCGGCTTCAACACCCCAGACATCTGGTTCGCTCTGTGCACCAGATGTCTGGGGTGTTGAAGCCGAGATCGCAGGGGTCCCCAGCGGCAGGACCCCTGCGATCAGACATCTTATTCCCTATCCTTTGGATAGGGGATAAGATGTCTAGGGGAGAAGTACCCCTTTAAGCTCTACTTTGTGGCTGAGAAAAGAAAACAAAACATTCAAACATCTGTTATGGATGACTGGCGATGCAGGGCGGAGGCTCGTGACATCACGGCCACGCCCCTCAACACAAGTCTATGGGAGGGGGCGTGACGCCGTGACATCACGAGCGGGGCGTAGCCGTGACGTCACGAGCCTCCGGTGCTGCACCCAACGCTCTAGCAAGGAGAACGCAGCAGTCCCCAGCAGCGGGAACCCAGTGATCAGACATCTTATCCCCTATCCTTCGGATAGGGGATAAGATATCTAGGGGCAAAGTACCCCTTTAAGGTTACCCACAGTTCCTAAACGTAATTTTCTCCAAAGGGGCACAGGCTGTTTCCCTGATTGAAATACCCCTGTTACTTTTAGATTCTCAATTTTCTTCAGTTCCCCCAGCTGCAGGGAATAGATAGATTATTGTAGCCTCTTTAGCCACTTTTAGTTTACCAGGAACGGCAAGAAACCCTTCAGATACATGATTACAACAAGAGTAGAGTGGAAAAAAATAGGACGTTTTTCCCATACGGTGCCTGCTCTCAGAAACCAGTATGTCAAAGAATTTAACTTTAAAACAAATTGGAATTATAACTGTGGTTAGGAACCCCTTTTGATTGGACAGTTTAATCCTGGATTTTAGTTATCTTTGGTGGGGTGCACGCCCATGTAGCCCAGGCTTTCTGTAGACCTACCTCTCTACAATCTACACTCTCTATCTATAGAGTCACTACATTACTTCAGACCCCCGCCTCGCTAGGGATAACATACTCATACAAATTAGAGAGGGGATTGATGGCTGTGCAGGCATATCCCCCTTTCTAGATCCTTCTTAACCATATATGAGTGTAGTACAATACCTTTTCAGTTCTTTTCTCTGCCATAATACAATTCGACCTCTAGATGTTAGTGTTGAGCGGCATAGGCCATATTCGAATTCGCAATATTACGCGAATATATGGACGAATATTCGTCATATATTCGCTAAATTCGCATATTCGTAATATTCGCGTTTATTTTCGCATATGCGAAAATGCGCATATGCGCAAATTTGCATTTGCGAAAATACGCATATACGAAAATTAGCACAAGCTCAAATTCACATATGCGAAAATTCACATATGCGAAAATTTGCATAAGCGAAAATTTGTAAATGCGAAAATTTGTACGCCAGTCTCACACAATAGTATTAGAGCCTTCTTTACACCACACAAGCTGGAAACAGAGAGGGATGATCACTGTGATGTGTACTGTGAAAAAAACAAACAAACAAAAAAAAAACAATATTCATAATTGCGAATATATAGTGCTATATTCGCGAATATTCGTGAATTTGCGAATATGCGATATTCGCGAATAAAATTCGCATTGCGAATATTCGCGAGCAACACTACTAGATGTAAGTTTATCTCAGAATAAAAAAGCTTATCCATGCTATAAATAAAGCTTTTAAAAGGCCCCAAGGCACCCCAACAAACTAGCTGATACTTATGTACAACACAAATAGAGAAACGTAGCCACACATCCACCATTTGTATTTTGATCTACTTGCTTCTCAGCATCATTTAAAAAACTAACAGGTTGTTAGTATACATTTTGATGAAAAAGTACAAGCTCACACGCCACGTCAAGGCCACCTTTTTAGAGTGGGTCCCTAACCTAACATGGTGATGCATGGCAGCCAGCACTCCACTCCACCCATTTGGCCCAGGCATTTTGAATTAACAGGAGACTGCATAAGGGTTTCCTTCTATCATTCTCCCAGCCCTCTGGTAGGGAGCACATGGTAAGTGTTTACACTGGTGTGGTTCTCTGTGGCGGCCATTGTTTCTGTGATGCTTTGTCGGTGGGGTGGTGCAGCCCAAAGCCAGGGGCTTGGTCGGGCAGCAGTGGGGCTGCCTGGCCACTGGGTCATTCCCCCTGTGGGCATGGTGTCTCAGAGGCAGTGGTCGCCGCCCGGCGCTATGCCAATGTTAGGTTAGGGACCCACTCTGACTAGGTGGCCTCTAAGTGGCGAGTGGGCTTGTACTTTTTCATCAAAATGTATACTAATAACCTGTTTGTTTTTTAAATTATGCTGAGAAGCAATCAGATCATTATACAAATGGTGGATGTGCAGCTGTGTTTCTCTATTTGTGCTAACTGATACTTACCTCCTCGTTCACATTAATCTTGCTTTAGGAGCAGAGGTCACATGACCACTGCAGCCAATCAGCGTCCTCGACGGTCACGCTCGATACTCCAGGTATCATGGCACACATGAGTGAATGGTGATGCCAGGAGTATGAACCGTGACCTCCAAGGTCACTGATTGGCTGTGGCTTGTGACCTCTGCTCCTAAAGTAAGACCGGAGTGCTGATCAGAGGTTGAACAGGGGCTTGAAGAGGGATAAAGATAAAGGATGGCACTTGCTAGTTTCTTATGTAGCAAGCTGCTTCTTTATTGCAGGTGCAGTGTACAAAACATAAAAGTGCAGGGGAGCTCAGACACTGAAGACCAGCCTGTGACAGCTGTTTCGAAGTGCAGATTTTTAGTCATATCACATCCAAGAAAAAATAAATAGAATAATGATTATAAAGTCAAATATATGCAAAAGTGGTAGCAACAAAAACCACAGATCACGTCACAAAAAAATTGAGCCCTCATACAGCCACATATACGGAAAAATAAAACGTTATAGGGGTCAGAATAGGGCAATTTTATGCATACCTATTTTGTGAAAATATACCGTATTTATCGGCGTATAACAAGCACCTTTTGGGCAAAATTTTTTAGCCTAAAGTCTATGTGCGTGTTATACGCCGATACACCCCCAGGAAAGGCAGGGGGAGAGAGGCCGTCACTGCCCGCTTCTCTCCCCCTGCCTTTCCTGGGGTCTAGAGCCCCGCTGCCGGCCCTTCTCTCCCCCTGGCTATCGGCGCCGTTGCCCGTTCTGTCCCCCTGACTATCGGTGCCGGCGCCCCATTGCCGGCGCCGATAGCCAGGGGGAGAGAAGCGGCGCCGACAGCCAGGGGGAGAGAAGGGGCAGCGGCACCCATTGCCGGCGCTGCTGCCCCGTTGCCTCCCCCCATCCCCGGTGGCATAATTACCTGTTGCCGGGGTCGGGTCTGCGCTGCTGCAGGCCTCCGGCGTACGTCCCCTGCGTCGTTGCTATGCGCTGCGCGGCGCATGACGTCAGTGCGCCGCGCCGTGCATAGCAACGATGCAGAGGACGCACGCCGGAGGCCTGCAGCAGTGCGGACCCGACCCCGGCAACAGGTAATTATGCCACCGGGGATGGGGGGAGGCAACGGGGCAGCGGCGCCGGCAATGGGTGCCGTTGCCCCTTCTCTCCCCCTGGCTATCTGCGCCGGCAATGGGGCACCGATAGTCAGGGGGACAGAACGGGCAACGGCGCCGATAGCCAGGGGGAGAGAAGGGCCGGCAGCGGGGCTCTAGACCCCAGGAAAGGCAGGGAGAGAGAAGCGGGCAACGACGGCCTCTCTCCCCCTGCCTTTCCTGGGGGTGTATCGGGGTATACACGCGCACACACGCACCCTCATTTTACCATGGATATTTGGGTAAAAAACTTTTTTTACCCAAATATCCTTGGTAAAATGAGGGTGCGTGTTATAGGCCGGTGCGTGGTATACCCCGATAAATACGGTATATCTTTATTTAAATAATACAAAAGTAATGTAAATAAGGGGATCGTTGTAATCGTATTGACCCACAGAATAAAGAGAACATGTCAGTTTTACAATAAAGTGCACTGTGTAAGAACAAAACCCCCCAAAAAGTAGCAAAGTTGCAGTTTTTCAATTTTCCCTACAAAATAATATGTTTTTATACATTTAATGGTAAAATAAAAGGTGTCAATTGGTCAATTACAAAGTACAATTGGTCACACAAAAAGTTTTCTTATTTGACTACAAATCCCACAATTCCATTTTCCTCCCTCACACACATCAGCCACCCCATCCATTGAAACATAAATGAGCTGCATCCATTCAATAGACCTGTGGTTTTCAATCAGGGTGCCTAAAGCTGTTGCATTAGTTGCAGATTGATCTCTCTCCCACCAAGCGATTGCTCCACCCATTGAAGCAGACATCAGCTGACTAGTGAGTCAGGTCTTGGCCGGATTGCAAGCTGGGAAAAATCTGAGACAACAGTAATTTTGTATGCTGTTAAAAATAAATATTGGGGTGAAAGTCACATAAGAATTGTGAGAAAACCGTCACACACAGGTACAGACACTATATTATGAACTACAATAACTTTACAGCCCCTGTAGCATAGTCAAAAAATAATAATTCCTGGAATACCCCTTTAAATAGCATGTTCTGCTGCCGCTAGGACTGCTTGACTATGCACCAACTCATAGACGGCAATGCATTTCCGAGCGGATTCCACCAAAAAATGAACATGTTTTTTCTTTTGGTGGACACCAGAATCAGAATTCTGCTGCAGAAATTCTGCCATGTGCACAGTGCAGCAGAGTCCTATTGAAAACAATGGGACTCTGCTACAACTGAATTTCCTAGTTGTGCTCGAAAATTCTGTTGTGCAAACATAGCTTTGAGGTTGAAGACCAGGTAATTCCTAAGACTTTGCACCCCATTCCAGTCTGCATCAACAGGTTTCATCTTTGTTTAACAGAGACCTGCAACTGGCACGTGCTCCATTCATTCCTATGGGAGCACCGAAAAGACTCAAGTACAGCTCTTGGGTTTGATCGGCAAATGGAGCACATGCTGTCTAACGTAGACGACATACTCACTGAGAACGCCAGTGAACGCAGGGGGTCCCAGAGGTCGGACCCCTTGCAATCAGTTACCTAAGTTAATTTTTGCTGGAGTACTCCTTTAATCTGCCGGTATGTAATGACGACAGTAGTGAAACCCTAAATCATATGTATCCCAAGAGTGATTTCTATAACTTAGGGAGGGAGATTTTCTATACTGCACATCCTTATTGTAAAAAAAAAAATAAAAAAAAAATATACAAAACATAGATTTAGAATAAACGTTATCAAATTCCAAAACATTGAGTATCCCGTATCATTATGAACTATGGGTGACCCATGTCTGGAAATGTCAAGAACTTCCTGGCTCCCTCACCATAATGGTTGTGGTCTAGTTAGCAGCTTATTATACCCTTACTAGGCACTTGTAATGGAAATCTTGCCCAGAAGTGCCCAGAGATGCATTAGAACTTAGAAGTCTCAGTGTTCCTGTAAGTGGTCCGCCTATTTACACAATAATCAGAACAAGATATTCCTCTTTTTTTGTTCTATTTGTTCTCCGTTGACTTTTTCCTTTAAATCTTCTACTAGACCCAATATTATCCAGATCCACCGAAGCCTTCATTAAATTCACCACCAACGTATTATTGTTTGTAATCTATCATATCTCACAATCTGACATCCCGTCATACCACAGATGTTTTGTATAAGTATGCCAACAATTTCCACATTCGGCTCATTGTCTGAGATTTTATTTTTCGAGAGTCCTGGGGCAAATAGTTGTCGGTATAATTCGCAGTGAGCAACCACATGTTAATAAATAAACAGCGGTATTAAAGATTCGCATTGCACAAGTTATCGCTGGGAAAGATGCCTTGGAGGGGTCTAACACTTTCAACATGTTTTGAGAACGTTTTAAAGGCCTTAAATGTTCTGAAGAACTGTTGGCAGGGGTTATCAAGGTTTCGACTGTGACAAAACGTCAAATGTGTTAGGTTGGCAAAAAGTGACCATAAGTGTTCTGCCTCACAGTAAACAAGAGAAGGGACCTAAAATTACCTAAAGTAACTTACTGTGATCAGATGTTCATTGGCAGAACCCCATGTATGACTTGGATAAATAAGTTAAATCAGTGGTCTCAAACTGTGGCTCTCCAAATGTTGCAAAACTTCCCCTCCTAGCATGCCCGGACAGCCGTTAGCTGTCCAGGCATGCTGGGCATTGAAGTTTGGGAAGTTGGGAATGGGCACCACTCAAATACATGACATAGGGGTTCAAAACAATTTGCCAGAAAATGCAAAGAGAAGAAAAAAAAAAAGATAGGTAATAGATAACACTGGATCCACCACCATTCACAATAGAGATCAGTATCCTACTCCCTATAGAATGTATAGAATGACCTCTGAAAAGGTTGCAGAGAATGCTTAGTAGCATCTTCATTTCTTCTGAATGGGGCAGGTCCTGTCTTTATCCATGGGCCCTGCTGTAAAGCATATCTCTAAATATGGCTAAATAAGTTCAGACCAGATGGCTGACCCTACTGAGCTTTCTCTGTGACCTTTTCAGAGGTCATTCTATAGGGAGGAGGATGCTGATCTATGTTGTGAATGGTGGATCCAGTGTTATCTATTATCTATCTTTTTCTTTCTTCCCTTTGCATTCTCTGGCAAGATGTTTCGAACCCCTATGGTGTGTATTTGAGTGGTGCCCATTCCCAACTTCCCAAACGTCAACAATAGTGCTGAAACAATTGTGAACAACACAGTGAACAACATGGATCTGGGATATGTGGGAATTGCAGTTCTGGGGGATCAAGCAGGCGAGTGCATTATTTTTAACATTGACCCCTTTTAAAATATGTTTTCATCCAATGAAAAATGAAAACCTCATTAATGTGACTGTCAATGTTATTGGGGGCCCTGTGGCTTTAACTGTAATGGGTTTCTTTCACCTGTCACTGTTATTGGGGGTACTTTTGGTTGTCACTTTGAGAATGGAAGTACCTTGGATAGTTCATGATAAAAGATGATCTTCAGCACACTTTGTTCCATACTTGGCAAGAGTCGGATCTTTTAGGGGGCCCACAAGTAGTTATTGGAGTATAGATTGGAAAGCATATTCATTAGTGCCACACTTACACTAGATCTCTAAACAATAGTGCTGACACAAGGCATCTTACAACAAGACACAATGACACTCGAGATTCTAGAACAATGGCCTACAGAAACCTTGGCTCTAGAACAATGGGGCACTGCCCACTTGGAATCTTAGTCCGTTGGCACTGAAACTTTATACAGCAGAATAATGGCACATTGATACGAGGGATCTTAGTATAATTGGAAACAGACATTTTGACACTTAATATACTGAATATAAATATATAATCCCCGAAGATGTGTGTCAATATTACCACCTAGGTTAGACTGACAATCACTGGTATACCGTATTAGTGAATCACAAAGGGTCCATTGCAAGCAATGTGAGCCGGAACATTTATTTCATGATGATATTTGCCAGATCACATCATTTGGCTGCAACAACTCTGTCCATCTGTACTGGCAAAGAGTATAACAATAATGGAAAAACATCTCCGTATGGAGCACATTCCCTCCGAATTATTATTAGATGCCTCATTATAACTTTACTTCATAAATAACATTTTGGCTGTGAAATGTTTTTGAACTGAGACAGTTATTTTAAAAAAAATGTCATTTTTTCTATGAGAAACATGGCGTCCAAAATAGCGTGGTGCGGAGACCAGGAGCCCTCTGATTCGGAGGGTTTACATGAGAGTCTCTTGTCATTAGTAGCGGTGACCTTTGGAAGCCCTGTGTGTTGTGGGAGTCCTCTCACCCATTATCTACAAAGTCAGTAGTGCTCCAGGAATGGAAATCCCATTAAAGAAGTCATATTCCCATGTATATTTTATTAAATTTAGCTTGTGGCCAACACATTCTGTATGAAAGGAAAACATTTGTCTGAACAGCAAGGATAGCAGGGATTAGTTTAGCTAAATTGCAAGTGATCGCTCTAGGGAAGAAGGTTTAGGGACATGGGGTGGAAGGGGATGTATTATGATTTGGTTGTCTGCAGGATTGCTGTTATAATTATTGTTATAGTTACATTATCATTAAATTATACCTGTCATTTAGTGTAGTAATAATCAATATGGTAAAGATTAGCCTATATGAATTACTTTTGTAATATACGTCTTAATAACATTTTCAAACTTTATGTGTTAAATTAACCCCTGGTTCTCCTGCAGCAGCCTGCCAGAGACAAAGGCCAGAAAATGCAAGTGGGACCTCAGCTTAGCACAGAGTGAAGAGTTAATAGAGCTGAATATTGCAGAACCCTTTCCATTTGAGCTGAGTTAGACTGTATCTAGACTGTAGGGTCATGATACCTTTAGTGCATAGTGCTGAATATTGTGCTTAAAGGGGTACTCCTCTGGAAAACATTTGTTTTTTAATCAACTGGTGCAAGAAAGTTAAACAGATTTGTAAATTACTTCTATTCAGGAATCTTAACCCTTCCAGTATTTATCAGCTGCTGTATGCTCCACAGGCAGTTCTTTTATTTTTGCATTTCCGTTCTGTCTGACTACAGTGCTCTCTGCTGACGCCTCTGTCCATTTTAGGAATTGTAGGAGCAAATCCCCATAGCAAACCTCTCCTGCTCCAGACAGTTCCTAAAATGAACAGGGGTGTCAGCAGAGAGCACTGTGGTCAGACAGAAAGGATATTCAAGAAGAAAAGAAATTCCTCTGTAGCATACAGCAGCTGATAAGTACTGGAAGGATTAAGATTTTTAAATAGAAGTAATTTACAAATCTGTTTAACTTTCTGGCACCAGTTGATAAAAAAAAATGTTTTCCAGGGAAGTACCCCTTTAATATTGTGCTAAATATATCTGCTTCCTTTGCATTTCAGATTTTAATCTATTTCGCAGATTCCAATTGTTTGGGTACTGCAGACCCATAAGACAGGAAACTACTGGGTTAATCCCAGAATTCATTACTTATCTGGAACTGTGAAATTTGAGTTTTAATCATTTGTCATCATTTTATATAATAATACAATAAAAGTTATATTTTATTTTGGGGGGTTTACCCTATAGGGATTTGTGCTCTGGGCTTCGGCCCCGGGTTTGTGTAATATATATTAGTGGGATCCCTAACCCACCCAGGGGTTCTTTTTGCTGCTGGGTAGAGCTGACACACTGTAGGGTTCAGTGCAGAGAGCCGAAGGGGGTGTGTGTGTGGTAACCACCGGTGTATGGCGGGACCACGGGTGTTGCGGTGTGAGTGGTGGGATCTGATGTTATTAACCCCTATGTGTTCGTGATGCCAGTGTGGTTTTCAGGTTCCGGAACACCACACGCCTGGATTCTCCGCGATCCCACAGGCTAGTAGTGAATAAAGAGTCCACAACCAGTTATGGGTAAACGGAGGCTTTACTGAGTAGAAAACAGGTGTAATTATCTTCACAGCTAAGGCCAGAAATCCCAGAGAGGTGGCCAGTACCCAGAGGACCTTGCAGCTTGCTGGACCAATACTTGTAATAAACTTGACTTTGACTTGCACTTAGACTTGACTTGACTATGTGCAGGACTTGACTAACTTCAGTGACAGCAGACATAGACTTGTAGACTTACCGGAGAGACTTGTAGTTTTGTGGTACTCCAGATGCTGATCACTTGACTCTAAGGCCTCTGGTGCTTGCTTCCTCAGCAAAGACTTTGATATTACTCTCAGAAGAGTCTGAGGAAAGAGAGCTAATGAAAGATGGCCACCCCTTTATTATAGTGGGGGCTGGACTAAAGCCCATTGGTCAAGCTGTGGGTCATAGGTTAAGCTGGTGCTCTCTGGGAGTACATTTCACAACCAATCATATAACTGCATAACATAACATGTGACAGGCTTACTCACAGGTCCTTTAGACCTCCACAGGTCCTTGAGACTATCTATACATAGGGATCCTGTCTAAGCATTAAAGGTACACACATATATTAAACCAACAGGGAGACAACAAGGGGAGACCCTGCAGGGGAGCCCCCAGGTCACTGAGTGACTCAACCTGACAGGGCCTACAGGTAGTATAGGACCATGTACCTGCACTGGGACATTGCATGTGCGGTCTTAGCTCTGGGCTGTGTGTAGCAGAATAATGGAGGAAGTTCTCTCCTGTATGGCTTAAGATGATGTCACGCCTGCTGGGGAATGCCCTTTCCCAGTCTGTGGAGCTCTCTGAGACTGAGCAGAAGAAACACAACAAACTCAAGGTAGAAAACTAAAAACAATTTAAGTAAAGGCAGGTGATGGTTTATCATTATGGGGGGAGTGAACTTGGAGGTTTAAAAATGTATCAAGCTCATGACAGGTACTCTTTAAAGTAAATTAGTAAGTACAAGTAATGGACATATTGGATGACTGCTATAATCTTTAGGGTGCATTCCCATCTCATTTTCAATCTCCAGCACTCAGATTCGGTGGGAGAATTTCAAAACTGCCTCTTCATGTATCCCTGCTGGACCCGTTCCGTATCCCATTCATTTCAATGACCAGAGTCACTATATGTGTTCATTTAAATGGACTGAAAATGTGGTCTGTTGTGCTTTTCAGTCTGGTTCAAAAACAGGATACAGTGGGGAAAAGACCTGACCAGAGTCACTAGCTGATTGAAATGAATGGGGTACAATATGGGTCTGGGAGATATTTGGCAGGAGATAGTATTGAAATTCTCCGACATTCAAGATCTGAATGCGCCCAGATTATGATGTGTTCATTTGGAACCAGTAGAAAAATTGCGGCATTTACACCTTCATTTGGTAGATAACACTCAAACCAAGTGTGCAGATATAGAAGTAGCAGTCACACCTAGGCCCTGGTGACTGAGGGGACCAAAATGCCCATCTGTCACATAAGGACACATCAGTAGACACACTTTTAATGACATATGTCCCTTTTTCATATCAAGTTTAGAACAGGATGTGAATCTCTCTTTATTTGACTTACAGAAGTTCTGCCAGATCTTGCATTTCGACTATGTGGAGACATCCAGCTCCTCTAATGGGATGCGAATGAAAGATCTTGCTGCCCAACTTTACACTTGCCATGCTCCATTTCTTGGAACTGGGCCTTACTGAATAACATTTCAGGGTTCAGATGGGTACAAATCGATTTTTTGGCCCTCTGAGAGCTCCCCCCCCATGTTGTCCAGAGATGTACAAAGTTTAGATTGCATCAGGTCTTACTCATGAAACTGGCATTGATTACGAAACAGGACTGACACCATCAGAAATTTATGCATGGAAAAACTCATGTTTATTCAGACAAAAAGTTTGTGGTGTATCCAAATAAAGTGGAGCGTTTTGGCCTCAGCATAGACCACTGGGTGACATGTGAAACGTTTATTCAAATGACTGTGATGCTTTAATTCTCAATATCTTCCTCTTTTCTGTTATACCTTTCCTCTCCTAGTTATCCTTCATTGAATCATTTTTTTTGTTTTTCTATGTGGCCTGCCCATGTTAGATTTTTATGCCTATTTTATATTATATTTGCCCTTTGTTGTGGGAGATTGTTTCTTTTACCTCTACCTTGACTGCGGGCGCTGGCACAATATAAGGATCGCACAGGAATGTGGCGTCTCACAGGTTCATTCTTTCTGCGGACACGGAATTCGGAATTTCCGTGCCGGGAAACATCTGGCACAGATCCCATTGTATTCAACTGGACTCTGCTGCAGTGGAATTTCTGTGCAGAATTGGAAATTCTGAGGTGTGAACATGGCCTAACCCTCAGTATGATTGTTTAACATCAGGAGCTCAGTAGTGTAAAGTCTTACATATTTCACACTACACTGTAACAACTCTCAGGAAGTACCAAAACATTACATTTACAAAAAACTTAGAAAAAAAAAACGTAGGCCTTTTTTTTTCAGTTTAAAAGGTGTCAATATAAAGTACAATAGGTGTATATATATATATATATATATATATATATATACATACGAAAAAGAAGGTTGCAACAGCACTCTTGCTCAAAAAATGGAGGCTCTTAGTGCACTTTTTGATCAAAACGTATCCCCCATCGACCACGCGGAGGTGGCCTCACTTCGAATGGGACCCTAACACTTATTCCACTTACCTCTGCTGGGCATATAGCCTCTGACTGGGTGACATGCTGGATCCACTATCGATTTAAAAACCTCCTGTGAATAGGGAGGGGTGCACTGCTGGAGAGGGTGCCACTCCCCCTAAATTGCACAGCAAAAACAAAAAGAAAACTGGCTAGCACACCTACCTAATACACTGGTGCATGCTGCTATGGCAAATAAATATATATACCAGAAGGTTTTAGTTTCTTTTAATTTCCCTTTACAGAGCCATATGAGACCATATATATATATATATATATATATATATATATATATATATATATATACAGTATGTATATAGCTGTCCTGTTTGGCAGCTCAGGATTCTACCGTGTGTGAGGGGAGGAAGGGAGCATGCCCCAGCAGGTGCTATGTCACTGAAGCCTGCTGAGGAGGAACGCTTCCGCCCTCACTTCACGCTGGACTGAGGAGAGCAGAGGAGCTTGCAGCTGCTGGCCGGCCGGGAGATGGTGAGATGTTACACACAGCTCTGTTACCTGTCTCCAGCCGGCCGGCCATGTCCGAGGCTTCTGCACAGCGCTCACTCCCGCCTGTCTGATTGACAAGCAGGGTACAGCGCTGTGCTGGTCACGTGTCCCGGCTGCAGTCTGAGATTTTGGATTTATGCCAGCCCAGCATGAGTCCGAAATCTATAACAGACTAGCGGCCGGGACACGTAGGGAGACCCCTAGTTGTGTTTATTACAATATGTATTTTAACATGAAAATATATATATTTTTTTAAATAGAATACATTTAGAAACTTGCTAGGAAAGTGTTAATGTCCAACATATTAAAAAAAAATTCATGACAGGTACTCTTTAAAGGGGTACTCCGGTGGTCAACGTGTTTTTCCATTTGTGACTTACCCTATTTGTTTTGTTTCAGTTCTATTCTTGTTGTTTAGCCAGTGTATCCCAACCAAGGCTGATTATATTAGTGTGCTTTGTATAAGGGGGCTGACCCGGGAAAATAGTAGGATGGGTAAAGGGCGGAACAAACAAACAAACAAAAAAGGAGCCGCCCCAAACCAGCAAGGCATGTGGCATGCTGGGATTTGTAGTTTTCAGCACAGCAAGAAACAGGAAATGGAAGCAAAGATAGGAAAACAAAGTGGGGGATAAAAAGACAACAAAGAACGGAAATAGAGTAGCTCCCCCTTCACATATAGGGGGAGAATTATCAAAACCTGTGCAGAGGAAAACTTGCCCAGTTGCCCATAGTAACCAATCAGCTTGCTGCTTTCATTATTATGAAGGCCTGTGAAAAATGAAAGAAGCGATCTGATTGGTTGCTATGGGCAACTGGGCAAGTTTTCCTCTGCACAGGTTTTGATAAATCTCCCCCATAGAGATCATTCCCAGTATGAGATTTCTTCCCCTGTAGTCCATACATCCCCAGCCCGTGCACCTTCTCATCCTCCCCTTCAGATAACACTTATCTTCTCTGTGAGGTCCTTCTCCTGTGCAGACCTGTGTCCTTAGAATACAGAGCAGGGGGGAGGGGAGGAGCTGTGTACTCAGCTGGATGAGATGAGGGGCGTGGCTTATTCCTCTCATGCAGACAGAGAAAAAAAAAGCTGTGACATCTTGTCCACAGCAGACTCAGAACATGGTGAACAGAAAACCCTCTGAACTACAGAACTATCCTGCCCAACAAACAGGTAAGAAAAACACACACATGCTGCAAAAACATATAACACATGTATATTGCAAAAAAACAAAACTTACAAAGAAGATGCCATATAGTCAAAAAAATTTACCACCGGAGTACCCCTTTAACCCCTTCATGACCCAGCCCATTTTCACCTTCAGGACCTGGGCATTTTTTGAAAATCTGACCACTGTCACTTTAAACATTAATAACTTTGTAATGCTTTTACTTATCATTCTGATTCCGAGATTGTTTTTTCGTGACATATTCTACTTAAAATTTCACCGATATTTGCATCCTTTCTTGGTAAAAAATCTAAAAATTTCATGAAAATTTTGAAAATTTAGCATTTTTCTAACTTTGAAAGTCTCTGCTTGAAAGAAAAATGGATATTCCAAATAAATTACATATTGATTCACATATACAATATGTCTACTTTGTGTTTGCATAAAAAAAATTGACAAGTTTTTACTTTTGGAGGATACCAGAGGGCTTCAAAGTTCCGCAGCAATTTTCCAATTTTTCTCAAGATTTTCAAAATCGTAATTTTTGGAAGTGGATTTTAAGGGTCTTCATATTAGAAATACCCCATAAATGACCCCATTATAAAAACTGCACCCCCCAAAGTATTCAAAATGACATTCAGTAAGTGTTTTAACCCTTTAGGTGTTTCACAGGAATAGCAGCAAAGTGAAGGAGAAAATTCGAAATCTTCATTTTTTACACTCGCATGTTCTTGTACACCCAATTTTTTAATTTTTACAACGGGTAAAAGGAGAGAAATCACCTTAAAATTTGTAACCCAATTTCTCTAGAGTAAGGAAATACCTCATATGTGGATGTAAAGTGTTCAGCAGGCGCAGTAGAGGGCTCAGAAGGGAAGGAGCGACAATGGGATTTTGGAGAGTGAGTTTTTCTGAAAGGGTTTTTGGGGGGCATGTCCCATTTAGGAAGCCCCTATGGTGCCAGAACAGTGGACCCCCCACATGTGACCCCATTTTGGAAACTATACCCCTCATGGAATTTAATAAGGGGTGCAGTGAGCATTTACACCCCACTGGCGTTTGACAGATATTTGAAACAGTGGACTGTGCAAATGAAAAATTTTATTTTTCATTTTCACAGACCACTGTTCCAAAAATCTGTCATACACCAGTGGGGTGTAAATGCTCACTGCACCCCTTATTACATTTCGTGAGGGGTGTAGTTTCCAAAATGGGGTCACATATGGATATTTATTGTTTTGCGTTTGTCAGAACTGCTGTAACAATCAGCCACCCCTGTGCAAATCACCTCAAATGTACATGGCGCACTCTCCCTTCTGGGCCTTGTTGTGCGCCCCCAGAGCACTTTGCGCCCACATATGAGGTTTCTCCGTACTCGGGAGAAATTGCATTACAAATTTAGAGGGTCTTTTTTCCCTTTTACCTCTTGTGAAAATGAAAAGTATAGGGCAACACCAGCATGTCAGTCTAAAAAAAATATTTTTTTACACTAACATGCTGGTGTAGACCCCAACTTCACCTTTTCATAAGGGGTTAAAGAAGAAAAAGCCCCCCAAAATTTGTAAGGCAATTTCTCCCGAGTACGGCGATACCCCATATGTGTCCCAAAACTGTTGCCTTGAAATACGGCAGGGCTCCAAAGTGAGAGAGCACCATTTGAGGCCTGAATTAGGGATTTGCATAGGGGTGGACATTGGGAATCATTGGCATAGAATACCCCTAACAGGGTGCCTCCAGCTGTTGCAAAACTCCCAGCATGCCTGGACAGTCAATGGCTGTCCGGCAATACTGGGAGTTATTATTTTGCAACAGCTGGAGGCTCCGTTTTGGAAACAGTAGCGTACCAGACGTTTTTCATTTTTTGGGGGGAGGGGGGCTGTGTAGGGGTATGTGTATATGTAGTGTTTTTTACTTTTTATTTTAGGTTAGTGTAGTGTTTTTAGGGTACAGTCACATGGACAGAGGTTCACAGCAAGTTTGCCACTGGAAGTTTGAGCTGCAGCGCTAAATTTGCGCCATCTCAAACGTGCAGCACTCACTGTAAACCTCCGCCCATGTAAGTGTACCCTGTACATTCACATTTGGGGGAGGGGGCAAACATCCAGCTGTTGCAAACTCCGAGCATGCCCTTTGGCTGTCCGTGCATGCTGGGAGTTGTAGTTTTGCAACAGCTGGAGGCACGCTGGTTTGGAAACACTAAGTTAAGTAATAAACTTTCAAACTTTTTTGCAACAGCTGGAGGCACTGAGGTAGGAAACGGACAATGTTTCCTAACTAGTGTGCCTTCAGTTGTTGCAAAACTACAACTCCCAGCATGCCCAGACTGCCCAGGCATGCTGGAAGTTGTAGTTCGGCAATATCTGAAGGATCAGATGTTGCCGAACTACAACTTCCAGCATGCTTGGGCAGTCTGGGCATGCTGGGAGTTGTAGTTTTGCAACATCTGGAAGTCCACAGTTTGGAGACCACTGTATAATGGTCTCCAATCTGTGCTCTTCCAGATGTTAGAGAACTACAACTCCCAGCATGCCTGGACAGACTGAGCATGCTGAGATATGTAGTTTTGCAACATCTGGAAGAGAACAGATTGGAGACCATTATACAGTGGTCTCCAAACTGTGGACCTCCAGATGTTGCAAAACTACAACTCCCAGCATGCCCAGAAAGCCAAAGGCTGTCTGGGCATGCTGGGAGTTGCAGTTTTGAAACTCCCAGAGGCAGCAGTGAGATCGCTTTACGGCGATCTCACTGCTGCCAATGAAGATGCCGCACTGCTGCCGGAAACTCACCTCCGGGACGCAGCGCCGCCGGGACCGCCTGGAGGACGTCGCTCGCACCGGGACCGCTCGGGACTTCGCATGGCCAAGTAAGTGACGCCGGGGGACGGGTCAGGGACACTTAGCAGAGCGGTGTGTGTCCCGATCCCCGTGATCGGGACTCACACACCGCGCTGCTAAGTATTCTGATAGCGAAACGCTGCTATCAGCTAGTCAGATTTGACTAGCTGATAGCAGCGATCGCTGGGGGTGGGGGGGGGGGGGGGGTGGGGGATGAAACCCCCCGTGGTCGCATGGTAAGATGGCTGGCTATCAGTGATAGCCACCATCTTACCGGGCGCTGCGGGATGCCGCGAGTAGCGGCAAAAATGTTCATGACGTACCTGTATGTCATGGGTCGGGAGCACCTTGCCACCCATGACGTACAGGTATGTCATAGGTCGGGAAGGGGTTAAAGAAACTAATACCTTCTGGTCATTAAAGGTTTAATCATACACTTGACTATAATGCTACAAAGTACTTTGTACACGTGTATCTAAAAGAATCAATGCTGTTCTGAAGGCGAAGGGCAGTCACCCCAAATATTGATTTGATCTACACCCTGTTCCAACTAATTATGCAAATTCTATTTAAGTGTCACAAAGATTAAATATTTTGTTTTTCAGTTTAACTCATGGATGGAATTGTGTCTCAGGGCTCTTTTGATCACTGAAAACAATCTCGGACACCTGTGATAATTAGATTGCCAGGTGAGCCCAATTTAAGGAAAAACTACTTAAGGTGGGTGTTCCACATTATTAAGCAGACACCATTTTCAAACAATATGGATAAGAAAAAGGATCTCTCTGCTGCCGAAAAGAGTGAAATAGTTCAATGCCTTGGATGAGGTATGAAAACATTAGATATTTCTTGAAAACTTAAGCGTGATCATCTCACTATTAAGAGATTTGTGGCTGATTCAGAGCAAAGACAGGTTCGTGCAGATAAAGGCACATTGAGGAAGATTTCTGCCAGATCCATGCATCGGATCAAGAGAGCAGCTGCTAAAATACCATTACATAGCAGCAAACAGATATTTGAAGCTGCTGGTGCCTCTCGAGTCCCACGGACATCAAGGTGTAGAGTCCTTCAGAGTCTTGCAACTGTGCATAAACCTTCTATTCGGCCACCACTAACCAATGCTCACAAGCAAAAAACTGCTGCAATGGGCAGAAAAATATATGAAGACTAATTTTCCAACATTCCTGTTCCCTGATGAGTTCCTTGCAACCCTGGATGGTCCAGATGGATGGAGTAGTGGATGGTTGGAGGACGGCCACCCTGTTCCAACAAGGCTGCGACATCAGCAAGGCGGTGGTGGAGTCATGTTTTGGTCCGGAATAATGGGAAGAGGCCTTTAGGGTCTCCAAAGGTGTAAAAATGACCTCTGCAAAGTATGTGGAGTTTCTGACTGACCACTTTCTTCCCTGGAACAGAAGGAAGAACTATGCTTTTCATAATAAAATCATCTTCATGCATGACATTGCACCATCTCATGATGCAAAGAATACCTCTGCATTAATGGCTGCTATGGAGATAAAAGGAGAGAAAGTCATGGTGCGGCCTCCATCCTCCCCTGACCTCAATCCTATTGAAAACCTTTGGGGTATCCTCAAGCAAAAGATCTATGAGGGTGGAAGGCAGTTTACATCCAAACAGCAGCTCTGGGAGGCTAATCTGACATCTTGCAATCAAATTCAAGAGAAACTGTGCAAAAACTCACAAGTTCAATGGATGCAAGACTTGTGAAGCTGCTATCAAGTAAGGGGTCCTATGCTAAAATGTAACGTGACCTGTTAAAATGTTTAAAAAGTTAAAATGTTGTTAAAAGTTTGATTGAAATAGCTTTTGATTTCAGTAAATATGCTGCAAACACAACAAATGACAATTTTCAGTTCTTTACACCCTAAAAAGTGTTTTGAAACTTACTGTGCATAGCCATAGTCTAATGTTATGATATACCATAGTCATTGGTATGTTGTCATTATTATACATAGTCCTTCTTCTCCAGTAATTCAAACGTTATTTTCAGTTACACAAATCTAACAGAGCACGTATGGACATTGATACAGAGACTCTATTGCCTTAGCAGTTCTTATCAACAAAAACAGCCTGGAAATGAACATTGGATACAATGCTCCAGGACAGCATGTGGCCCCACGACTGTTTCGCTCGCAAAGCTTTCCAGGACGGACGTCGATGGCTACTTCAGTAGGGGGGTTTGTGATATCCCAGTACAGGATATGCATCTCACAGTCCTATCAGCTTGCGTCCCTGCACGTCCCCAGGGATCACCTGCATTGTACCCCTATAATCTGTATTATTGTATATTATGTGTAAAGGACCTTTCATATGGTCACATGGTTTTTAGTCACATGATCATGATTGTCACATGTTAAAGTCACATGTTTTGTTACCCAGAGAGCACCAGGTGACCAGATGACCTGCAGCTACCCAAAGGGCTCCTTGCACAGCCCCCCTTTATAAGGAAGGGAGGAGCTGCAATCTCGCTTTTGTGATTCATTGCTTTTAGATCCTGAGGTCAAGTCCAGTCCAGATGTCTCAGAGCCAGTGTCTAGCACATCTGGAGGCCTCAAGCCTAAATTACAACCACAAGTCAGTAAGTCAAGTCATCTCTGTCTGTCGTCACTATCTGCAGTCAAGTCAAATCTACTATAGTCAGCGTGGCTGTCAAAGTCACTGCAAGTCCCAGCAAGCTGCAAGGTCCCCCGTTACTGGTCACCTCTCTTGGATCCTGGCCTAGCTGTATAGACTATACAATCCTTCTACCTCAGTAAAACAACCGTTAACTCTAACCTGGCCTTAGACTATTATTTGCCCTGCCTAAACTAGGATTAGCGGTGCTACCTTCTGGTTGTCCTCGGTTAAAACCATGTCCTGGCGTCACGAACATTTAGGGGTTAACACCATCTGCCTCTACACTTCACATCGCACCCCCATGGCTCATCACAAATAGTTGATAACATGAGAATTATGCTGACTGTTATTTACATCAATTATTAAGTTAAATGAGAAAAATATAATTTGCATAATAATATGGAACAGGGTATGGAACACCTGCCTAAAACTTTTGCACAGTAGTGTATATACTTACACAAACTTGTTAGGAGAGGGTACAGGGCCTCTTTAAAAATATGTTTTTACTACATTTTTCTATTTGTTGTTTTATAATGTATTTTCATTTAAGGAGGTCTTCATCAAAAATGAACTTATCCCCCATCCACAGGATAGGGGATAAGTAGCTGATCGCAGGGGGTTCGACCACTGGGCCCCCTCCCCACGTGATCTCCAGGATGGGACCTGGCGCTGCAGTTGGCACTTGCTCCATTCATTTCTATGGGAGCACCAAAAAGACCTGAGTACAGCTCTTGGGCATCATCGGTGCTCCAATAGGAATGAATGGAGCATGTGCCATCTACCGGTAGACGACCCGTGTTCCTCACTGAGAGTGCCGAAGTACTGTCCTGGAGATCCAGTGGGGCTCCAGCAGCTGGATCCCCCGTGATCAACTACTTATCCCCTTTCCTGTGGATAGGGGAAAAGTTCATTTTCACTGGAGTACTCCTTTAAGTGTATCTCAATAGAACACATTTAGGCGGTGCTTCTATATCCATTTGTAGTAATGAGTTAAAGTGGTAGGGGATCAGTGCCTGATGGCTTTTAGTGGAGATATCCACAGGATAGGGGGATAGAAAAAAGAGGCATACTTACCTAGCCCCGGTGCAATGGCCCTGCAACAGACTATGCAAGAAAAATGTAGTAATATATGGAAACCATGCAGATGAATGGCCATTCACGTAATACAGGGAAGTACATTCTATGTTTCTATGTTCAAGACAACCTCTTTCTATACGCCCTGTTTAGGTCCCTTTAGAGGGACCCAACTATCTGAGCCTGAACGGTGAGGGTTACTCTCATTCCAGTAGACTTGAGTCACCTTTGTATTTTATGAATGGCCATTTATCTATATGGTTGACAATAATTACTACATTTTCCTTGCAGAGGCTGTTGCAGGGCCATCAGATCTAGGTAAGTATGCCTTTTTTTAATATCAGCAAATTGTGTTTTTTTTCTCTTCAATTTATGTAGTTATTGATTTATTTATTTGTTTTAATCAAATACTGGATTTAGCAGAAGCAGGTAAAAAAAAAGGTAGACATACATGGAGCTTATCTTTTATCATGTATGGTTCCAGCTACTGGACGTCGGTACTGTCTAACAGTGTTATGGAAAAGTGGAGTTAAATAACTAATGGCTATTATCTGATGGGCAGCTGGATGTAAATAAGGCAAGGCACCAGTGCGTCCTCTTATCAGATGTAGCGCTGAACCAGGCTTTGCAAAATATTTCTCTCATCCAGTAGAAAGTTTCCACTGCCGTCTCACACAATGTCCTCTACTCCTACCTGCTCCATCATACTTAATGCCTAAAACAATTACCACAGAATGAAAACATTACTCATAATGAGATAATAAATAAATAAATAATCCTCCCAACCTAGAATAACATTGCATTTGAACAGTATTCCCCAAGCAGGGTGCCTCAAGCTGTTGCAAAACTACAGCTAACAGCATGCCCGGACAGCCGAAGGCTGTCCGGGAATGCTGGGAGTTGTAGTTTTGCAACAGCTGGAGGCACCCTGCTCTGGCAACACTACCCTAGAATCAACATTTTGACCAATCGACACATTCTGCAGTACCAGCTCTGACCACTAGGTTGCACAAAGTTAAAAGGGCACTCTCATTAAAAAAATGTTTGCTATTGCACTCCTTTTGGTAAATATAATTGTTTTCTAATGTACTTTGTTTAAAAAAAATTATGTTTTCTATGTTTTAATTGTGTTTAAAAAAAAGCTGCCACTAGGTGTCTCCTTACTTGTCCAGAGTACATTTACCCCCATCTCTTGCACAGACTTTGGACTCCTGCTAGCCTGGCAGAAGTCCAAAATCAGGAAATGCAGTCTGGAGTGCTGAGGGGGGGGGGGGGGGGGGGTGTATGCAGCCTTAGCCAATCATAGCTCACAAACTGCTCTGGGCTGTGTGTTGCAGAGTCAGGGAGGAAGTTCTCTGTATGGCTTCAGATGATATCACGCCTGCTGGGTAACGCCCCTTCCCAGTCTGTGAATCTAACTGGGACTGAGCGAAAAATACAGAGCAATATCAAGTTAGAAAACAAAAAATAAATAAATAAAGGCAGAGGGTTGGTTTATCATGATGGAGCAGTGAACTGGGAGGATTATAAAATTTAACAAGATCATGACAGGTACTCTTTAAAGCGATGGTTTATTTTGAGAGGTTAATAAGTAAACAGAATACCAAAATAATATGATTATCTGCATATGAGCTTTCAGTTACAGTATTTTATAGCTTTCTTATCAGTTTTGTCTTTCATGTGTTGATAGCCTTGATAAACATAGCGATATCCATGAACACCAACAGAATGTATTATGAAAACATACTAAACTGCTTACTTTGAAGTTGAGCTAAATCTATAAAGGGAATCTGTCCTCAGTATCACCCGCACTTACCTGTTGGTATAGGCTTTGTGTCTCCGTTTGTCTGTAACTCTTCTTATTCGGAATATTCTAATGATCTTTCTTGATGCACCGGGGGCGTCCCCAAGTCCCGTATACACAGTGACGTCCAGTTGGCATCCTTACGCCTCCTCCACTGCAAAATGGAGCTCCACTCTGCATTCAGACCCTTCTCTTCCGCATGCACAATATGATGCAGAGTGGAGCTCCATTCTTTAGTGGAGGAGGCTCAGCAAGGGAAGGAGGCGTCAAATGAGTTCGATAGTGAAATATAACTTATCTCCCATCCAGCAGCCGGACGCCCCGCAATCTCCTGAACAGGGGCCCTACAGTCTGCAGGAAGGGGGCGTGCCAACCCAGGCATGGAGCGGCGGCCGGCACACCCCCTCCATGTATCTCATAGAGATACATGAGGGGGCGTGTCAGCCGCGGCTTCCTGCAGGGGTCGGAACGGCCGCTTCAGGCAGGCTGCCGGGGCCCCGTTCAGGAGATCTCAGAGGGTCCCAGCGGTCGGACCCCTCCACAATCTATAATTTATCCCCTATCCTTTGGATAGGAGATAAGTTATTTTTCACTGCACTACTCCATTAATGGAAAAATGGCAGCCAGATGTCACAGTTTGGGAATGCCCCTCATCAAGAAGGATCAGTAGCATATTCTGAATAACAGGAATTACAGGCGTACGGAGGCATAGAGCGAAGATGGGTAAAGGCTAGGTTCACACTACGGAATTTGTGGCTAGATAAAATTCATCCGGAGATTCTGAGTGTTCTCTAAAGCTATGTTCGCATCTCCTTTCAAAACCTCCATGACAGATTCCCTTTATATAACAGGACAAAAGAAACATGTATTTTGCTGTTTTTTATTTCTATTAGAATCTTGCAAAATGATGGACACGACACAGAAACCTAATAAACTTCATAAAAGTAAATGAGGATCTCAAGGAACTGTTGGTGTCCGACATGCAGTGTGGCTTTATTTACTTCCCCTGAATATAATTTTCAGAAGGCAGGAATGGAGCTCTAATGCGGATGTGGACATAGCCTAAGTCACAAACACAATCTACCTCAACTAATAACACAAAACATTTGTACTGCTCATGCAGGGGGCAAAAGGAAGTGAGCCCTTGAATTTAATAACTTGTAGATTTCCTTCAGTAGCAATTAATGATGAGCGGCAGGGGCCATATTCGAATTTGCGATATTTTGCGAATGTATGGATGAATATTCATTCTATGTTCGCACAAATTCGCATATTCGCTATGTTCGTTGACTTTTTTCTCCATGAGAAAATTGTAATAAATTTGTATAGTGCGCATGAGCGATTATATCTTTCAACTAACTAACACTATACTTTACACTAGAACCTATCTGCTAAACTAACCTACCTTTCTAAAGCTAAAAGAAGGGAGGGATCCGTGTCCTTTGGAAGTGCCGATATTCACAAATATTTGCATATTTGCATATACGAAAAATTCGCGCTCACACAGTAAATAATATTGTAGCCTTCTTTGGACCACAAGCTTGAAGCAGGGAGGGATGATCACTTTTTTTTTACACAGTACACATCATTGTTGTGATGTGTACTGTGAAGAAAAAAAAAAGAAAAAAGAATATTCATCATTACAAATATATAGCGCTATATTCAAAATATTGGCGAAATTGTGAAGGGCCGATATTCACGGTAAAAATTTAAATTTTGAATATTCACACTCAACAATCAGCAATCCTCTAAAGTACTCCAGGACTGGAAAACGTATCCCCTATCCTAAGGATAGGGGATAAGTTTCAGATTGCGGGAGGTCCAACCACTGGGACCCCCCCCCATTCTCCCGTTTGAGGCCCCGGCAGTCCGCAGGAAGGGGGCGTGTTGACCACCGCACGAAGCGGCGGCTGACATGCCCCCCTCAATACAACTCTGTGAGTGAGCCAGAGCGCTGCCTTTGGCAATCTCTGGCTCTGCAATAGCGCTGTATTGAGGGGGCTTGTCGGCCAGCAATTCGAGCGGTGGTTGACACACACTATCTGGCCGGAGAGCCGGGGCCGCGTACGAAAGATTGCGGGGGGGTCCCAGCGGTCGGACCCCCCGCGATCTGAAACTTATCCCCTATACTATATTGCGCAAATCGCTTCATTAAACTCCATTTAGGGCGGTCCAGGCTCCAGGGCATCTAAAATGGCGGATCCACATGTGAGTACATGGGGAAAGGAATCCTAGGAAGGCAGGAACAAGGGTAGGCGGGATGACCCTGAATCACATGCGGCATGCAGCCTAACAGCAGCCAGTCACCCCTGTAATGTCACAGCCCTATACAATCGGCAGCCATATTGCGGCCAGTCACTTCAGCCTTTCACTGCAGAAAGATAGATAGGGACAGACAGCGCTGTGTGTTGCACAGAAAAGCTTTTTTCCAGCAGTGATTCGCCTCCTTGTCAGTCAAGTCAGCGTTCTGTTGCACAGAAAGAGGGACAGAGAGCAGTGTGTGTTTCACAGAAAAGCATTCTTACTGCAACGATTCACCTCCCAGTCACTTTCTACAGCGTTCTATTACAGAGAGGGACAGAGAGCAGTGTGTTGCACAGTGTGTTGCACAGAACAGCAGCGATTCACCTCAAGCACAAATCCTGCCTAGAAGCACTGATAGGGAAGGAAGTGAGAATTTTGGGTGTAGTACACAGCGACTGTGTGCTGCAGCACTGGTGTGTACTGTTGGTGTTGTACACAAATACTTTTTTAAGCGTACTATAGCGCATTTTTCTCCCCTCATAAGTGCATAGCACATACGTACATATAAGTGGTGTACTATTTTGTACCTGTTAAAGTCTCAATGGCCTAGATACTGTGAAAGGCCAGGCAAAAGTACTCACCGGCTGGTGTTGTACACAAATACTTTTTTAAGCGTACTGTAGCACATTTTTCTCCCCTCATAAGTGCATACCACATACGTGTATCTAAGTGGTATACTATTTTGTTCCAGTTAAAGTCTCAAGGGCCTAGATATTGTGAAATGCCAGGCAAAAGTACTCACTGGCTGGTGTTGTACACAAATACTTTTTTAAACGTACTGTAGCATATTGTACTCCTCTCATATATGCACTAAGTATATCAGGCAGAGAAGTGCCAGGACGTGCACAGTGGAGTGGCAGAGGCCTAAATTCATCAGGCAGAGCTCGCAGCAGGCTAGGGGCGAGTGGCAGCAGGAGTCACAGCGAGAGGCCTGAGCTCCCGGTATCAGCTAGCCGTCGTGTCTCAACCAGCAACCCATCTGCCATCATCGATTGGTTAATAAGGTCATCCACTTCATCACAAGTGACATCTGAAACTCAAGTCAACAGTCGGTGGGTTCCTCAGACACAACCCTCAGTTGGCATGACCCGCAAGCAGGCCCTGTCCTCCCATTGCCTCTGTCCTATGGTGTTCCCTCCCCCACAGAAGTATCTTATGCTGTGGGTTCATCTCCACTATTTAGTGAGGACAATCTAGAGGACAGTCAGCAGCTACTGCCCAGCCAAGAAGTGGAGGAGACATCTGCCACTTCCTACGCTAGGCGGGCAAGTAATGATGAGGAGAGTGGCATGGGAGGTGGTGTTGTGAGCATTCAGGCTCCTGAAGCAGATACTGTTGAGGAACCTGATGAGGACATCGGTGACATGCAGACACAACTCAATGAGGATGATGAAGCCGATTGCACTTGGGAGCCGGGTGCAGAAGTGGCTTCATCATCAGCAGGAGAAGAGGGTTGCAGGTTGCCTGTGAGGCAGCAGCGGAGCCAGCAAGGTAATAGCATGGTTGACAGTCAGCATGGTGGCAGAGGTGGAAAGTCTGGAGCCAAACGTGCCCGGGGTAGACCACTTGCTTTGCGGCAGCCTACCTTCCTGGGAGGTCGTGAAACATGGGTTCCTGGAGTCAGCAGAAGTAGCAGTCAATCAGTGCAGACTGTTGGTGGGAAAATCAGCTACTCGGCGGTGTGGCAGTTTTTCATCAAGCATCTGGGGAAGGATCTTAACATGGCCACATGCAAGATGTGTTGGCAGAAGGTGAAGCGTGGCCAGGGTCCCAATGTTGGCACTACGGCCCTGCGTCAACATATGCAGCGTCACCATAAAGCGGCCTGGGAGAACCGTGGCTCCAATGTGGTGGTCCAGCCTGCTGCATCACCCAGTGGCACGCTGCTCCCTGTTTCAGCCAGCCAAAGCTCCACCACCTCAGCCGAAGGGACATGTGTGTAAACCCATCTTATGTCGCTCCAGATGCTCCTGCTCCTCCTACTTTGAGTCAGTCATTCCGCCAGCAATCCATCAGCGAAGCCATGTCCAAGAGACAACAGTATGCGCCCACTCATCCAACGGCGCAGAAGCTGAATGTGCTCTTGTCCAAGTTGCTGGTGCTGCAGTCCCTCCCTTTTCAAGTGGTGGACTCTGCACCTTTCAGAGAAATGATGGCTTGTGCCGAGCCGAGGTGGAGAGTACCAAGCCGTAATTTCTTTGCGAAGAAGGCAGTACCAGCCCTGTACAATTTTATGGAACAGAAGGTGGGCCAGTAATTGAGCCTGCCGGTGTGTACCAAAGTGCACGGCAGCGCCGACGTCTGGAGCTGTTACTATGGTCAGGGACAATACATGTCCTTTACGCCCACTGGGTGAATGTGGTTCCTGCATAGCCACAACAACAGCAACTTGGACAGGTCACGCCGCCTCTGCCTCCACGCTCTCAGGCCATTGGTCCTGTCCTATGACAGTGTGCCACTCCGCCTCATCATCCTCCACCGTTTCCTCAGCCTCCACTGCACGGACAAGTCTTAGTGGCCCTCCAGCATACCATGTGTGTAGGGCACGGTGGTGTCAAGCTATTTTTCACATGGAAACAAGTGGAAAAGTATGGATCCAGCTCCCAGAAAAACTAAATCCAGTAAAAAAACGTTTAATAGTGCACAATAAAAATGGTATGCCACCATTGCAGCAAGTGGCATGTCACTCAATAAAAACAGGGAGTGAAATGCCGATGCGTTTGGAGCCTAAGCTCTTAGTCATGGCACTGATGCCATGTCACATGGGGTTTAAATACATACTGGACAATGCCAAGCCCCCCGTAAATACGCCTTCCGGCCTTCAGGAGTCAGAACTGATGTGCTACCTTCAATGCATGTTGAGAACTGCTCAGGTGAGACATAATTATAGGGGTATTCCAGGAAAAAACTTTTTTTTATATATCAACTGGCTCCAGAAAGTTAAACAGATTTGTGAATTAAGTGTGCATTCGGGTAGAAAAACAGACATGGTGCACATCTACAATCTTGTATAATGATCTGATTGCTTCTCAGCATAATATCAAAAACTAACAGGTTGTTAGTATACATTATTGATCAAAAAGTACAAGCCCACTCGCCACGTCAAGGCCACCTATCCAGAATGGGTCTCTAACATCCCTAGCATAAAATGGCGCAGCACCAGGCGGCGACCACCACCGCCGCAACACCAATGCCCACAGGGGGGAACGACCCACCGGCAGAGCTGCCCCAATGCCACTCAAACCAGTCTATGGGCCACACCCCCCCCCCGCAGACACGGCGCCACGGCAGCAACGGACACCGCACAGCACCACACCAGTGTGAACAAGGTGCAATAGCTCACTTACCATGCTCTTCCAGTCAGACTGGGAGGCTGCTAGGAAAGAAATGGCCCATGTGTAGCTAACTACTACTTATATAGGGTTGGGCTGAGGGGTGGGGAAGAGTGCAGTACATGTTCAAACAAAAAAAAAAGGAGGGGATAGAAATCACAGTGTGAATTCGGGTAGAAAAACAGACATGGTGCACATCTACAATCTTGTATAATGATCTGATTGCTTCTCAGCATAATATCAAAAACTAACAGGTTGTTAGTATACATTTTTGTATACTACAGATTTGTAAATTACTTCTATTAAAAAATCTTAATCCTTTCAGTACTTATGAGCGTCTGAAGTTAAGGTTGTTCTTTTCTGTCTAAGACTTCTCTGATGACACGTGTCTCGGGAAACGCCCAGTTTAGAAGAGGTTTGCTATGGGAATTTGAAACAGCACACTCTCAGGTCTTGATGTCCAAAGAAAACACTTCATGTAACTGGCAGCTAAACTTCTTCATAGTATTGTGATACTCCCTGCTTATGAGACACATGCGGCAAGGCTAGTCAGAATGTACTTAATATTCCACATGCAATAAACCCACTTAAAAACCGCATAGTGAGAAAGACAGCATAAAGAGACAGTATGGTTTGCCTTGGCGAACGGAGTCACATAGGGGAGGAACTGTTAAAAGTCATTGATGAAGAAATCGAATCATGGCTTACTCCATGAAAACTGGAAATGGCAACCATGGTGATCGACAACGGGAAGAACATCTTGTCTACGACTACAGTCACTGATGAGTAACTTTCTTCACCCGCATAGTGAAGCAACTCATCAGCAGCAGGTAAAGCTAGAGCAGGACCTGAACCAGCAGGTTTGGCATACCTTGACATGACCATGCCAACACACCTTGAAGATCCGCTGGACTTCTAGGCAGCCAAACTTGACTTGTGGCCTTAACTAGCAGAGTTTGCTCTGGAAAAGCTGTCCTGCCAGGCCAGAAGTGTGTCACACAGGAACGGCTCGACCCAGGAACCTCTCCCTATATCAACCTAAAAACCCTGGGAAATGGCAATTTTTGTAGGATGAAATAGGGAGAGGTTCCTGTGTGGGGCCGCCATTTTTAGGGCAAGTAACACTTGCCAAGAAGGAAATTAATGATGCGAGATTAGGGTCTTACAGGGGAAGTTTTTACTCTCACCGGTTACAATAGACCATATGTTGTTCCCTTCCACCTTTTAGAGAACTTGGCATCAGACATGTGGCATCAAGCAGGTGGCAGGATCAGAATAGTAGCTGAGGCAGAAGAAAACATTCTCTTTTGTAAAAGTGTTAGTGTGCACAAGTATTGAGGATATGCATTACGTAAAACTTAACTTTTAATAGTATTCTTGGGATACTGGTATTGCCACCCACCGCACCACTCTGTCACTGGGTCACTTTCAGGACTCCTGATGCTGCTGCCACCTCCACGCTGTGTCATTCAGCCACTATATGGTCTCCTCATGCTGCAAATTCCAGGCTGTGTCATTCAGCCACTATATGCTGTCGCCAACTCCAGGCTGTGTCATTCAGCCACTATATATTCTCCTCATGCTGCCGCCACCTTCACGCTGTGTCATTTAGCCACTATGTGGTTTCCTCATGCTACCACAAACTTCAGGCTATGTCATTCAGCCACTGTATGCTGCCGCTAACTCCAGGCTGTGTCATTCAGCCACTATATGGTCTCCTCATGCTTCCGCCACCTCCACGCTGTGTCATTCAGCCACTATATGTTTTCCTCATGCTTCTGCCACATCCAGGCCTTGTCATTCAGCCACTATATGGTCTTTTCATGCTGCTGCCAACTCCAGGCTGTGTCATTCAGCCACTATGTGGTCTCTTCATGCTGCCACAAACTCCAGGCTGTGTCATTCAACCCCTATGTACTGCCGCCACCTCCAGGCTGTGTCATTCAGGCACTATATGCTGCCGCCAACTCCAGGCTGTGTCATTCAGCCACTATATGGTCTCCTCATGCTGCCCCCAACTCCAGGCTATGTCATTCAGCCACTATATGCTGCCGCCAACTCCATGCTGTTTCATTTAGGCACTATATGGTCTCCTCATGCTGCCACCACCTCCATGCTGTGTCATTCAGCCACTATATGTTCTCATCATGCTGCTGGGACATTACCTAAAAAAATTTATGGTAGCACTAGCTATCAAAAATCTTCAATTAAAATTTGAAAATGTATCTTTTAATTTTTGGAATTGTGAGGCCCTATGGTCTCCTCATGCTGTTACCACCTCCAGACGGTGTCATTGCGCCACCATATGGTCTCCTTATGCTGTTGGCACCTTAGATTAAATTTAAAACATTTTCATGTATCTAAAATCTTCAATTAAAATTTCACAAAATATCTTTAATCTTTTCTATTGTGAGGTCTCGTCTTGTTGGGCTGCTGCCCCCTCTAGGCTCTGTTATTGTGCCGCCATGTGACTCCTTGTTAGATTGGGTTTTGTGGTCATATAGTATTATTTCAAAGTAAAGGCTGAGACATTAAACTTGGGAATCTAATAGAAATCTTAAATTCAAAAAAATCAATGTCATCTTTTCATGACTGAGGCCCTATGGTCGTCGACATATATTACCTGTGGAATTATCACAAGAATCCAATGAAACAGCTTGAAAAGATTACAATGAACCATAACTGATTAAATTAAACATTCGCACTTTCACAGTCAGGGGGCCGCCGAGAGGCAGGGGCTGGAATATGTGGTATCTCGCCTTGCGGAGGACTGCCAGCTCAATGCTCACCAGAATGGGTACTCAAAAAATGTTAATAAATTCAACTAAAATAAAATAAAAATTGCATTTATTCTCTTCAGTTTTGACACCATATGGGTTCCCTGCTGTCACATCCAGACAGCACACTCCCTATGCATTTTAGGATAAGGCAAAGTGTTCTACACCCCTATTGAGACTATATGGTCTCCTCATGCTTCCGCCACCTTCACGCTGTGCCATTCAGCCACTTTATATTTTCCTCATGCTGCCGCAAACTCCAGTCTGTGTCATTCAGACACTATGTGGTCTCCCCATGCTGCCGCCACCTCCATTCTGTGTCATTCAGCCTCTATATGGTCTGCTCATACTGATGCCACCCCCAGTCTCTTTCATTGTGCCGCTCTGCGACAGTCATTCTAATAGTGACACCTCTGATCTGCATACTAATTAACAGTATTATTTCACTAACCCAGCACACACCCTATGCGTGTTACAGCAAGACAAAGTGTTCTACACCCCTATTGAGGCTCTCTGTAGGCAAGAAATAGCCATTTTTAATAACGATTCTACGCGAATAAATTCGGACTGAACCAATTTTTTTAAGAAAATTTGAGGAATCTGCCAAATCAAATTATTCAAAAATTTGCTCATCACAAATGTTCACATTTGCCTTCTTCTTGACAAAGAAGCTCAGAGCATTATTAGGTGTGTTACGCCTAGCGCTCCGGGTCCCCGCTCCTCCCCGGAGCGCTCACGGCGTCCTTCTCCCTGCAGCTCCCCGGTCAGCGCTGACCGGGAGCGCTGCTCTGCCATGGCCGTTGGGGATGCGATTCGCACAGCGGGACGCGCCCGCTTGCGAGTCGCATCCCAGGTCACTTACCCGTTCCCGTCTCCTGCGGTCATGTGCTGGCGCGCGCGGCTCCGCTCTCTAGGGCGCGCGCGCGCCAGCTCCCTGAGACTTAAAGGGCCAGTGCACCAATGATTGGTGCCTGGCCCAATTAGCTTAATTGGTTCCCACCTGTTCCCTGCTTATATCTAGTCTCCTCCCTTGCACTCCCTTGCCGGATCTTGTTGCCTTAGTGCCAGTGAAAGCGTTCTTTGTGTGTTTATACCCTGTGTACCAGTACTATTGCTATCTCCCCTGACTACGAACCTTGCCGCCTGCCCCCGACCTTCTGCTACGTCCGACTTTGCTTCTGCCTACTCCCTTGTACCTCGCCTATCTTCAGCAGCCAGAGAGGTGCCGTTGCTAGTGGATACGACCTGGTCACTACCGCCGCAGCAAGACCATCCCGCTTTGCGGCGGGCTCTGGTGAAAACCAGTAGTGTCTTAGAACCGGTCCACTAGCACGGTCCTCGCCATCCCTCTCTGGCACAGAGGATCCACCTCCTGCCAGCCGGCATCGTGACAGTAGATCCGGCCATGGATCCCGCTGAAGTTCCTCTGCCTGTTATCGCCGACCTCCCCACACTGGTCGCCCAGCAAGCCCGACAGATTGCCCAACAAGATCACCAGCTGTCGTACTTGACCACCATGACTCAGCAACTCCAGTCGCAGCTACAGCAGATTCAGTCTCAGCTACAGCAGCAGCAACCATCTCCTCCGCCAGCTCCTGCACCTCTTCCGCAGCGAGTGGCCACTCCTAGCCTCCGCCTGTCTTTGCCGGACAAATTTAATGGGGACTCTAAGTTTTGCCGTGGCTTCCTTTCCCAATGTTCCCTGCATCTGGAGATGATGTCGGATCAGTTTCCTACTGAAAGGTCTAAGGTGGCTTTCGTAGTCAGCCTTCTGTCTGGAAAAGCCCTGTCATGGGCCACACCGCTCTGGGACCGCGATGACCCTGTCACTGCCTCTGTACACTCCTTCTTCTCGGAAATTCGAAGTGTCTTTGAGGAACCTGCCCGAGCCTCTTCTGCTGAGACTGCCCTGCTGAACCTGGTCCAGGGTAATTCCTCCGTTGGCGAGTACGCCATACAATTCCGTACTCTTGCTTCTGAACTATCCTGGAATAATGAGGCTCTCTGCGCGACCTTTAAAAAAGGCCTATCCAGCAACATTAAGGATGTTCTGGCCGCACGAGAGACTCCTGCTAACCTGCATGAACTCATTCATCTAGCCACTCGCATTGACATGCGTTTTTCTGAGAGGCATCAAGAGCTCCGCCAGGAAAAGGACTTAGATCTCTGGACACCTCTCCCACAGTCTCCACTGCAATCTGCGCCTAGGCCTCCCGCCGAGGAGGCCATGCAAGTGGATCGGTCTCGCCTGACCCTGGAAGAGAGGAATCGCCGTAAGGAAGAGAATCTTTGTTTGTACTGTGCCAGTACTGAACATTTTCTGGTGGATTGCCCAATCCGTCCTCCACGTCTGGGAAACGCACGCTCGCACTCAGCTCTCGTGGGTGTGGCGTCTCTTGATGCCAAGTCGGCTTCTCCACGTCTCACGGTACCTGTTCGGATTTCCACTTCAGCCAGCTCTCCCCTCTCAGCCGTGGCCTGCCTGGACTCTGGAGCTTCTGGGAATTTTATTCGGGACTCCTTTGTGAATAAATTCCGGATTCCGGTGACCCGTCTTGTCAAGCCACTCCACATTTCCGCGGTCAACGGAGCCAGGGTGGACTGTACCATACGTTTCCGCACGGAGCCCCTTCTTATGAGCATCGGATCTCACCACGAGAGGATTGAACTTTTGGTCCTCCCCAATTGCACCTCGGAAATTCTCCTTGGACTTCCCTGGCTTCAACTTCATTCCCCAACCCTGGATTGGTCCACTGGGGAGATCAAGAGTTGGGGGTCCTCTTGTTCCAAGAACTGTCTAAAACCGGTTCCCAGTAACCCTTGCCGTAACTCTGTGGTTCCTCCTGTATCTGGTCCCCCTAAGGTCATTAAGGACTCTGCCTGCCACAGGAAATGCCCCTCCCCCCCTCCCAGTTCCATCAGGCAAGCTTCTGTGTCCCCTCATGGCCCTCGTCCTGGTGTCACACTGCCCCGTGCCAGGTCCCGCCCTCTGCCCGCTCTCCCCATTCCTACTCCTGCGGTTCTGCCTGCCGTTGAGGAATCCCTCCATCCTTTCCCGGTGTCCTCATCCCAGGGGAGGCAGTTACCCGATAAAGAGAAGGGGAGACCTAAGGGGGGGGGTACTGTTACGCCTAGCGCTCCGGGTCCCCGCTCCTCCCCGGAGCGCTCACGGCGTCCTTCTCCCTGCAGCTCCCCGGTCAGCGCTGACCGGGAGCGCTGCTCTGCCATGGCCGTTGGGGATGCGATTCGCACAGCGGGACGCGCCCGCTTGCGAGTCGCATCCCAGGTCACTTACCCGTTCCCGTCTCCTGCGGTCATGTGCTGGCGCGCGCGGCTCCGCTCTCTAGGGCGCGCGCGCGCCAGCTCCCTGAGACTTAAAGGGCCAGTGCACCAATGATTGGTGCCTGGCCCAATTAGCTTAATTGGTTCCCACCTGTTCCCTGCTTATATCTAGTCTCCTCCCTTGCACTCCCTTGCCGGATCTTGTTGCCTTAGTGCCAGTGAAAGCGTTCTTTGTGTGTTTATACCCTGTGTACCAGTACTATTGCTATCTCCCCTGACTACGAACCTTGCCGCCTGCCCCCGACCTTCTGCTACGTCCGACTTTGCTTCTGCCTACTCCCTTGTACCTCGCCTATCTTCAGCAGCCAGAGAGGTGCCGTTGCTAGTGGATACGACCTGGTCACTACCGCCGCAGCAAGACCATCCCGCTTTGCGGCGGGCTCTGGTGAAAACCAGTAGTGTCTTAGAACCGGTCCACTAGCACGGTCCTCGCCATCCCTCTCTGGCACAGAGGATCCACCTCCTGCCAGCCGGCATCGTGACAAGGTGGTATACAAATTAGGTGGTGGTAGCAGGCTGTGTGTTGCAGGGCAGATTTTTTTACCCTAGGGGTAGATGGCATTAACCCCTTGTATTCATGATGCCAGGGCGTGGTTTAGCCTATGACCACCGTTGGATCCTGGGCTAGGCACTGGGGCAATAAAGACTCCAATGCCAATTTACGGACAACGGTAGCTTTACTGAGGGTAGACAGTTGGTAAAGTCTATACAGTTCAGCCAGGGCCTAAGGAGGTGACCAGTGATGCAGAGACCTTAAGGGCTTGCTGGGACTTGTAGTAGGACTGGACAATTGAATGCAGACCAGACTTGACAGATGACAGGGACTGACTTGACTTGACTCATAAAGCTGTGACTTTAGCTTACTTGACTTGATGGTGGCTGCAGGACTGGACTTTGAGGTCTCCAACACTCTGGACATACACACTAGGCGACTGCACTGGACCTCAGCTTAGCAGAAGAGCAGAGCTCAAAGAGCGAAGCTAGCTCCATCCAGGGCTTATATGGGGGAGACTAGCAGGGAGCCCATAGGTCACTCTTGGGATCACCTGGTCACTGGTACCTCCTGAGTAACAATCACATGACATATCACATGGTATAACTCTTAAAGCAACATTACATTTTATAACACTTTACATGGTAAAACATATTAACAATGTGGAAACAAGTGCAGGGGGCCTTGGGGCCACTGAAGGAGGCTGCAGGACAGCAGGAGCACGGGGTAACACCTCCCGGACTGGGCCACCACACGTACCTGTTATATCACAGAAAAAAATGCTTATAAATATTACTCACTAGGTCATGCAGATTCTCTATGCGTATGTCTAGCTTCTCTGTATGTGTGTGTCTAGCTTCTGTATTTGGCTCACAAATCCCTCTGTTCTGCTGCTCACTCATTCTGACATCCACTGACATCCACTGTTCAGGGAGGGGTGTGTCCTAGGCAAGCACAGAGCCCACCCTCACTCACCATGCATTCACTTCCTCCCTCCTGAGTCTGCTGTGCTGTCTCCTTATCCAATCACTGCAGGCTGCTCTTTAACCCCCTCCTCTCTGTTTTCATGCTGCCGTCTGATAGCACAGGACAGTAATGAGCACAGAGGAGTGCCAGTCCCGTCCTCACTTCCTGCACTTTTTCCCTGCATGTGCTTCAGCCGGGACAAGGATGATGCTACAGCCATACAGGATTATGTTCTGAATGGTATGGGGATCCCTACTGGTCTTTTTTAAAAGCCATGATTTCTATAAAAAGGAGATATATGTTTTATAAAGTTTATTAGAAAGGTTAATATTTTGCCAAAATGTACAACATATAAAAAGTTATTGAATTTAAGGGTGATTGGGGACATGTGGAGGTATATACAGGAAGAGGAGTGGGGTCCCATTTTGCTTTTTGTCATGGATTTGTCATGTTCTCTCCCTTTAGAGTAAATAATACAAATATTCATAATAAGCCTTCATCTCATCCCATTGAGAATAATCCTTGTAAATATTTTAGGCAACAACTAAAGGGATTTCCTTAAAAATGTGGACAAGTTTGTGCAACCAGGATGTGGAATGAAAGATGGAAATCTGTGAACTTATTTGGAATATACAGTATAACATAATTCTTGGCTTAACTTCAAGAGCCGTCAGTATAACAAGCCTAAATAGTCGGCTATTAGCACAGTACATCACGTGTACCGGAGAGCACACTGATATATCTTTTATTATAGCACCCTCTGGGCTTGGATTTATACATATGATGCTTCCTGCAGTGGAACAGCTTGTTTGCTGCCAATGGCAATTCTTTCATCACATCTGATGCTGTAGAATATTTTTGAAACAGTTTGAATAAGATGTTTCTCAATCGTCTTCACTTGCATCAGAATGAATACATTTACATGGTTAAAGAGCATTTGCCTCCAAAATGAAAACTCAAAGGTAAATGTTGGTGGGGATGAGTGATTGAGTGAACAACCTATGAAAAACCTATGAAAAATTCTACATTTTTAGAATATTCTTAATCTACAACACTCTGTAATTCTGGTAGTTCACTACAGTTGGTGGTCCACTACTTCACTGGTCCACTACATCCCAATGGGCACTCTAGTGGTCCCCCTACATTGCAATTCAAAAAAATCTTAATCCTCCCAGTACTTATCAGCTGCTGTATGCTTCCCAGGAAGTTCTTTTCTTTTTGAATTTCCTTTCCGTCTGACCACGGTGCTTTCTGCTGACACCTCTGTCCATGTCAGGAACTGTACAGAGCAGGAGAGGTTTGCTATGGGGATTTTCTCCTACTCTGGACAGTTGCTTGAATGCTTGAACCCACCTCTGGGTTTTCGAGTTCACCTCTTTTTTCTGGAATTGTTGCCTGTGTATGTGCCATAAATGTCTAAAATGGCAATGGGGGAGATTTATCAAGACCTGTGCAAAGGAAACGTTGCCCAGTTGCCCATAGCAACCAATCAGATTGCTTCTTTCACTTTGCAGAGGCCTTGTTAAAAATGAAAGAAGCGATCTGATTGGTTGCTATGCGCAACTGGGCAACTTTTCCTCTGGACAGGTTTTGATAAATTTCCACCAATATCTTTTACGCCACTGGTCTCCAAACTGTGGTCCTCCAGATGTTGCAAAACTATAACTCCCAGCATGACCACAGTCTTAGTGAATAAGGTGAGCCATAACTCCCAGCAATAAATGTGTGTGATGAGAATAACAACATTGTTGTCGAATGATGTATGTCTGGCCATTTGGTCCCTCACCTCCCTGCAACCTCGTGTCCCTGTTGTCACAGGATTGCCACCTAGTTGTTGGCTCCTTGGCTGGTCAGGGGCCCCCTTGCTGTAGAAAGCATCCTTGTGCACTTTTTTGGGTGATTGTTGCACTGCCTTGGCATCGTTGAAGGGGTACTACCGTGGAAAACTTTTTTTTTTAAATGAACTGGTGCCAGAAAGTTAAACAGATTTGTAAATAACTTCTATTAAAAAATCTTGATCCTTCCAGTACTTTTTAGGGGCTATATACTATAGAGGAAATGCTTTCTTTTTGGATTTCTCTTCTGTCACGACCACAGTGCTCTCTGCTGACCTCTGCTATCCATTTTGGGAAGTGTCCAGAGCAGCATATGTTTGCTATGGGGATTTTCTCCTGCTCTGGACAGTTCCTAAAATGGACAGCTGAGGTCAGAAGAGAGCACTGTGGTCGTGACAGAAGAGAAATCCAAAAAGAAAAGCATTTGCTCTGTAGTATACAGCCCCTAAAAAGTACTGAAAAGATTAAGATTTTTTAATAGAAGTAATTTACAAATCTGTTTAACTTTCTGGCACCAGTTGATTTAAAAAAAATTTACAAAAGCTTTCCACGGTAGTACCCCTTTAAGATGATGAAGGGGCTTCATCATCATCAGGAGAAGAGGGTTGCAGGTTGCCTGTTCGGCAGCAGCTGAGCCAGCAAGGTGGTAGCATGGTTGGCAGTCAGCATGGTGGCAGAAGTGGAAGGTCTAGAGCCAAATGTGCCCGGGGTAGACCACCTGCGTTGTGGCAGCCTACCTTCCTGGGAGGTAGTGGAATAGGGGTCCCTAGAGTCGGTGGCAGTAGCAGTCAATCAGTGCGGACTGGAAATGGGAAAATCAGCTACTTGGTGGTGTAACTGTTTTTCATAGGGCATCCAGAGGAGGTTATCATGGCCACATGCAAGATGTCTGTCGACAGAAGGTGAAGCGTGGTAAAGGTCCAAATGTTGGCACCACGGACCTGAGTCAACATATGCAGCATTACCATAAAGTGGCCTGGAAGAACCGTGGCTCCGATGTGGGGGTCCAGCCTGCTGCATCACCCAGTGGCATGCCTCTCCCTGTTGCAGCCAGCCAAGGTTCCATCACCTCAGCAGAAGGGAGCTGTGTGTGACACCAATCTTCTGTCGGTCCAGATGCTTCTGCTCCCCCAACTTCGAGCCAGCCATTCTGACAGCAATACATTGGCGAAGCCATGTCCAGAAGATAACAGTATGTACCCACTCAACCGACAGCGCAGAAGCTGAATGTGCTCCTGTCCAAGTTGCTGGTGCTGCAGTCCCTCCCTTTTCAAGTGGTGGATTCTGCACCTTTCAGAGAACTGATGGCTTGTGCCGAGCCAAGGTGGAGAGTACCAAGCCATCATTTCTTAGCAAAGAAGACAGTATCAGCCCTGCACAATTTTGTATAATAGAAGGTGGGCCAGTCCTTGAGCCTGTCGGTGTGTACCAAAGTGCACGGCAGGGCCACAACAACAGCAACTTGGACAGATAACGCCGCTTCCACCTCCACGCTCTAAGGCCTGTGACAGTGTGCAACTCCGCCTCCTCATCCTCCACCATCTCCGCAGCCTCCACTGCAGGGACAAGCCTCACTGCCTCTCCATCATACAGGTGTGCAGGGCATGGCGGTGTCACACTGTTCTTCACATGGTTTGCCTTGGCGAACAGAGTCACACAGGGGAGGAACTGCTAAAAGTAATTCATAAAGAAATCGAATCATGGCTTACTCCTCGAAAACTGGAAATGGGAACCATGGTGACCGACAACGGGAAGAACATCTTGTCTGCACTGCGACAAGGAAGCCTGAGCCATGCGCCCTGCATGCCACACGTGTTCAATCTGGTTGTCAAGCGGTTCCTGAAGTGTTTCCCCCCTGCAAGACATCCCAACAATGGGAAAGAAACTTTGCATGCACTTCAGCCACTCGTACACTGCAAAGCACACCATCCTTGAGCTGCAGCGTCAGAGCGGTATCCCCCAACATAGTCTGATTTGCGACCTTACCACACGTTGGACTTCCACCCTCCATATGTTGGACCGACTATACAAACAGAGAAAAGCCATCACCGCTTTTTTGATGATCCAAGCGGATAGGGGGACTCCCTGTGTAACTTCAATGTAAACCAGTGGCAGCTCATATGTGACACCTGCCGTTTGCTTCGGCCCTTTGAGGAAGCCACATTATGAGTCAGTCACCAGGATTACACAATGAACAACGTCATTCCACTGCTTCATTTACTACAACACTTGTTGGAAACGATGGCTGGTCAGGGCACTGGAGATGTAGCGCCTTCATCTCATGAACATATGAGCCCTGTGGGGACTGAACTGGAGGGGGAGGGGCACAGTGGAGTACAGTTTAGGATTCACGAGATAAGCGTTTTTTCTAGTCATCTGACAGGAGAGGAGGAGCAGCTAGAAGAGCTAGAGGGCTATGAGGAAGACGAGACACAGAACCCAGACACACTGTGGCAGTATGCAGTGGAGATGGAGGAAGGGAGTCCTCCTGAGTCACATGCACAAATGGCACGATGCATGCTCACTTGCTTGCGTAGTGACCACCGAATTGTCACCATTCGGCAGCGGGATGACTTCTGGATCTCCACCTTGTTAGACCCTCACTACCTTCACAAAATGGGGGCCTTCTTCACACCCACTGAGAGGGAGGACAAACTGACCTACTACAGAGACATCCTACGTAGTCAGTTGACTGATGTCTATCTGTGCCATCGTCCATCCTCTCGCAGGTCTGACTCAGGGGGCTCTCTACGCTCACCTTTCATGGCTGCTGGGGATGGGTGAGGTGGCAGGAGCAGTACCAGCTCCATCAGCAGCAGCCTGAGCCTACAGTCGCTGATGAGTGGCTTTCTTAGTAACCCCAAGGAGAACTTGTCTGTCCACGAAAAATGTGGAGAGACTGACCTTTGTGAAGATGAATCAGGCATAGATCAGCCAGGATTTCCACCCACCAATGCCTGATGCATCAGAGTAGATTGACCATGCTGCTGCTCCCCAGTTACAGACATTCCTCGCCATCAGACCACAAGTAAGAATTGAGGATATGCATTAGCTAAAACATAACTTTTCTTAGGATGAAATATATATACGCAACAGTTTTTTTTAAATCAAACAAAAGGAAAGGTGTGCAAAAAACACCATTTGCCACCTATACCACCAAGTATTGATGTGATGCAAAGACCTCTAAAAAGTGGAAGGGAACAATGTATGGTCCATTGTAACCGGTGGGGGTAAACACTTCCCCTGTAAGGCCCTACTCGCATTATTAATTCCCTTCTTGGCAAGTGTTACACACCCATAAAAGGACGGCCCCATGCAGGAACCTCACCCTATTTCCCCCTACAAACACTGCCGTTTCCCAGGGTTTTTAGATGGAAATGGAGAGAGTTTCCTGTGTGGGGCCGCCCTTTTTAGGGAGGGAATTAACAGAGAGAGAGAGAGAGAATTTACAGGGGAAGTTTATACCCCCATCAGTTACACTGGACCATACGTTGTTCCCTTCCACCTTTTAGAGGTTTTTGCATCACATCAATACTTGGTGGTGTAGGTGGCACATTGTATTTTTTGCACACCTTTCCTTTTGTTTAATTTAAAAAAAAAGTGGGTCCATATATTTTATGCTAAGCATAATATTAAAAGTAAAGTTTTACATAATGCATATCCTCAATGCTTACTTGTGCACACTAACACTTTTACAAAAGAGACCGTTTTCTTCTGCCTACCTGCCTCAGCTACTATTTTGATCCTGCCACCTGCCTGATGCCACATGTCGGATGCCAAGTTCTTTTTTCACCCACCTTTGTCACTGGGTACTAGTATTGCCACCCACCGCACCACTCTGTCACCGGGTCACTTTCAGGACTCCTGATGCTGCTGCTCCAGGCTGTCTCATTCTGCCACCATATGTTCTCCTCATGCTGCCATCAACTCCAGGCTGTGTCATTCAGCCACTAAATGTTCTCCTCATGCTTCCGCCAACTCCAGGCTGTTTCATTCAGCCACTATGTGGTCTCCTCATGCTGCCACCAACTCCAGGCTGTTTCATTCAGCCACTATATGTTCTCCTCATGCTTCCGCCACCTCCCCGCTGTGTCATTCAGCCACTAGATGGTCTCCTCATACAGATGCCACCTCCAGGCTCTGTCATTGTGTTGCTCTGCGACAGTGATTCTAATAGCAATGGCTCTGATCTGCATGTCATACTGAATAACAGTATTATTTCACTAACCCAGCACACACCCTATGCATGTTACAGCAAGTCAAAGTGTTCTACACCCCTACTGAGGCTCTCTGTAGGCAGAAATAGTCATTTTTAATAGTGATTCACCGCGAATAAATTCGGACCGAACCAAATTTTTAAAGAAAATTCGGCAAATCGGCCAACCCGAATTTTTCAAAAAATTCGCTCATCGACGTCTAAAGGGTCAATACCGGACATCAGCCCGATCGGCAATGTTCGGTATTAACCAGCAGACACGAAGCGCGCTCAGCTTCTGATATAAATATACGTCCATGGTCATTAAGGGGTTAAGGACTTCTCTTGTGCTGCACCCAACTCTCTGCCAAGGACCATTAGAATTGTTTATAACTTTCACAAGAGAACTTATTTCTTCTAGGGGGGCTATGTCACATGAAGACCATAGTCCATGGCATGTACCCAACAACTTGGCTGCAGATATCACAATTACACAATATGGGGTAATTTTTCTAAGCAGTTCTATTTTAAATTGACAAGATTTTTTATGTGTTTACACTCTGTTTGTCCTCGCCAGGCAGTTTTGACAATTGTATAGAAAAGGGGGCGTGAGTTAGAGAAAAGGAGGCGTGAATTAAATGGGCCAAATGAAATGTTTATGGAAGAGAAAATTGTATACCATGTCTGAAAAGATGCTCCAAATCACAAAGTATACACTACTGTGATAAATTCACAGTTTTCACATGGGGGAATTATTAGAAGGAAAGAAAATTCAGTAAATGGTACTATAAATGCGATTGGGTTTCTTGTGGTTTCACAGCACAAACCGTAGCTATGTTACCGGCTGACAGCACAAATGGTTTATTGCTTAGTGCTAGTGCATTGTAATTTTCTTAAATTGCACAGTCCTTGTTTCCATTGGCTCTGCTCCTATGTCTATATAAATATAATAGTACAAACCCAGGCTCTTGTATGCTGTAAAAGTTTTCTCAGTCATTAGTGGTATCCACTACAGTTGTAGAGTTTACTTCACTATCACCTAAGAAAAATACGTATGTGGCAGAGTAAGAGTGTAATATTTCCCATTATATTCACCGAAATCCCTTATCCAACATGAAATATTGGACCACTGGTTTTATCAAGACTAAAGACTAGTGTCCTATGTATGGCTAGCTTTAATGGGATAATCTAGCATTAAAAACTGTGCTTTCCCACCGCCCATTGGCCGGTGTCAGCTCTTTCTCCTCTGTCCCACAAAATTCCTGTCCAACCAATCAGTTTGCAGTGTCCCATGTTCCAGCTATAATATATGGGAAGTTTTCTAGTGGCTGAGAAACCTCTTCAACCTGTTTAGATCCGTGTATGGGGTACTGTAAGTTAAAGGAGCAGTTTTGTGATTTTTTTTATTTTTTTTTTATCATATTGTGCCCAGGCCGCAAAAAAAAAAAAAAAACCTTCCTCTGTTTCCCTGTTGCACCGCTATAGCTCTTCGGTCCTCCGGTCCAGTCTCCTTCCTTGTGCACAGATCGTCACTCTTCAGTCAGCGTATCGCCATCCGGAGAGATGTCCCGCCACAGCCGGTGATAGGCTGAGCGCACTGTCATGTAAGGAGCCCAAGGAGCAGGGAGAAAGCGGGGCCCATGCTCATTAGATGTGTAATGTCCCAGTACAGGTACATGGTTCTATACTACCTGTAGGCCCTGTCAGGTTGAGTCCCTCAGTGACCTGGGGGCTCTCCTGCAGGGACTCCCCTTGTTCTCCTGTTAATTTATTAATTGTGGTTTATGTGCCTTTAAGAGCATAGACAGGATCCTTGTGTCTAGAGAGTATACAGGACTTTTGGAGGTCTCAAGGACCTGTGAGTAAGCCTGTCACATGTTATGTTATGCAGTTATATGATTGGTTGTAACATGTACTCCCAGAGAGCACCAGTTTAACCTATGACCCACAGCTTGACCAATCGGCCTTAGTCCAGTCCCCCACTATATAAAGGGGTCTCTTTCCTCAGACTCTTCTGAGAGTAACATCAAAGTCTTTGCTGAGGCAGCAAGCACCAGAGGCCTTAGAGTCAAATGATCAGCATCTGGAGTACCACAAAGCTACAAGTCTCTCCAGTAAGTCTACAAGTCTATGTCTGCTGTCACTGAAGTTAGTCAAGTCCTGCACATGGTCAAGTCAAGTCTAATTACAAGTCAAAGTCAAGTTAATTACAAGTATTGGTCCAGCAAGCTGCAAGGTCCTCTGGGTCCTGTCCACCTCTCTGGGAATTCTGGCCTTAGCTGTGAAGATAATTACACCTGTCTTCTACTCAGTAAAGCTTCCGTTTACCCATAACTGGTTGTGGACTCTTTATTCACTACTAGCCCGTGGGATAGCAGAGAATCTGGGCATGTGGTGTTCCGGAACCCGAAAACCACACTGGCGTCACGAACACATAGGGGTTAATACCAACCGACCCCCAGGGTTAATAACATCTCATGCCACCACTCTCACCGCAACACCTGTGGTCCCGCCATATTCACCAGCGGTTACCACACATGACACTGTGCACAGCTCATCGCTGCGGCCAGCTATATGCTGACTGCAGTGTGATGATCCATGCACAAGGAAGAAGGAAGTAGACCCGACAGGAGGACCCAAGAGCTATAGCGGCACAACGGGGGAATGGAGAAAGTGGAGAAAGGTGAGTTAATGTATTTATTTATGTTTTTTGATGCCCGGGCACTCCTTTAACCTGCATAACTGTTTTATGTATTGCATTGTTATAATAGCATACACCGAAGTATAATGAGAGTGTAAAGGTTAAATATCTTCATATTGTATCAGATGAGTTATTCATTGATCACTCTTCATTCTATGCAGAAATTCCCAGTAAGGCTGCAGTAAGATTCCCTAGTCCAACCCTTTCTCCACAGAAGGCTGGACCCCCAACAAATACTGTTTAGTCTGAGTTTGGATTTTACCAGACCAGCACCTGTCATAGCTCTGCTTGACATAGATACATCTAGTCTAGAGTGTTTCTTCTAGGTCCAGTAAAGTTCCGGCCACAAGAGAGAAAAAGAGAGGATTTTTCCCAAAAAGGTCGTCTCGAATCCTTGCTATGAGGGCATTGTGCTCAAGTTTTCAGCTCCTGATTAGCCAGAGGAGGAGAAAGATGACCAAGACCCCTCTACGAGGGAACAACAGAAGAGTAGTTAAAATAACATTTTAATGACACAGTGGCCAACTCTTCACTCATCTGCTTAAAAAGTATATCTACTCTGTACAAAAATGACTGCTTTGTACAGAAAGATTTGCACAGAAATGTCTAGTTGTTTCCATGTTACTCAAGTGTCCGGAGTTCTCATTCCCGCACTTCACACTATGGGGACAACTCCTATCCCAAAAGAGTACTTAGGCTCACAAGGGATTATCAGGTTAGCAACACCAACCTTTCATGTGACATCACCACCTACATGCCAAAGGGACAACTACTCAGGGCAGAGAAAAGGAAGCATGGACAGTGGCGACCTATGAATGATCAGCAGCAGATGAGCACAGATTTTATTTTTCATTTTAGACTTGCACCCTGGGTACTTTAAAATGATAAAATTGTCCTCTGTAATACCCCTTTAAAGTTTGTGTCCATCTTTTAAACTCCTTTTTTTATTTCCAGTTTTTTTTTACACATTATTTTATAAATATCTCTATGTAGCTGTCCTATTGTTCATATATGGTGCTTGACACCCTCTGCAAATTTAGTGAAACATTTATCTTACCATTGTGAAAAATAATTTTTTACTCATGTTGAAGCAGATATATTCTTTATAGTAGCTTGACCTCAAAAACTCAATATATGTGAAGCAATTACCTATAGTCTATGATTAACTCCCTTTTCTACTCCAACTTTGGGCTTTAGCTGAGATGAAGAATCAGGAAAATTCTCTAAGTCTGTACTAATTTTGCAAAGCTTGTGCATGGCTTGTGAGTAAACAGAACACCCGGAGCTGCAGTATAGATGTAAGAGGTGTACCCCTTAAAATTTTCCTGGTTGTGTACAGAGATTGTGTTGCTGTGGTTACACCCTCGCCTATCCTTTGTTCTGTCTCTTAGGCCAAGTAGGTGTCGTGTGTGATCACACATGGCCATCTCTGCCTATTAAAGCCTGCAGTGTGCATATACACCTTGCCTGTAAAAAGACTTAGTCTCAGTAGCAAGCATTTATATCCTGCATTTGCATCTATCCTGATTACCTGGTTTTTGTGACTTTGGGTCTGTTTTTGGATTTCCCTCTGGTTCTCAGCTCTGTATATTGCTGTCCTCTTAGTTTCCTAACTCAGCTCGCTGAAAATCCTTTGTGCTTTTTTGTCTCCCTGGAGTTTTGTTTTAGTGCGAATTTACCTTCTTTATCCTGACTCTATTCCCTGACCTTACTGTGTTTCTGTAGTTTGTTATTTTGACTTGTGACGACCCTGCACTTATTCAGAGTAGGGTTTGTCTTCAGGTTGTGGAGTTGTCACCTAGGGCAGATATGCAATAGGTAGGGACAGGGGTTCTGGGTCAATCTAGAGAGCACTAATCCCTGCCCATATATAACAATATAGAATGAAGATCAACCCTGGCCTCGTATGTCATGTGAGGTGTGATTCATGCCTCCTAAGACCTCTTTTACAGATTCGAATACCATAGATAGATAACCTGCAGTTCCTGGTCATGGCTTTTTCCATAAAGGAGCATAACTGGAATTATTCTATACAGCTATAACCCAAGATTCTCTTATTGGCTTTAATTTAATGCTTAGCTGAATCAGCAAACCTGGCTAACGTTCAGAAGACGGCACGTGGGAAGAGTGATGAGCAGAACAGTGGGGAACAGCGCTAGACAAAGCTATCTCTTCAAGAAGCTTCCAGATGAAGAAATCAGCTCCTGAGCCGTTCTTGATCTCCTTCCATAAAACGTGACTGTTGTTGTTTGACTGAATTTTTACATTTCTTCTCATTCCTCTGCGTGAGGTGGAAACCATTTGCAGAACCTATAAAGGTTGATCAGCTGGAAGACTTTGCCAAGGGAAATGGTGTAATATGGGGTATTCCAAGATCATGTTAACAACTGACTCAGACAGAAGAAAAAAAAAAGATGTTGTTTTTGTCAACGAGAATATAACAAACAACAATATAATAGAATTACTATTAAGAATCATATGAGAGGAGTAGAGATGAGAACATATTTGTACCAATCTTTTCTTCTGTTATTCCTTTATTCTGGGGTATTCAGGAAGTTAATTGTATCAATGTGTCACTCATGATGGGGATTAGAATCTCCTGACCGGCCTTAGATGGCCCGAGTATGGTATCTGCTAAGAAAAATGCTTAGAAGTTGAAGAGTCCAAGATGTGACTAAGGCCACTTTCACAAATATATTAGAAGTAGAGCAGGAAAAAACCCTCAGGTATGGCGCTGCAGACTCTTGTAGACAGATGAGGCGGATGCCAAAGGTAATAGGAAAGTCCTCAGCAGGACATTTTATAAAAAAAAACAATAAAATGGACAAGATTACGCGTTTCGGGAGGATCCCTCCCTTCCTCAGATCAGGATCCTGATCTGAGGAAGGGAGGGATGCTCCCGAAACGCGTAATCTTGTCCATTTTATTGTTTTTTTTAATAAAATGTCCTGCTGAGGACTTTCCTATTACCTTTGGCATCCGCCTCATCTGTCTACAAGAGTCTGCAGCGCCATACCTGAGGGTTTTTTCCTGCTCTACTTCTAATATTGACTCCCAGGACGACTTGTTTCCTCCTGCAACCCATCGGCATAGCAGCGACTCGTACTACAGTACCCAGATTATATCGTGGGTGATATGCTTTTTTGCATAGATCTCAAGGTGAGCGGCCATCTATAAGCCCCGTGGGGTTCCCCCCCCACCCACCACCCGATCTATTGAGGGTAAATACACGAGGCGCCGTCCGTCGGTCCTTTCTTTTCTTTTCTCTACAGATACTTTCACAAATAGGGGTGATTTGCCAAGACTGACGTTTTATACACTGGCCTAAAGTAAACCAAGTGTAGGATTGTAGTAGATTTATGCAGACAGATGGCCACTGCCCCTTTACTTAAAACCATGCCTCCTCTATGCCAAGCCCCTCCCATTTGCTAAGCGCTGTGCAGATCAGGCAAATTATTTACACAAAACCAAGAGTCTTCATAAAAATGCCATGATGAGGGTTGGTTAGAGGTTAATTTCATATTTCAACCATAATTTAATTAGTAAATAACTGGGATGAAAGGCAAGTTTAGTAGTGGGGCCAGATCAGCACAGGTGCTGAAGACAGCTCATCACTAGGCTTTAAAGGGGTACTCTGGTGGAAAACACATTGTTTTCAAATCAACTGGTGCCAGAAAGTTATACAGATTTGTAAATTACTTCTATTTAAAAAAAATAATCCTCCCAGTACTTATTAGCTGCTGTATACTACAGAGAAAGTTGAGTTGTTCTTTTCTGTCTGACCACAGTGCTCTCTGCTGACACCTCTGTCCAGAGCAGGAGAGGGTTGCTATGGGGATTTGCTCCTACTCTGGACAGTTCCTGACATGGACAGAGGTGTCAGCAGAGAGCACTATGGTCAGACAGAAAATAACAACTCAACTTCCTCTGGAGCATACAGCAGCTGATAAGTACTGGAAGGATTAAGATTTTTTAATAGAAGTAATTTACACATCTGTATAACTTCCTGGAGCCAGTTGATGAAACAAAAATTATTTCAACCGGAGTACCCCTTTAAAACTAGGGAAGAGTCAGTCTGCAAGTGAGGCTGTGAGAAATCTCTGATAAGGCTTTTCTAAATCTACACTTGGAGCTGAATTTAATAGATTTTCCCCAAAAAAGTTTTGGTCAGTATTTTCAATTAATATTCATAAGCCAAAACCAGAAGTAGGTCCAAAACAGGAAAAAGGTACAAACCAACAACTACCATTTTTCTCTGTAGACTCCACTTCAAATTTTGGCTTAAAAATGCTGAGCCAAATTCTGTTGTATGAAATTGACCTTGGGATGCTTGTACACATATATGTTATGTGCTGCATGATAATAACTACATGGAAAATACACTGTGTGAATTGCTGCGCTTTTTGGCATGGTGACATCAGTCATTTTACCTAAAAATCTACGGCGAAACGGGAAAAAAAATCATTGTGTGACAAAATTGAAGAAAAAACACCATTTTGTAAATTTTGGTGGCTTCCGTTTCTACGCCGTACATTTTTCAGTAAAAATGACACTTTATCTTTATTCTGTAGGTTCATATGATTAAAATCATACCCTACTTTTATAGGTTTGATTTTGTCGTACTTTTGGACAAAATCATAACTACATGCACGAAAATTAATACCTTTAAAATTGTCCTATTCTGACCTGTATAACTTTTTTATTTTTCTGCATTCAGGGTGGTATGAGGGCTCATATTTTTCTCCATGATATGAAGTTTTAATCGGTACCTTTTTTGTTTTGATCAGACTTTTTGATCGCTTTTTATTCCTTTTTTTTATTCCTATTTTTATAGAAAGTGACCAAAAATACGCGAATTTGGAATTTTAATTTTTTTGCGCGTACCCCATTGACCATGCGGTTTAATTTATGATATATTTTTATAGTTTGGACATTTACGCACACGGCAATACCACATATGCTTATTTTTATTATGTTTATATATTTTTTATATGGAATTTGGGAAGGGGGGTTGATTAAAACATTTAATAAGGAAGGGGGTTAATGTGTGTGTTTTTAGACTTTTTTTTAAACTTTTTTTTACACCTTTAGTCTCCTTAGGGGACTTTTAGGAGGAATCATTTGATTCCTCATACAGATCAATAGGGTTCCATAGAATCCCATTGATCTGTGTGCTCTGCGCTCAATTGATAAAGCCTGGCCCTGCCAGGCTTTATCAATCTGAACACCGGAGCTGACATGAAAGGTGAGGTAAGCCCTCAGGCTACCTCCACAGTGGATCGCCCCCACCCGCGATCACGCTGCGGGGGGGGGGGGTGGCGATCCACCCCACTGGACCACCAGGGACAGGATAAAGGCCCTTTGACAGTGGCGATCTAAAGGGTTAATAGCTGGCCGAAGCGATCACCGCATGTTGACTATTAACGCCGGCCCCCAGCTACAAGGATCACCTGAGGACCGGCCGGTATGACGCAGCCTCAAGTCGGGAGCCCGCGTCATAAACCGTTAACGGCACATGAACGAGCATAGACATCCATGGTTGTTAACGGGTTAAGGGCATTACATCAAAGTTGGATCAGCCTGTAGTGGGGTTTTCCACTTTGATTTTGATTGTGACTCCATATCCAGACCTCCATGGGTTGATAAATTTGATTTCCATTGATAATTTTTGTGTGATTTTGTTGTCAGCACATTCAATTATGTAAAGACGAGAGTATTTCATACGATTAGTTCATTCATTCAGATCTAGGATGTGTTATCTTAGTGTTCCCTTTATTTTTTTGAGCAGTGTAATATTCCGAAATAAATAAAATAAAAATGAATTAAAAGTTTCATATATGCAAATGTGGTATCAATAAAAAGAACAGATCATGGCGCAAAAAAATTGCCCCGCAGTCGCGTATACGGAAAAATGAAAAAGTTTTAGGTTGTCAAAATAAAGGGATTTTAAACGCACTAATATGATTAAAAAGTTTGAGATTTTTTTATAGCGGTACAATAATAGAGAAGTACGTAATCATGGGTACCATTTTAATCCTATTGACCCACAGAATAAAGAAAACATGTCATTTTTACCATAAAGTGTACAGTGTGAAAATGAAACCTTCCAAAATTAGCAAAATTGCATTTATTTTAAAAATTTACCCACATTAAAAAAAAATTTGGGTTACGCCATACATTTTATGGTAAAATGAGTGATGTCATTACAAGAAACATCTGGTCGCATAAAAAAACAAACCCTCATATGGGTCTGTGGAGGGAAATATAAAAGAGTTATCATTTTTAGAAGGTGAGGAGGAAAAAATGAAAATGCAAAAATAAAATGGGTCTGATTACTGTCGATTACTGTCACGCCCCCTCCCATAGGCTTGCATTGAGGGGGGTGGAGCGTGACGTCACACTGTGGCGGAGCCTTGTAGTCACAACGCTCCGGTCCCGTGATCGACAGTAATCAGACCTGGAGCGAACACGTTCGGGGAATGATTATAACGGGGTGCGGCGTGCAAGATCAAGAGGGGTTCCCAGCAGTGGGACCCCCCGCGATCAGGCATCTTATCCCCCTATCCTTTGGATAGGGGATAAGATGTCTAAGCGCCGGAGTACCCCTTTAAGGGGTTAAGCTATTGAGTGCATGTTAGTAAGACATAGTATTCCACTGATACCCAGATACAGAGTTTTTAGTCTGTTACCATGGAAAGGTCTGCAAAGGAGCTGTAGATGCTGAACGAGAACATTAAGGCTATCTGTAAGGTTATTTATTTTTCATTTTAGGCGCATGGGAACAATAAAATGACACATACATTCATAAGACAGTGTTATATTATGGTCCCCTTTTATTCGGTGGAATTTCCGACAGCAGTCACAAGCTGTCAGCGTTCTTACTGTTAGATAGCAGAAGCGTAATGAAAAGATAAATCAGGCGCAGAGGTCTTATGATCTGTGGTTTCTCCACTAAGGATAAACACATTTTCCCTTCAAAGCCTTTAGCCAAATATAACAAATTTGATGGAAGGCCATACGGTATCTATCAGTGATCGCAGCACAGACAATGTCATTAGAATAGTCTTTTGTTTAAAGCAGGTCTTACAAAATTGAAATGATTATCTCCTAGCCTGACATGTTTCATATAAAGGGACAGCAGGAGTGTACAGTAAAACATTTCCTATATCACTGTCACTGCTTGCAGTCGTTGAATAGAAGCTTTTATTGCTTACTTTCAGGGGATAAAATCTGTCCAGATGTCATGATGGACATACCAGTGTGCAGCTTGTTAGGGAGAAAATTATTTAATCACCTCATGATTTTGTACATTTGCCCACTGACAAAGAAATGTCTATAATTTTAATGGTCGGTTCATTTGAACAATGAGAGACAGAATTACAACAAAAATTCCAGAAAAACACATTTCAAATAAGTTATGAATTGCTTTGCATTTTACTTAGTAAAATAAGTATTTGATTTCTTTGCAAAACATGACTTAGGCTGGGTTCACATCACGTTTTTCCCCATACGGTCCCGTATGTAATTCATTTCAATGAGCCGACCGGAGTGAACCGGTCGGCTCATTTTTCCCCATATGTGGTTTTCTACCGTACCTAAAACCATAGTAAACCACGGTTTTAGGTACGGTAGAAAACCGCATACGGGGAAAATGTGCCGACCGGTTCACTCCGGTCAGCTCATTGAAATTAATTACATATGGGACTGCATACAGCAGGATACGAGAGCGCAAGTTTTTAGCTCTCCTCTGCCGTATGCGCTCCCGTATGGGGAAAAATGTGATGTGAACCCAGCCTTAGCTCTGGCTGAGGGAAGGAGTTTCTCACCCAAGATTTGACAGCATATGGCCCCATCCATTGTCCCTTTGATGAGGTGAAGTTGTCCTTTCCCGTTAGCAGCAAAACACCCCCAAAGCTTAAAGGGTAGCTCCCACAATCCCTTTTTTTCCCCCTCTCTGTCCCTGCCTATTTCCCATCTATCCCTAACCTCCTCCCTGCCTAATTTTTTTTTTACTATATAAAAAAGGCAGTTTTGTCTGCCTGGTAGCATGCTCACTACCAGGCAGACTTCTCCAGCTGGCACCACGTCACTGATGCCTTCTGGGGCTGACTTCCGCCCTTCATCTAGTTTATCTACACAGGGTGCCTCCAGCTGTTTCACCACTACAACTCCCAGCTTGCCCTGACATCTATTGGCTGTCAGGGCATGCTGGGAGTTGTAGTGGGGAAAAACTGGAGGCACCCCCGCTACCCCTCCCCTGAACCCCGCTACCCCTCCCCTGAACCCTGCTACCTGAACACCCGCTTTTTTTAAATTAAAGTATATTAGAGATATGTTGTAGTACTTAAGTACTACAACATATCAATTTTTTTTATTTCATGACAGTGCCCATTTAAAGCATACCTCTCATATCCCACAAAAAACTGTTATATTTTACTTAGTACCTCATCCTGATCATGTACATATAATTTTATGTCTCTCACATCCATATTTCACTTAAAAAAAACATATTAAAGCTGTTCACGGTCTTTTCAATCCTCTCTTGTGAAGGGGGCCTGTCCCTCTCTTGCATGCACTGTGAATGACTAAGCTTTCTCCCTCACTCTAACAAGTGCTCTAACAAGCCTGGCAGTCAGTCAATCACTGCACTCTGCTCTTTAACCCTTTCATGTCTGGTTTTAGGCTGTACATGTTACACGGAGAGGAGGAATGATTATTGGAGATTGCCTGTACTCTACCACATATGGTGAGTGTATAATTTATATCCTATAACTTATATCTTCCTAAATGAGTACAAAGTTTTTATATCTGACAGTGCCCATTTAATGTTTCCATCTTCATGTTTGATAGTGAGGCCAACATAGAGTCAGTTTGGGTTACGTTGCAGTTTGGTAATCATGCAGTAACTTGTGTAGGTGTGATATATAGACCACCTGGTCAAGTTAAAGAATTAGATGATCTACTAGTTGAGCAAATAGCTAAAATGACAATGAAAGGAGAAGTTATCATTATGGGAGACTTCAATCTTATGGAAGCGAACTGGAAAACCAAGGTAACCAGTTCTGCCAGGAATACAGATATTCTGAATTCCCTACTGGGATTATCTCTACAAGTGGTTGAAAAGCCAACCCAGAGGGAGGCCATATTGGATTTGGTATTCACAAATGGAGACTTGGTATATGATGTTACTGTAGGCGAAAGCTTGGAATCTAGTGATCACCAGTCAGTGTGGTTTAATAGAAAAACAGTGAAGGAGTCACACCACACAAAAACAAAAGTTTTAGACTTTAGAACAACCATCTTTTTAAAAATTAGATTAGTTATAAATTAGTCCTTATCAGACTGGAACTGATTACATGGAGTCCAGGAGAAATGGGACTAAAAGATTAAAAGATGGGATTAAAAGATGCATTATTGAAGGCAACGGATAATTGCATTTGACTTGTCAGTAAAAGCAGAAAAAAGAAGTGACCACTGTGGTACTCTGCAGAAGTGGCCAAAATCATTAAAAAAACTAAAATAAAAAAAGCTAGCGTTTAGTAATTATGAAAAAAAAAACAGATCAATGAAGATTGGGAAATCTATAAGACTAGGCAGAAAGAGGCTAAGCAAGTTATAAGAACTTCTAAAGCACAGGAAGAAAAAAACTAGCTCAGTCTGTGAAAAAAGGGGATAAGACATTCTTCATATATATAAATGAAAAAAGGAAAGTAAAACAAGGAATAACTAACTTAAAAACAAATGAAGGAAGGTATGTAGAAGAGAATAAAGGGCTAGCGGACTGCCTTACTGAATACTTCTGTTCCGTTTTTACAGAAGAAAAAGAAGGAGAAAGGGAGGAAGACTAATGAATCGTTTGATGCATATGTCTTTACAGAGGAAGAGGTTCTGCGTTTTCTGGCTAATGTTAAAGGGCTATTCTAGGAATTTTTTTTATTTGGCTATGCTACAGGGGCTGTAAAGTTAGTGTAGTTCATAATATAGTGTCTGTACCTGTGTGTGACGGTTTTCTCACAATTCTTATGTGATTTTCACCCCAATATTTATTTTTAACAGCATACAAAATGACTGTTGTCTCAGATTTTTCCCAGGTTGCAATGCGGCTGAGACCTGATTCACTAGTCAGCTGATGACAGGGAGCCTGTCTGCTTCAATGGGTGGAGGGATCGCTTGGTGGGAGAGAGATTAATCTGCAACTAATGCAACAGCTGTTTCAATGGGTGGGGTGGCTGATGTGTGGGAGGGAGGAAAATGGAATTATGGGATTTGTAGGCAAAAAAGAAAATACAAACAGGAGATACCAGTTCACAAAATACTAGCCACAGTGTTATGGTAATATCACAACATAGCCATTTAGCCCAAAGACAAGCGCAGATCCCACCTAAGCATGTCCATTACTGTCTGCCAGGTACATACTAAAATCACCTTATGGTGGATAAGTCCTTTAAGACAAATACCGTATTTTTCGCCCTATAGGACACACCGGCGTATAAGACGCACCCAATTTATAGGTGCAAAATCTAAAAAAATAAAGATTTTGAACCCAATAGTGGTCTTCAACCTGCGGACCTCCAGATGTTGCAAAACTACAACTCCCAGCATGCCCGGACAACCGTTGGCTGTCTGGGCATGCTGGGAGTTGTAGTTTTGCAACATCTGGAGGTCCGCAGATTGAAGACCACTGCATAGAAGGTAATACTCACATGTCCCTGCCGCTCCGGACCCGTCACTGCTGCCCTGGATGTCGCTCCATCGCTGTCGCCATGTCCCCGTCACTTCGGAACGTCTCTGCTGCCGGCCGGGTATCCTCGCTCTCCGTCGCCGCCATCATGTCGTTACGCACGCCAAAGCACGTATGCAACGACATGATGACGAGGAAGGAGAGCGCTGGCCATACAGGGGATCCCTGAACGGAGAAGACACCGAGGAGGCAGGTAAGGTCCCTCCCGGTGTCCTGTAAGCACTAACCCGGCTATTCAGTCGGGCTGTTCGGGACCGCCGCGGTGAAATCGCGGCGGTCCCGAACAGCCCGACTGAACAGCCGGGTTAGTGTCACTTTCCCTTCAGACGCGGCGGTCAGCTTTGATCGCCGCATCTGAAGGGTTAATACAGGGCATCACCGCGATTGGTGATGTCCTGTATTAGCCGCGGGTCCCGGCCGTTGATGGCCGCAGGGACCGCCGCGATAGGGGTGTATTCGCCGTATAACACTCACCGACTTTTTCCCCCCAGTTTTGGGGAAGAAAAAGTGCGTCCTATACGGCGAAAAATACGGAAAGTCACTGGGGCTTGATGGGATACACCCAAATTATTAAGAGCTTAGCGGTGAGCTAGCAAAACCGTTAACATATCTATTTAACCAATCACTGGTAACAGGAGTCGTCCCGGAAGATTGGAAATTAGCGAATGTTGTGCTCATTCACAAGAAAGGTAGTAGGGAGGAATCAAGCAAATATAAGCCAGTAAGTCTGACATCAATAGTGGGGAAATTAATAGAAACCCTACTAAAGGATAGGATTGGGGAACATCTAAAATCCCATGGATTGCAAGATGAAAAACAACATGGGTTTACTTCAGGGAGATCACGTCAAACAAATCTTAAAGGGGTTCTCCGCTGCCCTGCCTTACGGAGCACCGCTCGCCGAAAGTCTATGGGACTTCATTGAGGGGGCGGGCGTGACATCACGAGGGGGCGGGCGTGACGTCACGAGGGGGCGACCTCGAACACGGAAGCCCGCACACAGCGTTCGGAGTAATAAACTTCCGGACACTGAGTGAAGCTCCAGAAGGCAGGGCAGCGGAGAACCCCTTTAATGATTTTTTTGATTGGGTGACTAAAATAATAGATGGCGGAGGGGCAGAAGACATCGCATATCTAGATTTTAGTAAAGCTTTTGACACTGTCCCACATAGTAGACTTATCAATAAACTGTAGTCATTGAGCTTGAACTCCCATATTGTTGTGTGGATTAGGCAGTGGCAGACAACTGAGGGTTGTAGTCAATGGAGAGTATACAGACCAAGGTCTTGTCACCAGTGGGATACCTCAGGGATTTTTGCTGATGACACAAAGATATGTAACAGAGTTGATGTTCCTGGAGGGATATGCCAAACGGAAAAGGATTTAGTAAAACTAGAAGAATGGTCAGAACTCTGGCAACTGAAATTTAATGTGGAGAAGTGCAAGATAATGCACCTGGGGCGTAAAAACCCTTGGGCAGAATATAGAATATTTGACACAGTCCTGGCCTCAGTATCTGAGGAAAGGGATTGAGGAATAATTATTTCAGAAGACTTAAATGTAGGAAGACAATGTAATAGAGCAACAGGAAACGCTAGCAGAATGCTTGGATGTATAGGGAGAGGTATAAGCAGTAGAAAGAGAGAAGTGCTCATGCCGCTGTACAGAACACTGGTGAGACCTCACTTGGAGTATTGTGCGCAGTACTGGAGACCGTATCTCCAGAAGGATATAGATACTGTAGAGCAGGGGTCTCAAACTCACGGCCCGCGGAACAAAATGTTGTGGCCTGCTGCACAGGGCCGAATGGAGCTACAACTCCAGGCCCCTATGTTAAAATAGGCCCAGAGGCCCGCATAATATCTGAGAAAGTGGTCACAGAACAATGACTACGGTCGCGAGTGGTGTTAATAGAGCTTGAAGTGGTGTGACCGCTGCCCACATCGGATGTAGAGCTTGTATGCTTGTACGTCTTTGTCCTCAGCTATGGCACTTCCGCTGGCAACTACAACCCCCACCCCCCCGGTCCTCAGCTGCGCCGCGCAGTGCAGGGGTACTTCTGGTAGCGATTCCCACCCCGCGGTCCTCAGCTGCACTTCCGCTAGCACCCCTTCCCCTCCCCCGGTCTTCAAGGAAGAGTGGGGTGCACCTGAACCTGGTAAGATACTTCCAGGGAGAAAGGGGGTGGTGGTAGACTTTTGCTGCTGAGCTTAAAGATGATCAGGGGTGCTATTTCCGGGGGGAATGATCCTGCCGATGGATGATGGGGGTGCTACTACCAGGGAGGGCCCGCAGCACCCTCATCATCCTTCGGCAAGATATCCTCCTCGTAGTAACACCCCGTTCATCCCGGAAGAAGGTGATGCCGATGGATGATGGGGGTGCTACTGCTGGGAGGGGGGTGTTGCTGGTGGATGATGAGGTGCTACTACCAGGGGGGGTGCAGTAGCATTGGCGCTGGCCCAGCAGGGAACTTCTTGGGGGGGGGGGGTATATACATTATACAGACATCTATATCGATGGCTGCATATTGTATAGAGTAAATAGAGGTCTACTTACCGCATTGTTGCGGTCCTGGGCCTCTTCTTCTGTAGCCCCACCTCTAGAGATGACATCCCTAGAGGTGGAGCTACACAAGAATACACTCACAGCCTGCAACGACAGTGGTAAGAATGGCTCTGTTCACATTATATGTTTTTAGCATGCCCTTTTGTTTAAAAATGGCATGTTAAAAATGTATAATGTGAACGGACCTTTTCTGACAGTGTCTTCCAAAGAGGGAGCCTCCAGCTGTTGCTAATCTACAACTCCTCTCATTCCCAGACAGCCAAAGGCTGTTTGGGAACACTCTACTCTATGGGTGCTCTCCCCAGTGGAGAGCGCCAAAAAATGTTGTAATGTACCATTTTCTGTGCTTTTTTTTCTTCTTGTTTCAGATATGCGTATTCTGTCGACCATGTCGATGACCTGCGTTTCTTAAATTTTTTTTTATAAAATTGTAAACGAGGGTTGGTTGTGGGGGAGTGTTTTTTGTAATAAAATATTTTTTTCCATGTGGTGTTTTTTTTTTTTTTAATTTACTTTACAGGCTTAGTAGTGGAAGCCGTCTTATAGACAGAGTCCATTTCTAAGCCGGCTGACATGCCCCCTCAATACAACTCTATGGCAGAGCCGGAGATTGCTGAAGGCAGCGCTCCGGCTCTGCCATAGAGTTGTATTGAGGGGGCATGTCAGCCGCCACTTCTTGCTGTGGTCAACACGCCCCATTCCCACAGGCTGCCAGGGCCCCGTACCGGAGACCGCGGGGGGGCCCCAGCGGTCGACCCCCCGCGATCTGAAACTTATCCCCTATCCTTAGGATAAGGGAAAAGTTTTTCAGCACTGGACTACTCCTTTAATTATTGTTTTATATAGAGGCTCAGAATAACACAGTGAGGAGCCATCTGGGTTCTACTCAAGTTCTACAGAGTGAAAATTTTGTTGTAAGAGTCTCAGCAGTATGTACCAACTGAATTAGAAGGGAAGACTATAGAGAAGACGTCACCTGTAGTCACTGATATTGTGTATTCTCCTCCTTATGTCCTATCAGAGCTGTTGTCACTTCTTTAGCGCTTTCCCACCCTGTGGCATTTGGTATATTTGATTATTGTACTGGAATTTTTCACAATGCGCTACCCCAGTGGCGTCTGTCACAACAGGCTAAAAACTTACTTGGGGGAAGTTAGGTGTGGTGTGACACCATTTTCTAATGCACTGGGTGACACCAACCCTAGAAATGCCAAAGTATTACTTTACTGAGAGAGTAGTGTGATGCATGTAATAGCCTTCCCGCAGAAGTGGTAGCTGCAAATACAGTGAAGAAGTTTAAGCATACATGGGATAAGCATAAGACTATCCTTCATATATGATAGGGATAGACGTAAGGCTATCCTTCATATAAAATAGGGATAGACATAAGGCTATACTTCATATAAGATAGAGATAGGTATAAGGCTATCCTTCATATAAGATAGGGATAAGCATACGGCTATCCTTCATATACTGTAAGATAGAGATAGGAATATGTGGTGAGGTTTGATGAGGGCAGATAGAATTACCCTAGGGGCAGATGGCATTAACCCCTTGTGTTCGTGACGCCAGAGCGTGGTTTATCCTCTACACCACCCAAAGGAATGCTGCTGGATCCTGGGCTAGGCACGGGGCAAATAATGACTCCGACGCCAAGTTATGGAACAAAGGCAGCTTTACTGAGTCAGACAGGTGTAACAGTCTATACAGCTTGGCTAGGCCCACGGAGGTGACCAGTGTCTGTTTCTTCTACCTGAATTCACATCGTGTTTTCTATCCCCTCCTTTTTTTTTTGTTTTACATGTGTCTGCACTCTGCCCAACCCCCTCAGCGCAACCCTATATTAGTAGTAGTTAGCTACACAAGGGCCATTTCTTTCCTAGCAGCCTCCCAGTCTGACTGGGAGCGCATGGTAAGTGAGCATTTGCACCCTGTTCACACTGGTGTGGTGCTGTGCGGCGTCCGTTGCTGCCGTGGTGCCGTGTCTGTGGGGAGGTGCGACCCATGGACTGGTTTGAGTGGCATTGGAGCCTCTCTGCCAGTGGGTCGTTCCCCCTGTGGGCACTGGTGTCGCGGCGGTGGTGGTCGCCGCCCAGTGCTACGCCATTTTATGCTAGGGACGTTAGGGATAGAACAATCGGCACCCACTCAAATTAGATGGCCTTGACGTGGCGAGTGGGCTTGTACATTTTGATCAAAATGTATACTAACAACCTGTTAGTTTTTGAATTTATGCTGAGAAGCAATTAGATCAATATACAATATGTCCATTTCTAAGCCGGGGCTTAGCGTTAGCCCCAAAATCAGCAGTTATATTCTGAGGGAGTGCAGTGTGGGTTGTACTATTATATTTAGAGGATACAGTGTCTGGTTCGGTTATATTAAAGGAGTAGTCCAGTGCTGAAAAACTTATCCCCTATCCTAAGGATAGGGAATAAGTTTTAAGATCACGGGGGTCCGACCGCTGGGGGCCCCTGTGATCTCCTGTGGGGCAGATGGCATTAACCCCTTATGTTCGTGACGCCAGAGCGTGGTTTATCCTCTACACCACCCAAAGGAATGCTGCTGGATCCTGGGCTAGGCACGGGGCAAATAATGACTCCGAAGCCAAGTTATGGAACAAAGGCAGCTTTACTGAGTCAGACAGGTGTAACAGTCTATACAGCTTGGCTAGGCCCACGGAGGTGACAGTGTCTGTTTCTTCTACCTGAATTCACATTGTGTTTTCTATCCCCTCCTCTTTTTTTTTTTTTCCATGTGTCTGCACTCTGCCCCACCCCCTTAGCCCAACCCTATATTAGTAGTAGTTAGCTACACAAGGGACATTTCTTTCCTAGCAGCCTCCCAGTTTGACTGGGAGAGCATGTTAAGTGAGCTTTTGCACCCTGTTCACACTGGTGTGGTGCTGTGCGGCGTCCGTTGCTGCCGTGGCGCTGTGTTTGTGGGGGGGGGGGTCGTTCCCCCTGTGGGCACTGGTGTCACGGCGGTGGTGGTTGCCGCCCAGTGCTACGCCATTTTATGCTAGGGACATTAGGGATAGAACAATCGGCACCCACTCAAATTAGATGGCCTTGACGTGGCAAGTGGGCTTGTACCTTTTGATCAAAATGTATACTAACAACCTGTTAGTTTTTGAATTTATGCTGAGAAGCAATTAGATCAATATACAATATGTAGATGTGCGACGTCTGTTTCTTCTACCTGAATTCACAGTGACTTCAGAGACCTTAGAACTTGCTGGGACTTATAGTGGACTTGGACAATTTGGATGCAGGCCACGCTGACTTGAGACAGGATGACTTGGACTAACTTGACTATGACAGACTATGACTGACTTCACCCCTTCTGTAACTTACCAGTCTTTGACTTGACCTGTGGGGCAATGGACTTGAGAATCCGTGGCTGCTTGACTGACTTTAGGCCTCCTCTGGACTCCAGACACACTCTAGCAGGACTTGACCTCACTGCAACTCAGCATCCAAGAGGGCGAGCAGAGGCTCCACCCAGGGGTTATATGGGGGAGACTCTGAGGGGTCCCATAGGTCACCCTTAGGTCACATGGTCACTGATACCTCACTGGGTTACAATCACATGACAACAGGTTAATTACATGTCAACTGTTCTTAAAAGCATAACACTTTTATATATAATACACAGCATAAAGATAACTTTACATGGGGTACAGGTGCAAGGTGGCCCACGGGACACTGTAGGGAGGCTGCCTGACAGGGCAGCAAGGGTACAGGGGTGCAACTCCTGTACTGGGCCACCACAAACTGCCCCTTAACAACAGCCATCCTCGGTGCCCAGTCCTGGAGGGCGGATGACAGAAAGTGGCTACTGGGGCCTAGCGATGACAACAGTTCCAGGGGAATTAATTCCAAATGTCCTTCACAGGTCTGAGTAAGGAATAACCAATAACTGGGGACGAGTCCAGGTGGCATTTGTGGGCAATGGGGGAGATTTATCAAAATCTGTGCAGAGGAAAACTTGCCCAGTTGCCCATAGCAACCAATCAGCTTGCTTCTTTAATTTTTATGAAGGCCTGTGAAAAATGAAATAAGCAATCTGATTGGTTGCTATGGGCAACTGGGCAAGTTTTCCTCTGCACAGGTTTTGATAAATCTCCCCCAATGTCCTTACATGCAACTTTGTTTAGGGATTAAGAATGGAGATTATGAACATGTGAGACTTGTGAGTCTTGTAACTGCATAAACAACACATTTTGATGCGGATCGGGCTGCCGGAGGCTTTCTACCTGAATACCTTAGCTGCTGGGGCCCTTTGGCACTAGCTACTTTTCCCCAGAACCCTATACACATTTTTAGACAATTTTACAAGATTACCTTTATATGACACTACACGTGTTTTATTTATATTTCAGGGGAACCCTCTGGCCAGTAGGGCACCCTGCACACGAGGACAGGAAAAATGGTTAGACATTTGAACATTTTGATATTACTGACTAGAGATGAGCGAATCGAATTTGATGAATCTGAATTCATTACGAATTTCAGGAAAAATTTCATTCATAACTAATGCGAATATCGCCGCAATTCTATCGTGCAAATTGCTTAATTAAACTATAGTGCAGTCCAGGCTCCAGGGCATCTAAAATGGCGTATCCACATGTGAGGATATGGGGCAAGGAATCCTGGGAAGGCGGGAACAAGGGTAGGCGGGATAACCCTGAATCACATGCAGGATGCAACCTATCAGCAGCCGGTCACCCCTGTGATGTCACAGCCCTATATAATCGGCAGCCATATTGCGGCCAGTCACTTCATCCTTACACTGCAGAGAGATACATAGGGACAGACAGCCCTGTGTGTTACACAGAAAAGCTTTCTCCAGCAGCAATTCACCTCCTAGTCACGTCAGCGTTCTGTTGGACAGAGAGCAGTTTGTTTTTCACAGATAAGCATTCTTACTGCAGCGATTCACCTCCCAGTCACTGTCTAAAGCGTTCCATTATAGAGAGGATCAGAGAGCAGTGTATTGCATAGAAGAACAGCAGGGATTCAGCTCAAGCACAAATCCTGCCTAGAAGCACTGATAGGGAAGGGAGTGAGATTGAGAAAGTGCAATTTTGGGTGGTGTATTTTGGTCTAATGCTGGTGTTGTGCACAAAAACTTTTTTAAGTGTACTGTAGTGCATTTTTCAACCCTCATAAGTGCATACCACATACGTACATCTAACTGTTGTACCATTTTGTTAATTCCTTAATGACCACGGACGTAAATGTACGTCCTGGTTTGGCGGTACTTTGCGCACCAGGACTTACATTTACGTCCTGTGTATGACCGCAAGCTTCGGAGCGGTGCTCGCGTCATACACGGCAGGTTCCGGTTGCTATCAGCAGCCGGGTACCTGCCGGTAATGGCCAACATCCACGATCAAGCAAATGTCCGCCATTAACCCCTCAGATGCTGTGATCAGTACAGCGCTGCCGCGGCGATCCGGTCATCTGTAATAGCGGACGGAGGTCCCCTCACCTGCCTTTGTCCCTCTCCCGGCGTCCCCTGCTCTGGTCTGAGATCGACAGACCAGAACAGAAGATAGCCGATAATACTGATCAGTGCTATGCTCTATGCATAGCACTGAACAGTATTAGCAATCAAATGATTGCTATACATAGTCCCCTATGGGGAAATAAAAAGTGTAAAAAAAAGTTGAAAAATGTAAAAAGAAAAAGGAGAAAAAAAGTGAAAAATCTCCTCCCCCAATAAAAATGAAAATTGTCAGTTTTTACCATTTCACTCCCCAAAAAGCGTACATTTTTTTTTCTAAACATATTTGGTATTGTGCCATGTGTAAATGTCCGAACTATCAAAATTTCATGTTATTGATCCTGTATGGTGAACGGCGTAAACATTAAAAAAATGTAAAAAGTCCAAAAATGCAGCTTTTTGTCCCATTTTAGTCCCCCCAAAAATTAATAACAAATGATATAAAAGTTTTATATATGAAAATGTGTTATCGATAAAAAGTACAGATGACAGCGCAAAATATGAGTCCTCATACCACCCTATATGCAGAAAATGAGAAAGTTATAGGTGGTCAAAATAGGGCGATTTTAGACTACTGATTTTGTACAAAAAGTTTTAGATTTTTTTTAAGCGGTACAAAAATAAAAAAAGTATCTAGCCATGGGTATCATTTTAATCGTATTGACCCACAGAATAAAGAACACGTGTCATTTTTACCGTAAAGTGTACAGTGTGAAAACGAAACCCTCCAAAATGTGCAAAATTGTGGTTTTCATTAAAATTTCCTCCCTAAAAAATGTTTGCGTTCGGCATACATTTTATGTTAAAATGAGAAATTGCATTACAAAGTAAAATTGGTCACGCAAAAAACAAGCACTTATATTGGTCTGTAGATGGAAATATAAAAGAGTTATGGATTTTAGAAGGCAAGGAGGATATGCGAAAACGCAAAAATAAAATTGGCCTGGTCCTTGAGGTTAAAATGGGCTTGGTCCTTAAGGGGTTAAGGGCCTAGATACTGGCAAAAGTACTCACCAGCTGGTGTTGTACACAAAAACTTTTTTAGGCGTACTGAAGTGCATTTTTCTGCCCTCATAAGTGCATACCACATGTGTACATCTAAGTGTTGTAATATTTTGCTCCTGATAAAGTCTTAAGGGCCTAGATACTGTGAAAGGACAGCCAAAAGTACTCACCGGCTGGTGTTGTACAGAAAAACTTTTTTAAGTGTACTGTAACGCATTTTTTCTGTACTCATAAGTGCATACCACATATGTACATCTAAGTGTTGTACCATTTTGTTCCTGATAAAGTCTCAAGGGCCTAGATACTGTGAAAGGCCAGGCAAAAGTACTCACCAGCTGGTGTTGTACACAAAAACTTTTATAAGCGTACCGTAGCGCATTTTTCTGCCCTCATAAGTGCATACCACATACCTACATCTAAGTGTTGCAAAATTTTGTTCCTGATAAAGTCTTAAGGGCCTGGATACTGTGAAAGGCCAGGCAAAGTACTCACCGGCTGGTGTTGTACACAAAAACTTTTTTAAGCTTACTGTAGCACATTTTTCTGCCCTCATATGTGCATACCACATGCGTGCATCTAAGTGGTGTACTATTTTGTTCCTGTTAAAGTTTCAAGGGCCAATATACTGTGAAAGGCCAGGCAAAAGGCAAAAGGATATCAGTGACGTGCAGACACTTGTTGATGATGATGAAGCCGATCGCAATTGGGAGCCGAGTGCAGAAGGGGCTTCATCATCATCAGGAGAAGAGGGTTGCAGGTTGCCCATGAGGCAGCAGCGGAGCCAGCAAGGTGGTAGCATGGTTGGCAGTCAACATGGTGGCAGAAGTGGAAATTATGGAGCCAAATGTGCCCGTTGGAGACCACCTGATTCGTGGCAGCCTACCTTCCCAGGAGGTAGTGGAACAGGGGTTCCTGGAGACGGCGGCAGTAGCAGTCAACTAGTGCTGACTGTTGGTGGGAAAATCAGCTACTCGGCGGTGTGGCAGTTCTTCACCAAGCCACATGCAAGATGTGTCGGCAGAAGGTGAAGCGTGGCCAGGGTCCCAATGTTGGCACCTCGGCCCTGTCAACATATGCTGTGCCACCATAAAGCGGCCTGGGAGAACCGTGGCTCTGATGTGGTGGTCCAGCCTGCTGCATCACCCAGTGGCACGCCGCTCCCTGTTTCAGCCAGCCAAGGCTCCACCACCTCAGCCGAAGGGAGCTGTGTTTCATACCCTCCTTCTGTCGCTCCAGATGCTCCTGCTTCTCATACTTCGAGTCAGTCATTCCGCCAGCAATCCATGTGCTCCTGTCCAAGTTGCTGGTGCTGCAGTCCTTCCCTTTTCAAGTGGTAGACTCTGCACCTTACAGAGAACTGATGGCTTATGCTGAGCCGAGGTGGAGAGTCCCAACTGTCATTTCTTTGTGAAGAAGGCAATACCAGCCCAGCACAATTTTGTGGAAGAGAAGGTTGACCAGTCCTTTAGCCGTTCGTTGTGTACCAAAGTGCATGGCAGCGCCGACGTCTGGAGCTGTAACTATGATCAGGGACATGTCCTTTACAGCCCACTGGGTGAATGTGGTTCCTGCACAGCCACAACACCAACTTGGACAGGTCACGCCGCTTCCTCCTCCATGCTCTCAGGCCGTTTGTCCCGTGACAGTGTGCGACTCCTCCTCCTCATCCTCCACTGTGTCCTCAGCCTCCACTGCATGGACAAGCCTCACTGCCTCTCCAGCATACATGTGTGCAGGGCACAGTGGTGTCACATTGTTCTTCACATGGTTTGCCTTGGCGAACGGAGTCACACATGGGAGGAACTGCTAAAAGCCATTCATAAGGAAATCGGAGCATGGCTTACTCCACGAAAACTGGAAATGGGAACAATCGTGACTGACAATGGGAAGAACATCTTGTCTGCGCTGCAACAAGGAAGGTTGAGCCTTGCGCCCTGCATGGCACACGTGTTCAATATGGTTGTCAAGTGGTTCCTAAAGTGTTCCCCCCATTTGCAAGACATCCTAACAATGGGAAGGAAACTTTGCATGCATTTCAGGAACTCGTACACCGCAGCCTGAGTCTACAGTCACTGATGTGTGGCTTTCTTCATCCGCATAGTGAAGCAACTCATCAGCAGCAGGTAGACCTGGAGCAGGACCTGAACCAGCAGGTGGTGGCATACCTTGAAATGCCCATGCAAACGCACCTTGAATATCTGGATTTCTGGACAGCCAAACTTGATTTGTAGCCACCACTAGCAGAGTTTGCCCTGGAAAAGCTGTCCTGCCCGGCCAGTAGTGTGCCATCAGAGCAGGGTATTTAGTGCAGCGGGGTCATAGTCACCCCAAGGAGAACTAATCTGTCCACGAAAAAATGTGGAGAGACCAACCTTTGTGAAGATGAATCAGGCATGGATCAGCCAGGATTTCCGCCCACCAATGCCTGATGCATCAGAGTAGATTGACCATGGTGCCACACCAACACAGATTTAACCCCTTAAGGACCAAGGACGTACCGGTACGTCCTGCATCCTTTCCCTTTCTATAAGTGGGTCGGGCCCGGTCTCTAACAACGGTGTTTTTTCTTCAACTTTGTCGCACAATGATTTTTTTTCCGTTTTGTCATAGATTTTTGGGTAAAATGACTGATGTCATTACAAAGTAGAATTGGTGGTTCAAAAAATAAGCCATCATATGGATTTTTAGGTGCAAAATTGATAGAGTTATGATTTTTCAAAGGTAAGGAGGAAAAAATGAAAGTGCAAAAATGGAAAAACCCCTGGTCCTTAAGGAGTTAAGGCACTGCTCCCCAGTTACAAACATTCCTCCACATCAGACATTTTTTCACCCACCTTCGTCACCGGGAACTGGTATTGCCACCCACTGCACCACTCTGTCACCGGGTGACTTTCAGGACTCCTGATGCTGCTGCCACCTCCACGCTGTGTCATTCAGCCACTATATGGTCTCCTCTTGCTGCCGCCAACTCCAGCCTGTGTCATTCAGCCACTATATGGTCTCCTCATACTGCTGCCACCTCCGCGCTGTGTCATTCAGCAACTATATGTTCTCCTCATGCTGCCGCCAACTCCAGGCTGGGCCATTCAGCCACTATATGGTCTTCTTGGGACAATTCTGGGACATTGCCTACATTTTTTTATGGTAGCACTAGCTACCATAAATCTTCAATTTAAATTTGAAAATTCTTCTTTTGATCTTAGGGATTGTTGAGCCCTATTGTCTTCTCATACTGCCGCCAGCTCCAGGCTGTGTCATTCAGCCACCATATGGTCTCCTCATGCTGCTGAGACATTACATACACATTTTTATGGTAGCACTAGCTACCAGAAATCTTCAATTTAAATTTGAAAATTCATCTTTTAATCTTAGGGATTGTGAGGCCCTATGGTCTGCTCATGCTGCTGGGACATTAACTAAACATTTCTATGGTAGCACTATTTAGCATAAATCTTCAAGTTAAATTTGAAAATTCATTTTTTTATTTTAGGGATTGTGAGGCCCTATGGTCTACTCATGCTTCTGGAACATTACCTAAACATTTTTATGGTAGCACTAGCTACCATAAATCTTTAATTTCAATTTGAAAATTAATCTTTTAAGCTAGTAAAAGAATTCACAGGCGCTCTAATGGATAGGAGAATGAATGAGTATAGTTGTATGTTCGTTGTAATGAATAGTGAGTAATAGAAAGTGCTGCCTTGTATATAATTGGGTTCCTGCTTGCCCCAATATATGGGTAAAAATACCCGTGAACAAATAAAGTAAAAATATATATACTGGCGCACAGTGGGTAAGGTATAAAAACAAGAATTTTATTTTGTCATAAATAGTATAAAATCCAGATATGACTATACTATAAAAACAGCAGCAGGATATTGCACCAACATCCAAATATTGCACAAAAACCCGGGTATGTGTCAATGCCCATCTGGAAATCCGATGAGGATCAGAGTTCCTGCATGTAGAGAAAAATATGTGGTGCTTCAGTATAACTGATAAGGTACACAGTATATTGAGCTGATGATTCAAAAGTATATACGCACCTATATAGATGCGTGCGTGAGTATGTCTCTATCAGGCCAACATAGTGGAGGTCCGAGTTCAGAAAGGTATGACTAGATAGGAATAAATATGTAGATAATTACTACATGCACCTTCCTGAAATATTGGGAAAGATGTATAGGTGTTTTCTCTAACCTGCTGTTTGAGTTGATAGATGTAATTAAGCAGAATGCTTTATGCTGCTTGGTGGTGCTGAGTATCGGAGCGCTGGATTGCGTTGTGATGGTATACTGAAAACAATAAGTGGAGCTATAGGTGATGCATTATCATACATATAGTCCCGCGTGTGCAATGCCGCTTTTAGCCGTAATGTGGTACCTGCATCCGTGAAGATATAGATGCTCCCAATGTCTTCTAGTTGGCAGTGTAGGCGGACTGGTCCGGGAAGGTCACTTTGTGGTTCTCGGTGCGTGGGATAGTGCGGGAGACAACCCCAGCAGGTGGCATCTCTACCGCTCTCGGTCACCTCGCTGCACAAGTAAAGGAGAAAAGAAAAAAGAAAAAAGTTGCCGCGTGTGACGTCACTACGGATCTATGGATGCACCAAAAAGGTGCGAAAAATTTGCCGCAGCTCAAACTTCAAGCAGGAAACTTACTGTAAACCTACCCGTGTGAATGTACCCTGTAAATTCACATGGGGGGGGGGGGGGGCAAACCTCCAGCTGTTTCAAAATTACAACTCCCAGCATGTACTGGCAGACCGTGCATGCTGGGAGTTGTACTTTTGCAACAGCTGGAGGCACACTGGTTGGAAAACCTTCAGTTAGGTTCTGTTACCTAACTCAGTATTTTCCAACCAGTGTGTCTCCAGCTGTTGCACAACTACAACTACCAGCATGTACTGATCGCCGAAGGGCATGCTGGGAGATGTAGTTATGCAACAGATGGAGGTGCGCAACTACAACTCCCAGCATGCTGAGACAGCTGTTAGGGCATGCTGGGATTTGCAGTTTTGCAACATCTGGAGGGCTACAGTTTAGATTCCACTGCACAGTGATCTCCAAACTGTGGCCCTCCAGATGTTGCAAAACTACAAATCCCAGCATGCCCAGACAGCAAACTGCTGTGTGAGCATGCTAGGAGTTGTTGTTTTGCAAGATCTAGAGGGCCACAGTTTGGAGATCACTGTGCAGTGGTCTCCAAATTGTAGACCTCCAGCTTTTGCAAAACTACAACTCCCAGCATGCCAAAACAGCTGCCTGGGCATGCTGGGAGTTGTAGTTTTGCAACATCTGGAGGGCTATTGTTTAGAGACCACTGTATAGTGGTCTCAAACTGTAGCCCTCCAGATGTTGCTAGGCAAGTCAGCGGCTTCCGCAGGATCCAGGGAGCCAGCTGCACGACATCGCCGCCCGCCGATCACCGTCACCCGCAGATCGGTAAGTGACCTTCGGCGCCGGTCCCTGTCGGTTTCCCCATCCTGCCCTGCCTATTGTGGGTGGGCAGAAAGGGGAAACCGAAAGTAACCCCCCCCCGCCCCCGATCTGCTATTGGTCGTCTCGTCTATACGACCAATAGCAGGGATGGGAGGGGTAGCACCCCGCCACCTCACTCCTATCCCTTCAGGGGGATCGTCGGTGTCTTGGACAACCGCGATCCCCCTTATATTCCGGGTCACCATAGACCCGTAATGACCCGGAATAGCAAGTGTGAATTCACTTGCGATTTGCTGCGATCGCCGACATGGGGGGGTCTAATGACCCCCTTGGGCGTTTGCACAGGATGCCTGCTGAATGATTTCAGCAGGCATCCCGGTCCGATCCATGCCTGGTGCGCGTCGGGGACCGGAATTCTCCATGATGTACGCGTTTGTCATGGGTCCTTAAGTACAAGGGTGTACGTGTACATCAAGGGACCATAAGAGGTTAAACAATACAGTACAACAACATTTGCCTTCACCTGTGCAAAATAGAAACAGAAATATATTACTCTGACAGTATATATACCGCTCCACAGTTCTGGTACGTTTAGAGTTCTCATTAAAGGATTACGGCTAGAAGCCGGGCACATACACTTATGCAAATGGTTACAGGAGTTCTTGGTGAGTCGACCAGGCAGTTTTTATTAAATGTTGCTGAAACCTGAAAACAACAAGAATACTTCACACACAAAGTTAGTCTCATGACTTTTTAGAAAAGTGGGTACACGTAGTCTCTTCAGCAAGGGTACTTGCCATCACAGTCAGACTGCTTCCGAGGCTGGGACATGTAACGGGCCCACGGGACTGTGACCCTTCCAAGGGACTCACTCGGTGTTCCAGTTTACCCGGGATAAGGTAGACCCAGTAATGGTGGGGCTGATGGTGACCACCATTTGTACGGCAGCAGCTTGCGCCACTGGGGGAATAGACAGTGGTGCCTGTTGAGCCGGCAAAACCTCCTCTGCAGGAGTAGGCCAAGGCACTTTAGCTGGTGCCCGCTGATTAGGCCAAACCTCCTCAACAACAGGAGTAGGCCTGGGCACATCTGTAGATGACTCGTGCAGAAACTTTGGGGCCATGACAGGCGCCTCGGGCAAGAAGACCTCTTCCTCTTGGATGGTGCAGCTCCAGGATGCCCAAGAAAGGGGGAAGCTTATTTTGTGTGGCTGAACAAGGATTGTCGGGCGTATTTAGTGAGCACTTTGGGTGAAAAACTTTTGTATCTATTTAAGAATATGATATTGGTGATCTGCAAATCGATCTTTGAACTATAAAAATTGAATACTAAAGAAAAAGCATTAAGAAAATAAATTTGATTGTCAAGTGTGATTTACGTCTATCACTGGTTACTATTGGAGATGGAGTGGAGCCTCCATATTTAACACACTTACATACTAGTGCGCTTCAAGGTTTAACTCTTTGTTTGCCATATTGCCTCTTTGATGGTGCCTCTGATTTTAGGTGGCAGCAAACAAAAGGGATCTGCATCCCAGTCGTCCGATAGGAAGTAGGCAAACAATCTGTTTTGGATATTTTGGACGGGTCACCGCAGCCGCCCATTCTCTTCTCATACTCTGTACAGGAGTTTGCTCCACGAACTCCTCGCTCTCTAGAGAATGCAGTGGTGGGGGAAGATAGTCTCTCTGCACTGCCCGATGATTGACCAAGATGGTCCCACCATGACGACAGTCCAAGAGGGTGCCAAACCTCCGCACTTTGTAAAATTTTACAACCGTGGCTCTGTGGCATCCCAGGGGTGGTTCTCCCTCTCGTGGATGCTCCAACTTTCTGATGTACAGGGCCTCTAATGCTTTGGTGTCTTGTTACTGTGCCTGTCGCATCTCATATGGCAGCAGCTTCTGGCCCATATTCTTTCCTTCTTTGTGCCCTCATCTCCTCCACTATTTAGGCCACCTGGGCTTCTCTCTTAGCCCTCTCGGACTGGGCCATCAGAACTGGAGGATGGGGCTTCTCTGGCAGGGGAAGAAGGTGCTCTCGCATATAGTGGATCAGTATTGGCTCATCGCCAAACAGCCACCGGGGCAGCGGTGGTGACTGGGGACGTGCTGTGGGCTTCTGGACTTGGGGGGTTTGCTCTGGGCTGAGGGTAGAGGGAGGGATAGAAAAAGCGGCATCAGCTGGGGTACTCACTTCTGACTCCTGTGTGTCGATCTCCGCCCAGGATCCCCAGGTCTTGTGATGAAGGGACAGCCTCACCGGCGACGCTCCTCTAGAAGATGCCTGCGTACCTCCCGCCGGGGTTGCTGGCCAGTCTCCATCGTCCTCGGGCAGTGGGACTTTAAGATAGCCCTCCTTGGCCCCAATGGAGATTCTTTGCAGACATTCCACCTGCTCTTGAAACATGTGCGCGCGGTGACTCTCCGGGCCTCTGCTGCCATATTGGAACTCTCCGACCTCGTGCTTGCCTGTCCTGCCATGTTGCTCCACTCACAGACTTCCGGCAAACTGAGGAGGTCCAGCAGCGCTGCTTCTTTTATGCAGGATTTCAGGAAAATGGCAGCCGGACGGAAGCGTATCAGCGGTGCAGTGCTGACTTCCACTCCCCCGGCAACAAGGGGCAGATCTTCACAATTCCATTTTGGATTCGACACAGCAACGTGGCTTCCACATGGCTGATTTTACACATGGTCGGCTCAAAACGTGTACAATTCACAATGGCAGATAACAGTCTTTTTTCACCTTCCCCTCTATTTTACAAGCGCCTCGCAATACACAGATTCCACTGACAAAGTCCCGTACACTTTCTGGTGCAATTTTTGTTCGCATCTGCGCATTCGCATCAATACTGGACACAGTTCAGACTGGGGGGGGGGTACTTTTTGCATAAGGGCAAACCCATAACCTGTTCATAGGACGCCAAAAGTTGTGGTGAGGGTGTTATGAGGGCAGATGACGTTACCCTAGGGGCAGATGAAGTTACCCTAGGGGCAGATGGCATTAACTCCTTTTGTTTGTGATGCCAGGGTGTGGTTTATCCTCTACACCACCTGAAGGAATACCGCTGGATCCTGGGCTAGGCACGGGGCAAATAATGACTCCGACACCAAGTTACGGAGGCAGACAGGTGTAACAGTCTGTACAGCTTGGCTGGGCCCACTGAGGTGACCAGTGACTTCAGAAAACTTAGGGCTTGCTGGGACTTATAGTGGACATGGACAATTTGGATGCAGGTCACACTGACTTGAGACAGGATGACTTGGACTGACTTAACTATGACAGACTATGACTGACTTTACCCCTTCTGTAGCTTACCAGGCTTTGACTTGACCTGTGGGGCAATGGACTTGAGAATCCGTGGCTGCTTGACTGACTTTAGGCCTCCTCTGGACTCCAGACACACCTAGGACTTGCTGCAACTCACCATACAAGAGAGCGAGCAGAGGCTCCACCCAGGGCTTATATGGGGGAGACTCTGAGGGGTCCAATAGGTCACCCTTAGGTTACATGGTCACTGATACCTCACTGGGTTACAATCACATGACAACAGGTTAATCACATGTCAACTGTTCTTGAAGGCATGACACTTCTATATACAATAAATGGCATAAAGATAACTGTACAAGGGGAACAGGTGCAAGGTGGCCCAGAATGTCACTGTAGGGGGGCTGCCTGACAGGAGATAGAGATAGTCATAAGGCTATCCTTCATATAAGATAGGGATAGGTATAAGGCTATCCTTCATATAAGATAGAGATAGGCATAAGGCTATCCTTCATAAAAGATAGAGATAGGCATAAGGCTATCCTTCATATAAGATAGAGATAGACATAAGGCTATCCTCCATATAAGATAGAGATAGACATAAGGCTATCCTTCATATAAGATAGAGGTAGGCCTAAGGCTATCTTTCATATAAGATAGGGATAGGTATAAGGCTATCCTTCATATAAGATAGAGATAGGCATAAGGCTATCCTTCATAAAAGATAGAGATAGGCATAAGGCTATCCTTCATGTAAGATAGAGATAGACATAAGGCTATCCTTCATATAAGATAGAGCTAAACATAAGGCTATCCTTCATATAAGATAGAGGTAGGCCTAAGGCTATCTTTCATATAAGATAGGGCCAGGGACTATTGATAGGATTCAGATTATTGGACAGATTAGATGGGCCAAATGGTTCTTATCTACCCACACATTCTATGTTTCTATGTTTGATGGTGAAGATAATGTTCTTGGGGTGATAGGAAGCATTTCTTCTCCTCTAAACATGGCGAGTTAAGTTGATGCCAAATTTCTTGATTTTGGTCTCATCTGACCACAGCACTTTCACCCAGTTCCCCACTGAATCATTCAGATTTTCATTGGCAAACTTCAGATGGGCCTGTTCATGAACTTTATATAACAGGGACACAATGTGGGGACTGCAGGATATCAGTCATTCATGATGTAGTGAATTACCAATTGTTTTCTTGGAGACTCTGGTACCAGCTGCCTTGAGATAATTGACAAGAACACCCCCCCCCCACCCCCCACCCCCCCCCCCCCCCCAAAAAAAAAAAATCAAAGTAATTTATAACTTATAATTCTCAAATAGAAAAGACAGATCTGCCACAGTCATATAGATGGACCTTAGGCTGCAAACCGCTTGACTAAGAATATTCCAACAGTCAGGTACGTTATGTTAATTTTCCTATGCAGGGTCATGTAAATAGGCTGCTGTCGGTGGTGCTGCTTGTATGAAGTAACTTCATGTAACAACAATCTCATGAGAAGACATAGGAACGGAGCACTCACCTCCATTTTTGTAACAAGCGAGATACTTTATTTGACCGCGGAGATACATACACATCAAGGGAGGCAAGACAGATGATGCGGGGGGGGGTCCACAAACAAGGGCGACGGTCCGTTTTGCTTCATCAGGCCCTCAAACGTGATGACATCAGACAGGTGAGTATATAGTTCCGGCACCTATGTTACCTAGGTAACACTATGCAAACTTTACATTAACACCTTCAGTGCTGAACAAAAAAAAATGTGAACTAAAAACAACACAGCCTTTGTAATGAGCAACAAAAGGAGCAACAACTCTTTACCTGTTTCCTTTTGTTGCTCATGTGTTGTTTTTAGTCCAAATTTTTTTTGTGTTAATGTAAAGTTTAGATAGTGTTACCTAGGTAACATAGGTGCCGGGACTATAAACTCACTTGTCTGACGTCATCATGTTTGAGGGTCTGACAAAGCGCCCTAAGCCGTGATACGGACCGTCGCCCATTGTTTGTGGACCCCCCACCCGCATCATCTGGCTTGCCTCCCCTGATGTGTACGTATCTCCATGGTTAAAAAAAAGTATCTCGCTTGCTACGAAAATCGAGGTGAGTGCTCCGTTCCTATGTTCATTTATAATTTATTTTTCTGGATTAAAATTACCATCAAAATTATAGATCATTTATTTGTCAGTGGGGATGAACAAAATCCACAGGGGACCACATATTGGGGTGTATGGGGACCACATATTCTGTTTGTGATTCAAATACCATAGGATGGAAGCACGTCTGATATAAATGGGCGGTGCATACAACAATATTTCGAGCCGAGATTGCTCTTTACCTTGTGCCAGGATAAGTTACCTTTAAAGCCAGGTGAGGGCCAGTACAGGACCCTGCAGGCCGTCTGTTCCCTACATAGAAAGCTATTTCCATTTCTAGCAGCTCTTTATGATTCCTATATATAAGGACCTGTGTTATCTACATTAACTATCTTTTTATTGTTTTTTTTTTGTCTTCATTTTTGTTGGATTGACATAATGTTGGCACCAGAACCAGTGACTGGTTTTCCATAGAGTCTTGGTCTGAAGTTACAACATTTTCACCTTACAATGGTCGTCCCAGAACGAATTAATAATGTAACCCGAGTGATCGCTGTATTGCATTATTTCTTCATCAGAGAAGTCTAACAGCTGGTTATATATTATCTGCTAAATCTTCTATATCAGATCATGTGAGTTTTTTTAGATTATGTTTCAGTTCAGTGCTCAATGCTCAAACAGCAGGTCAACTCACCCGGATGTCCCAGGACCCGGACGCTCAGTTATACGTAATTTTTACCTGATTGCAGGGGACAGAGGTAATTAAAGAAAAAAAGGTATGTAGTTTGTGGCAAACTGGTGCACTACAATAACTCTCTACTCTTCTAGCCAGGGCCATAAATTTGATGTGTGAACACAGCCTTAGGCTGTGTTCTCACATTTGTTTGTGAACAATATCACCATTGCCATACCAGCAGTGGCGTAGCTATACAGGTCGCAACGGTCGCCATGGGGACCTGGCCGACAATCGCTATCATTACTTAACAGTTAGCGCTGCTGATGAACGGGAACATAAGGGAGACCAGATAAGGGCAGGGCAAGGTCCCCCGGCCCCAAGTAAAGTCGGCTGGGGGAAGGGACACTGCCGCTTTAAGAGCAGCAGACGTCGGAAGCACGCACCTGATGTCACGGTCCCTGCCCCAGCTGCGCAGGAGAAGGAGGAATCCCGCCGCCGCCTAGTGATGGTGCATCCTCCCCGCAATGTGAGGAGGTGGACATGGCTGTAAAAGAATGGAAGGTCAAAGGTGAGAGTGGCGGGGGAGGGTTAGCTGAGCATGGAGCAGTGTTTCCCAACCAGGGTGCCTTCGGCTGTGGCCAAACTACAACTCCCAGCATGCCCGGACAGCCAAAGGCTGCATAGAGAAGGAGTCTAGAGAAGAAGGAATGAGGGTCTGGGGGACTTAGGAGTCTGAAAAAGAAAGGGTCTGGAGGAGGACTAAGGGGTCTGGGGGGAATAAGCTCTTGTCCACACTGCGGACATTCTGCCCTTAGGGGTTTAAAGGAAGGACTTAGAGGGTAATTTTCAGGGTCATGATGTCTGGCGAGGTATATTTAGGGGGCACATTGTGTGGCAGAGTTATATTTAGGGGGTGCAGTGTTTGACAGGGTTCTAATTATTGTTGTCATACAGGGGATGTGGATTTGCTGACAAAGTGAGGACCCAATAATTTCCAGACATCAGACTCGGCAAAGGAAGATGTAGCTGGAAGATGACCTGGCTTCTGGGACAGATGAAGAAGAAAAGAAATGGAAAGACAACATAGAAGACGTCTATTGTGAGTCAAATCACTGTTTAGTCTGTCTGTTTCCCATCATTGCTGTAGTCATTTATAAGATTAGCAGGGGTTATTGGTAAATCTGTACCCCAATCTGCGGCTCTCCTGCTGTTACAAAACAACAACTCCCATAATGTCTGAAGCTCTCTAGGCATGATGGGAGTTGTAGCTTTTGCAACCGCTGGAGAGCCACTTGAACCAAGGTTATTTTCAGACTGTGCAGACCATTTCATTTTGGTTGGGTCTCCGACTGCTGGGACCCCCACCCAAAAGACATGGGCTGCATAGTCTAATATACCTGGGCCTATTTTTGGTCCCAGTCATGCCCTGCTTGCCACATTAATGGTAGTGTGTTGGGTGAAGCGCAGCTGCCCTGCACTTGAGAAGACAACTGACAAGCTGCTTTGTTGAAATCACTCTCCTGGCCAGCCTGCCGCAGCCGGTACGGCCGCTTTTTCCCTTAAAGGAGTACTCCGGTGCTTAGACATCTTATCCCCTATCCATATATACTGGAGTATCCATCTGCATACTGGAGAGAAGCTAGCCCGGAAGGGGAGAGACCCCTTATTCATTGTGCACTCTAGGTGGGTGCCTAACTAGCCTTAAGGTGACGCTGGCCCTGCTTCTAGCTTTGAGCTTACATGTGGTTTGTCCCTTTACATTCCACTATATTTATTGGTTCATTGACCATAAGGGTACGCTGAATATTACTTATTCTCTTATTAGTGCCACTCCCTTTCTAAGTGACAGAGAGACTTTACTGATAGATGCTGTCTCCACTTCAGAGACCTGCACTTAACTTGAGATCAAGGGCCCTCTGACCTCCTCCGCCTGGTTGTGGCCACTGAAGGTTGTCGGAAATCCATAAACAGCTGAGGCAACTGTGTTATACAGTTTACATAACTTCCATTGAGGTTAATAAAAATTATTATGCTGCTTATGCAACTCCCATTAACCTCTATGGGAGTTACGTAAACTGTGTAACACAGTCCCTTGTGGCTGGAGTGGGCCTTCAAACTGGTGAGTTTTATTTGTTGCGAGCTGAAGTTTTACAACCTACTAGAAGTTTCTTGCTTAGATGGGAAGGCTATGTAAACATATTTAGGATATCTCATCTGGAGCCTGATTTTAATATTGGGGATATGAGTATATTTTAGGGGGTCTGGTCTGGGTTCTAATATTAATATAAGGGTATGAATATGATTTGGGGGTCTGAAATGAAATTATGGGTCTGGTCTAGGGCCTAACATTAATGTAGGGTGTCTGAACATTTTAGCCACATACTTTGCTATGACCCATTGCATGTGTATCATCCTGTGAAGGGTTCACTTAGTTTCATATGTCTCAAACAGTTGGCAGACTATCAGAATTCCTGAACTGCTCCATGATAACAATGGGTAGCAAAATCACCTGAAGAAAATCTGTTGTACACAATGAGAAACGTTTGTGACAGTTATGATACATATGATACAGTCTAATGTAAAAACATCAGAAATCACAGCATTCCGAGCTCTGCTACCTCTTCTAATTTAGGGCATTGAAGCTATTGACATTTGCACTACATTGTATAACTGTTTTTCAGTATTCTTGTGGCTCTGCAGCCTATGTGTTCCCCTGTCACCCACACATATCTCATCATCTGCAGTAAATCCCCCCTAACCATCTGCTGCTGCGTCTTTATTCATAGCACTGCTGATTTGTTTCCCAGCCCGTGGCAACGTTGTCTTCCATTCCCATCATGCCCCTGTGTAATGGGGAACATTACATGCATGCACACATTGCCCCTCCAGCAGCTCTACATGCCGTACCTCTGAAAGTCACAGAAAAGGCCACAGACATCATTCCTTCTAAAGACATATAGGTCACGACATTTTCCTGTCTTTGGAGATAAAGCTCTGAAGTGTTACTGCTGATTTACAGAATAACAAAAGTATAATCCACTCCTTTGTGTTCTTCAAAAAAAATAAAGTTAATCTCAATTTATTGCTATTTTAATCATAAAAAAATCACTGAATTCCTTGCCTAGCCATAGGCGCTTACTAAATAGGGGCACTTACAAAATATTCTGCAGAAATCAGTAGGCAGAAAGCTCCCTCTAGTGGCGACTGCAGACAGACATCATTTTGTAATTCAACCTATTAAAGCATTAGTGTCATTGAAATAAACTTTTGACATGTTGTCCTCAGCAATCGTGAGGTATTGCCGGGTGAAGTGCTCGGCAGGATGCTTCACTCTTCAGCCACCAGAACAGACTCATTTACTCCATAAACAAGTGTTTCTCATCCAGGCGAAACTCAATCATGAGGCCCCCCATCCCCAGGCCTGTGAATTTAAGAGAACGGCAGTGTATAAACTGTATTTATCGCATGGGTTGGGTTTTAAAAACCTAAAATAATACCTCCACACCAGGACAACATATTACTACTGCAGAGACTGATATCATTATACTGTTGTTAAATGAAACCCACTATACAGAGACCAATAGCACCACTATACAAGGGACAAATAATTACACTACATAGTGATGGGATAATACTACTGTACTGATACTGAAGAAAACCACTATACACAGACCAGTATCACCAATAACACCACTATACAAGGGACAAATAATGGCACCACACCATTACCACTACCATTACCACCATATGGTGACTGGATAATACTACCATACTGATATTGAATAAAAACCACTATACACAGACCAGTATCAATACACTATACACAAACCCACTATACAGCCAGGTTGCTACCCCTGGCACGGCTCGACCACACAGGCGGCTGAGGAGATTCGAGACACAGGTGGGATAAGGCAACTTGTGGTCTGGATAGCAGGAGGTCAGGGCAGGTGGCACAGTAGCGTAGTCAGGAATGTAGCAAATAGTCAGTAGGCAGGTGGCAGAGGAGCAAGGTCAGGTCACGTAGCAAGGGTATGATACATGGCAAGGCAATAGACAGGAATGCTTTCTCTAAGGCTCTAGGGCAACAAAGATCCAGCAGGGAAATGTGGGAGGTGGAGGAATTTACTTCCCTAATGGGCGCACTGGCCCCCGCCTCTGCCTCTCTGCTCCGACGGGGACATGCTGGAGCAGAGAGGCAGAGGCGGGGGCAGGAGAAGAACCATGTGAGTGATGGGCTGGGATTCGCATGCGGGACAGGTAGTATTCATACCCAGGGACGTCTCTCCCATGTACCCTAGGTGCAGGTGTTTCCCGGACGCTGTGGGTGAACTGTACAGTCCTTGAAGAAGTGCCCTGGGCTAACGCAATACAAGCATAAATTCTCACTGCGTCGTCATGACCTCTCCTGTTGCGTAAGACGAGAACAATCCACTTGCATAGCCTCTTTGGCAAGAGGTGCAGGAACCTGAAGTGGTGGACGCTGAAACATGGGTGCCAGACGAAGATATCTCCGTGTTCTGGCTGGTTCCCTCTCTAAGCGCAGTTCCTCCTGTCTCTCAGCAAAATGCACATCAATGCGTGTGGCCAAGTGGATAAGTTCAGACAAAGAAGATGGAGGATCAAGTGCTGCAAGGGCATCTTTAATCCTCCTTGACAGTACTTTTTTGAATGTGGCACACAAGGCCTCATCATTCCATGCAAGTTCTGAGGCTAGAGTGCGGAACTGAATCACATAGTCACCAACAGAAAAATTCCCTTGACAGAGGTTCAGCAAAGCTGTCTCAGCAGAAGAGGCACGTGAAGGTTCCTCAAAGACATTGCGAAATTCTGCCAAGAAAGCCAACAAATTGAAGGATACCGGATCACCACGGTCCCAAAGAGGTGTAGCCCAGGCCAGGGCTTTTCCAGGCATTAGAATAATGTAGACAAAGGCCACCTTCGCACGTTCCATCGGAAACTGTTCAAACATGAGCTCCAAGTGCATGGAGCACTGTGTGACGAAGCCTTTGCCATCATACTTATAAGGTAAAGGCAGACGTAGCTGGGAGCCAGAAGACACTGCAGGAACTAGTGGTGGGAGTGAGACAGGTTGCGGTACCTGCTGTTGTTGCTGCAAGGCCAATAGCTGTTGCATCATAGCAGACAGTTGGGTAAGTTGCTGCGCCTGTCGCGCCAATAGCTGAGACTGATGTTCCACAACCAAGGGAAGATCCGCAACTTCAGGCAGGGGTACCTCAGCGGGATCCATGGCTGGATCTTACTGTAACACTCACTTTTCAGTAGACTGGAACACTGATGATAGGGGATCCGCTGGACCTGTGTGGTAGATGACTCGGACCGTACCAGAGAGCAGAGTGGGATGGACTTGCTATGGCAGGCGGCACCCAGGTCGCTACCCCTGGCACGGCTCGACCACACAGGCGGCTGAGGAGATTCGAGGCACAGGTGGGATAAGGCAACTCATGGTCTGGATAGCAGGAGGTCAGGGCAGGCAGCACAGTAGCATAGTCAGAAATGTAGCAAATAGTCAGTAGGCAGGCGGCAGAGGAGCAAGGTCAGGTCACAGAGCAAGGGTATAATACACAGCAAGGCAATACACAGGAATGCTTTCTCTAAGGCTCTCAGGCAACAAAGATCTGGCAGGGAAGTGTGGGAGGTGGAGGAATTTATCAATGAGCCACACATGTTTCTTCACTAATGGGCGCACTGGCCTTTATCTTCAAGCTCCAGCGCGCGTGTGCCCTAGGGGACGGGGAAATGCGCACCGGAGCAGACAGGTAGAGGTGGGGGCAGGAGAAGCACCAGGTGAGTGACGGGCTGGGATTTGCATGCGGGTGCGTCCCGCAATGCGAATCCCAGCCCCGCCGGCAGCAACAGGTAACGGGACCATGCGCTCACGGCCAGCGTGTGAGGCCGGAGCGCATAATATAACACCGTATAAGTAATTACATACATTTACAGGTGACTTGTAGGTGACATCTTCTCTGATTTGAGTAGTTCACTTTTCTTTTTCTTCTCCATCCGACCCAGACCGTCATGATGAATTCTTCAAACAAAACACAGCTTGTCTCCACAGAACCTGTCAGACAAACATTTTAGGCTCCGGACTTTTCCAGCACCTATAGTGCTCCATACAGTAATAAAAATCCCCTTAGTATCCTATATAGTAGAGTGGGTAGATAAGGGGATTGGGGGAAGAGTAGGTAGGTCCCCCCATTAAGTAGTTAGGTCACTCCAGTAGGTAGACAGGTTCCTTCACTTTCAGGTTTCCCCCATTACACAGGCGCCCCGAGTAGGTAGGTAGGTCTCCCTGTAGGCAGTAGTAGCCCCCTATAAATAGGGCTTACTCCCAGTAGGTAGGCCCCTTGTAGAATGTAGCCCCCCATATATAGTTGAAGTTTGCCCCATATATAGAAATAGCAGCCCCATTTAGGTAGCAGTAGCAGAAGCAGCCCCTTTAGGTAGTAGTAGTAGCCCCTTTAGGCAGAAGTGGCAGCAGCAGCCTCGTTTGGCCAGCAGCAGTCCCCTTCAGGTAATAAAAGTAGCAGAAGCCTCTTTTAGGTAGTAAAAAAAAGCAGTAGCAGCCCCCTTTAGGTAGTAAAAGTAGGAGCAGCAGTAGCCCCCTTTAGGGAATAAAAGTAGCAACAGCAGCAGCCCCCTTTAGGTAGTACAAGTAGCAGCAGTGGCCCCCTTTACATAGTAAAAGCATCAGAAGTGGCCCTCTTTAAGTGGTTAAAGTAGCAGCTGTGGCCCCTTTTGGTAGTAAAAGTAGCAGCAATGGCCCCCTTAACATAGTAGAAGTAGCAGCAGTGGCCTCCTTTAGGTAGTAAAAGTAGCAGCAGCCCTACCCCTCTGGGTAATAAAAGTAGCAGGCCCAGCCCCTGTTAGGTAGTAAAAGTAACAACCCCTTTAGGTGGTATTAGAATGGCAAACCCCTTTTGACAATAGAAAAAACTAACAAATGTGGTGAGCCACCAGTGTTATAGCGGGACATGTGGTGAGCCACCGGTGTTATAGCGGGACATGTGATGAGCCACCGGTGATATAGCGGTGTAGCTAGCGGGGCAAGATGGTATTAATCCCTGGGGCAAGATGTTGTTTAACCCCTAGTGTTCATGACGCCAGGATGTGGTTGTGTGGTGTAGGGCACCGCCGACAACCAACCCAAAACGGCATATAGTAAATCAGAGTGCAAAGCAGAGTTTTGATGCAACTTGAACTTTACTGAAGAAGGCAGAAAACAGTCTTTACAAATAGCCAACTTCCACAGAGGTCACCGGGACACAGGGAACCTTTCAGGCTTGCTTGGACTTGTAGTGTCAGTAGTAATGATGCAGGCCACTGTACTACTGTTATGACTTTGGTAGGTACTGTAGAGACTTGACTTTTACTCACAGATTTGATGTGGCTGCAGGTTTGTAGGCTTTGGCCTAAATATGCTGGACTTGACTTGTACAGGATTTGTGCTTGCTTTTAGGTCCAGGAGATAAGTGTAACGATGCCGGCTGGCAGGTAGTGGATCCTCTGTGCCAGAGAGGGATGGCGAGGACCGCGCTAGTGGACCGGTTCTAAGCCACTACAGGTTTTCACCAGAGCCCGCCGCAAAGCGGGATGGTCTTGCTGCGGCGGTAGTGACCAGGTCGTATCCACTAGCAACGGCTCACCTCTCTGGCTGCTGAAGATGCTGAAGATAGGCGCGGTACAAGGGAGTAGGCAGAAGCAAGGTCGGACGTAGCAGAAGGTCGGGGGCAGGCGGCAAGGATCGTAGTCAGGGGCAACGGCAGGAGGTCAGGAACACGGACTAGGAACAGACAAGGGAACGCTTTCACTAGGCACAAGTGCAACAAGATCCGGCAAGGGAGTGCAAGGGAGGAGACTAGATATAGGGAAGTGCACAGGTGGGAGCCAATTAAGCTAATTGGGAAGATTGGGCCAGGCACCATCATTGGTGCACTGGCCCTTTAAATCGCAGAGACCCGGCGCGCGCGCGCCCTAGGGAGCGGGGCCGCGCGCGCCGGGACAGGACCGAGGGAGAGCGAGTCAGGTACGGGGGCCGGGGTGCGCATCGCGAGCGGGCGCTATCCGCATCGCGAATCGCATCCCGGCTGAAGGCGGGACCGCAGCGCACCCGGTCAGTGGATCTGACCGGGGCGCTGCAACAACGAAGATGAGGCGAGCGCTCCGGGGAGGAACGGGGACCCGGAGCGCTCGGCGTAACAGTACCCCCCCCCTTGGGTCTCCCCCTCTTCTTGGGGCCAAAGAACCTGAGGAAAAAAAACTCAATTTTTCCGTGATGAGGTCCGATGCAAATTAGGAGGGGTTCTGTGTGGAAACGTACGAGACAGTCCAATCTTTTATTGTAAAAACAATAGATGTAGAGGGGTCTGGCGAGACTGGTCACAGGAACGTAGAACCTGTTGATGAGAGAGGCCAAAAAAAATTTTCCTGCAGATCCGGAATCCAAGAAGAGCATAGTAGAGAAGGAGAAGGTAGAGGCAGATATCCGCACAGGCACAGTAAAGCGTGGAGAAGCAGAGTTGACATCAAGAACTGTGTCACCTTTGTGCGGAGTCAGCGTACGTCTTTCCAGGCGGGGAGGACGGATAGGACAATCCTTCAGGAAGTGTTCGGTACCGGCATAGTACAGGCAAAGATTCTCCATGCGGCGTCGTGTCCTCTCTTGAGGTGTCAAGCAAGACCGGTCAACCTGCATAGCCTCCGCGGCGGGAAGCACAGGAACAGATTGCAGAGGACCAGAGGAGAGAGGAGCCGGAGAGAAAAAACGCTTCGTGCGAACAAAGTCCATATCCAGGCGGAGCTCCAGACGCCATCCGGAAGAACGCATGTCAATGCGAGTGGCTAGATGAATGAGTTCATGTAGGTCAGCAGGAGTCTCTCGTGCGGCCAGAACATCTTTAATGTTGCTGGATAGGCCTTTTTTAAAGGTCGCGCAGAGAATCTCACTATTCCAGGACAACTCGTAAGCAAGAGCACGGAACTGAATGGCGTACTCGCCAACGGAAGAAACACCCTGGGCCAGGTTCAGCAGGGCAATCTCGGCTGAAGAAGCACGGGCAGGTTCCTCAAAGACACTTCGAATTTCCGAGAAGAAGGAGTGTACAGAGGCAGTGACGGGGTCATTGCGGTCCCAGAGCGGTGCGGCCCATGACAGGGCTTTTCCAGACAGAAGGCAGAACACGAAAGCCACCTTAGACCTTTCAGTAGGAAACTGGTCCGACATCATCTCCAAGTGCTGGGAACATTGCGAAAGAAAGCCACGGCAATACTTAGAGTCCCCATTAAATTTGTCCGGCAAGGACAGGCGGAGGCTAGGAGTGGCCACTCGCTGCGGAGGAGGTGCAGGAGCTGGCGGAGGAGAAGATTGCTGGAGAAGTTGCGACTGAAGTTGGTGCGAAATGGTGGACATTTCCGACAGCTGACGGGTTAGAAGGGCGATCTGTCGGGCTTGCTGGGCGGCCACCGTGGTGAGGTCAGCGACAACTGGCAGAGGAACTTCAGCGGGATCCATGGCCGGATCTACTGTAACGATGCCGGCTGGCAGGTAGTGGATCCTCTGTGCCAGAGAGGGATGGCGAGGACCGCGCTAGTGGACCGGTTCTAAGCCACTACAGGTTTTCACCAGAGCCCGCCGCAAAGCGGGATGGTCTTGCTGCGGCGGTAGTGACCAGGTCGTATCCACTAGCAACGGCTCACCTCTCTGGCTGCTGAAGATGCTGAAGATAGGCGCGGTACAAGGGAGTAGGCAGAAGCAAGGTCGGACGTAGCAGAAGGTCGGGGGCAGGCGGCAAGGATCGTAGTCAGGGGCAACGGCAGGAGGTCAGGAACACGGACTAGGAACAGACAAGGGAACGCTTTCACTAGGCACAAGTGCAACAAGATCCGGCAAGGGAGTGCAAGGGAGGAGACTAGATATAGGGAAGTGCACAGGTGGGAGCCAATTAAGCTAATTGGGAAGATTGGGCCAGGCACCATCATTGGTGCACTGGCCCTTTAAATCGCAGAGACCCGGCGCGCGCGCGCCCTAGGGAGCGGGGCCGCGCGCGCCGGGACAGGACCGAGGGAGAGCGAGTCAGGTACGGGGGCCGGGGTGCGCATCGCGAGCGGGCGCTATCCGCATCGCGAATCGCATCCCGGCTGAAGGCGGGACCGCAGCGCACCCGGTCAGTGGATCTGACCGGGGCGCTGCAACAACGAAGATGAGGCGAGCGCTCCGGGGAGGAACGGGGACCCGGAGCGCTCGGCGTAACAATAAGAGAGAGAATGTGGAGACTACAGCCCTTTATATATCAGACTAAAGCCCATTGGTAGCTGGTTGCCTGTGGTTACCTGTGCCTCTGGAACTCTGGGTATATCATGTGATCACATAGCACATGACATATCACATGACCTTAGGAGGGTCCTATACAGGGTAAATATCCTAACAATCTTCATATATTGCTTACATTCACTGTACAATACATATAATAGATGTACATACTTAATATACAATACAATACCATATCATGACTTAGGGGGGAACCCTGCAGGGGAGCCCTGTGGACTTGATGGACTCTACCTGAGGGGACTTTAGGACTGTACAGGAATAGGTTCTGTACCGGGACACCACAAACCCCCTTACTTAATATAAGTCGCCCTCGACGTTTGTCCCCTTAGGGAGAGGCCACTGGGCCGTATGCAGTCCTGAAGCATTACAAACAACGTCCAATTCCAACTGATGAACTGGTGATAACAGTCTCTGTATATAATGTCCATATATGCTCCTCAAATCTGATGAACATAATAACACTAGGACTTGCTTGAGATAAGGCTTCATTATCTTATGAATATACCTATGACTATAACAACATGACATACTTATGACATAGTTTTTTTTCCCTTTCAGTAGGTTTCACTATGGACTATGCACAATTAGTGACTATGCATATAACAGACATAGCTGACTATACATTTCTGACTGACTAGAACATTTTATGACATTAGACTATATCTGACATTTTATTATGACCACAACATCACATTTTATTTCTGGACTACGACATCACATTTTATGAGTACTGCGACATTTGATTAGTACTATGATATATCTGACTATGACTGACATTTGACTGACCATTAGACTTGGTATGCATGGTGACGGCAATGCTTATACATCCACTTTGACATTATACCATAAAGTTATTAGACATTATACCACTGTTTATTTTTGCTGTTAGACATAACATCATACCACTGTTTATTTTTGCTGTTAGACAATAGTTGCGGATTGGGTTGTCTGAGGCTTTCTGCCCAATGCCTTGGCTACTAGGGTCTATCAGTATTACACACTTACCCATAGAACACTTTATTTTAGATAACATTTGATATTCTGTTACCTTACTTTTGTACGTGCATTTGGTTAGCTACAGGAATTGCTTCCTTTACAGTGAAGACATCAGAAGAGACAGGAGCAGGAGCGGTAACCTTGGGGGAAAAGCGGTTAAGAACGAGAAGTTTGAGAAGTGAAACATGAAAGGAGTTAGGAATACGGAGAGAAGGGGGAAGAAGAAGTTTGTAGGAGACAGGATTGATTTGACTCTTGATTTTAAATGGTCCAAGGTAACGTGGGCCCAGCTTGTAGCTGGGAACGCGGAAGCGGATATACTTGGCAGAGAGCCACACTTTGTCCCCAGGAGTGAAGACAGGAGGAGTTCTTCTCTTCTTATCAGCATGTCTCTTCATACGAGACGAGGCCAGTAGGAGCGACTTTTGAGTCTCTTTCCAGATAACAGAGAAGTCCCGGGTAACTTCATCTACAGCAGGCAGTCCAGAAGAAGTGGGAATGGGGAGGGGGGCAGAGGGTGACGGCCGTACACCACAAAGAACGGGGATTTGGCAGAGGATTCCGAAGGGTAGAAGGTCGACCCAATCGTCTTGGCTGGAGGAGACAAAATGTCGCAAATAGTCACCAAGAATCTGGTTTACGCTCTCTACTTGTCCATTGGATTGGGGGTGATAGGAGGACGATAAATTTTATTTGATTTTTAATTGGTTACAGAGAGCTCTCCAAAATTTCGACACAAATTGATGCCTCTATCCGAGACGATATGCGTGGGTAGCCCGTGAAGGCCAAAAATATGCAGAAAAAATTGCTTCGCCAATTGTGGCGCAGAAGGAAGACCTGGAAGCAGAATAAAGTGTGCCATTTTGGAGAAACGATCAACGACCACCCAGATGACGGTGTTGCCATGGGATACAGGCAGATCCATAATAAAATCCATGGCAATTTGGGACCATGGCTGCTCGGGAACGGGTAAAGGAAGGAGGAGTCCAGCAGGCTTCTGGCGAGGGGTTTTATCCCGGGCGCAAACTGTACAGGCCCAAATGAAATCAGTGACGTCACCCTCCAGCGTAGGCCACCAATACAAGCGAGAAATAAGCTGGGTGGACTTCTTAATGCCAGCATGACCAGCAAGGTTAGAGGAATGTCCCTATTTGAGGATCTTGAGGTGCTGGCATAGAGGGACAAAGGCTTTTCCAGGAGGGGTTTGTAAATAGAAGCTGGAGCAGAGGAGACCAGGCACTCAGGAGGTACGATATGCTGCAGAGGGACTTCAGATTCGGTGGCATCAGAGGAACAAGAAAGGGTGTCAGCCCTGAAGTTTTTGTCTGCAAGACGAAAGTGAATCTCGAAGTTAAAGCGGGCAAAAAACAACGACCATCTAGCCTGGCGAGGATTCAGACACTGGGCAGACTGGAGGTACGAGAGATTCTTGTGGTCAGTGTAAATGACAATGGGGTGTTTGGAACCCTCCAGTAGATGCCTCCATTCTTCGAGTGCTATCTTGATGGCTAGAAGTTCACGATCTCCAATGGAGTAATTTTTTCTGCCGGAGAGAAAGTTTAAGAAAAGAAACCACAAGTAATGTTACATCCGGTAGTTTTTTTTTGGAGAAGTACGGCTCCGGCTCCGACTGAGGAGGCGTCCACTTCCAGCAAGAAAGGTTTCGATGGATCAGGTCTGGACAGCACTGGAGCAGAAGCGAAGGCCGTTTTGAGGCGATAGAAGGCCTCATCCGCTTGAGGAGGCCATGACTTAGGGTTGGCATTCTTCCTGGTCAGGGCCACAATAGGGGCCACAATGGTGGAAAAATGGGGAATAAACTGTCGGTAGTAGTTGGCAAATCCCAGAAAGCGTTGGATAGCATGGAGTCCAGAAGGGCGTGGCCAATCTAAAACCGCTGACAGTTTGTCTGGGTCCATTTGAAGCCCTTGGCCAGAGACTAGGTAACCTAGGAAAGGAAGAGATTTGCATTCAAAGAGACATTTTTCCATTTTGGCATACAGGTGATTTTCACGGAGTCTCTGGAGCACATGACGACGGTGTTCCTCCAGACTAGAGGAGAAAATCAAGATGTCGTCCAGGTAAACCACAACACAGGTATATAACAAGTCCCGATATATCTCATTAACGAAATACTGGAAGCCTAAAGAGGCCAACAAAATAAAATTTCCTGCAGAACCGGAGTCCAAGAAGGCCACAGCTGAGAAGGAGGAATTAGCAGAAGGAGAAATCCGCACAGGCACAGTGAGACGTGGAGAAGCAGAATTCACACCTAGAGTTGTCTCACCTTTGTGAGGTAACGGCGTGCGTCTCTCCTGACGCAGAGGGCGGATAGGACAGTCTTTTAGGAAGTGTTCGGTACTAGCACAGTACAGGCATAGATTCCCGTTACGGTGGCGAATCCTCTCTTGTAGGGTCAGGCGGGACCGATCCACTTGCATAGCCTCCTCGGCAGAAGGCACAGGAACAGATTGCAGTGGACTAGAGAAGAGAGGAGTCGGGGAGAGAAATCGCCTGGTGTGAGCAAGATCCTTTTCCTGTCAGAGCTCCTGGCGTCTTTCAGAGAAACGCATGTCAATGCGGGTGGCCAAATGGATAAGTTCAGACAGGTTAGCAGGAATTTCTCGTGCGGCCAGTACATCCTTGATGTTGCTGGATAAGCCTTTCTTGAAGGTCGCGCAGAGGGCCTCATTGTTCCAGGATAATTCTGAGGCGAGGGTACAAAACTGGATGGCGTATTCGCCGACGGAAGAACTCCCTTGGACTAGCTTCAGCAAAGCAGTCTCGGCAGAGGAGGCCCGGGCTGGTTCCTCGAAGACACTACGAACTTCAGCGAAGAAGGACTGGACAGTGGCTGTGGCAGGATCATTGCGGTCCCAGAGCGGTGTGGCCCATGACAAGGCCTTTCCAGACAGGAGACTAAACACGAAAGCCACCTTAGACCATTCTGTGGGAAATTGGTCCGACATCATCTCCAAGTGTAGGGAACATTGAGACAGAAAACCACGGCACTGTTTAGAGTCCCCATCAAACTTGTCCGGTAGAGACAGGCGGAGGCTAGGAGCGGCCACTCGCTGCGGAGGAGGTGCAGGAGCTGGCGGAGGAGATGATTGCTGAAGCTGCGGCAGAAGTTGTTGCAGCATGACGGTCAGTTGGGTCAGCTGCTGTCCTTGTTGCGCGATCTGTTGAGATTGCTGGGCGACCACCGTGGTAAGGTCAGCGACAACAGGCAGCGGGACCTCAGCGGGATCCATGGCCAGATCTACTGTCAGGATCCGGATAGGAATGCAGTGAGGATACTGATGGTGGATCCTCTGTGTCAGTGGGGTGATGATGTGGGCCGTACCAGGGGAACGGAGTCTAAGGGGTTACTGGTTTTCACCAGAGCCCGCCGCAAAGCGGGATGGACTTGCAGCGGCCGGTAACCCCCAGGTCGTTCCACCCAATAGCGACTCAATCCCAGCTGACGGCTGAGACAGACGCGGTACAAGGGACAAGGCAAGAGCAAGGTCGGATGTAGCAGAAGGTCAGGGCAGGCAGCAAGGATGGTAGTCAGGGGCAACAGCAGAGGGTCTGGAACACTGGCTTGGAACATACACTAAACGCTTTCACTGGCACTGAGGCAACAAGATCCGGCGATACCAGGAAGGGGAAGAGGGTTTTTATAATGAGGACACAGGTGTATGTACTGATTGGGCCAGGCGCCAATCAATGGCGCACTGGCCCTTTAAATCTCAGAGAGCCGGCGCTCGCGCCCTAGGGAGTGAGGCCGCGCGCGCTGGGACTGAGCAGACGGAGGACGGGACAGGTGAGGGGATTGGGATGCGAGCCGCGGGCGGGCGCATGCCGCTACGCGGGTCGCATCCCCGCCGGTGACACTAATGCAGCGCTCCCGGTCAGCGGGTCTGACCGGGGCGCTGCATGGAGGTGAACTCTGCGAGAGCTCCGGGGAGGAGCAAGGACCCAGAGCGCTCGGCATAACACTCAGTAGTCCCAATACATTATGGAGTCTTTGGTTAGAATCATGGCCTTAGCCGGGCACATTTCTTAATAGGATCTCCTACAGCAAGGAGTCTCTCGGCCGAAGCCGGGCACAAGACTTACAAAAACGTTGCAGGATGAACTGGCTTGACAAAAGTTTGTCAGGTATTCTTCTTAAACGTTGCTTGGAGGTAAGAACCTGTAACAATAGGAATGTAATTGTGTACAAAACAGTTAGTCATATACCCATAGTAGGTGCAGTCATTGTAGACAAAGCTTTAGATGGGCATTTTTATTTTCCCAGTCTCGCTTATCTGTGGGCTTCCTAGGTTGTGAGATAAATCTAGGAGTGCGAAACTGGGCCCCCTCCATGGGGTTAACGTGAGTGTTCCACGCCACATGGGTTAATCTTGACTGATCAATGGTCGGACTGACAGTGACTACTACACTCAGAGCATCGGCTTGCGCCACTGGGGAAATTGTAGGTGCCTGTTGGTACGGCCAAACCTCTTTGACATTTTGAGTAGGCTGAGGCACATGAGTTGTTGCCTCTGGATCAGGCCACACCTCCGTGACTGGAGTAGGCCTAGGCACATCAGTTGGTGCCCGCTGATCAGGCCACACCTCCTCAGGGGGAGTAGGCCTGGGCACATTCTCTGTAACAGAAGATAAAGAGCTGGATCTCTTGAGGAACCTGGGAGCCATAGCAGGCGCCTCGGACAGGTAGACTTCATCCTCAATGGCGACAAACTTCTTTGGTCTCAGACCAAAAGGATCTGCATCCCAGTCGTCTGAAGGAAAGTAGATGAATGGCAGCTGAGGGGGGTTCTTTGGCCTTGTGATGGCTGCTTCCCATTCTCCTCGCAGGCTCCTCACCGGAGTGTACTCTACTATTTCACCTTGCTCCAGTGAATGGAGAGCTGGGGGAAGATAATCTTGCTGGATGGCTCTCCGGTTTACAAGTATGGTGCCCCCATGTCTGCAGTCCTGGAGGGTGCCAAACACCCTAACTCTGTCGAATTTGATAACTGTGGCATGTCGGCGCTCCAGGGGTGGTTCACCCTCTCGGGGGTAATCTAATTTGCGGATGTAGAGGGCCTCTAATCTTTTTGTATCTTGCTGCTACTCTTGGTACTTTTCATAGGGCAGCCACTTGGGCCCATACTCTTCTCTATGTTTGGCCCTGAGTTGCTCCACTATGGCTGTAACTTCTGCTTCCCAGAGGGCCCTTTCGGCCTGAGCTGTAGCAACCGGGGAATGTGGCTTCCCTGGCAGGGTAAGGACGTGCTCCCTCATATAGCTGATTAGTGCAGGCTCATCACCGAACAACCATTTGGGCAGAGGGGGTGACTGCGGGGGCGCAGTAGCTTCAGTAGGCTTCTGGGCCTGGGGGCTCTTTATCTGGGCTGCAAGTAGAAGAGGGGGTAGAAAACGCGACCTCAACCGAGGTACTTACTTCCGACACTTCCGTTGCAATTTTGTCCCAAGATCCCAGGTCCTATGGTGAGGGGACAGCCTCACTAGTGATGTTCCTGAGGACTCCGCCAACTCTCTTACCATCTCCGGACTGAAAAGCACTGGCTGCTTGGTCTCTTTTATAAGCAGAAACCAATAGTTCCACTTCAGCATGGAGACGGCTACGTGATGTCCACGCCCAGGGGTGGGACGCAGACCAGCACGGGACATTTTTGCGCGCTTCTCGGGTTTCTCCTTAACGCTTGCAGGTACAATTTGTAATGGAGCACGCAGCATGGCTTCGGCCCGAATTTTACACATGGCAGCAATACAGTATTTTTCACACCCCCCCTTACTTTTTTCAGCGCCCCAGCAAAGCACAGTTTCACAGACGATGTGCCGTACACTTTTGGGCGCAATTTCGGTCACAGTTTGTGACAATTCCGGACAATTCTCTAAGCACAGCCTAGTCACCCAGCTCCCATAGTCTGCAGTATGGCCTCTCCTGTCTTTTCCTCTGGTCTTGCTCTGATGTCACTCATGCACAGAAGAAGAATGCTGCGCCTCTTGTGGTTGTCTATGTAACGTGAGCGGTCACAAGAGTGATTGACAGAGCAAGGAGCCAGTGGCTATTCGCTCTGTCAAAGCAGCTAAGCACAGCATTTAACTATAGGTGCATCTGTAAGACGCTCCTATAGTTAAATGTGTCCCAGACTGGCGGCTCTGCAGAGTAGCAATGCGTACATTCATTGTACGCATTGTCACTCTTTCAGGGGGGCAAGTTAGGCGGCTAAAGGTTGTCCAGGTCTGCTGGGAATAAGTACAATAAAAACAATACCCAACTTAAATAGTTTTTCTATTATTTTACTACTTTGATGGGAGTTGCATAAATTGTCCTCTTCAGACCCTATAACTTATTTATTTTTCTGTACACAGGGATATTTGAGGGCTGATTTTTTGTGCCATGGTTTGTATGTTTTTTCTGTAGCTTTTTTTTTATGGGACTTTTTAATCGCCTTTTAAAAAAAATGTTCTGATACATTATGTTACCAAAAATCGGCATTTTTGTCATTTGGTATTTCTTTAGGTTTTTGCTGTTTACCATACAGGATCATAAACATGGTTATAATAGATTAAACTAAAATGAATGGCAGAAATTCGCCAAAGCACAGGAAAATGAGCTGGCAGTTTTTTGTGCATTTTTTGTGGTGTTTTTTCATCTTAAAAAAAAATGCCAGAAATAAGTTACCGTATGTGAAGACTCAGCCTTAGATGTCAGCTACAGTTAGCTGACACCTGCTGTGTATGGAGCGGGCTCAGCTCCGAAATCCTCTCCATACTCTCTTTCTGGCGTTAAGTATTAGATAACAGTATGTCAAATGTTGAAAGGGGGTTAAAAGATTTATCCTGGAATAGAAAAACAGAGCTCATTTCTTTCAAGAACCACTCTCTGTCTGTCTCCATTTTGGGTGTGGTTCTGCAGCTCATTTCCATAGTGCATGGAGCCAAGTTGTAATACACACAACCTGTGGACAGACGTGGAGCTGTTTTTAAAATAAATTAGCTCTATTTTTCTATTCTTGGATAACTCCATTAAAGGGAATGTGTCATCAAAAAGTGACCCATTGTATACATGTTTATACCATGCGATATGGACTGTCGCCCGTTGTTGTAGATACCCCCGTACCTATCCTACATCCCACACAGCTTTATGTTATTTTAATAAAGGACTTGGATAAAGACTTCAAACAGTGAGTGCTTTGTTCCTTCTTTCACTTATCTTGTGTGCTACCATTATATTTATATTTGTAATATACATTGGATAAAAAATTTGCATATTTTTGGATGAAAAATGTTGTCCCTGCAGCTATTGCCTGTGTGTCTCTGTGAGGAGACCAAATACAAGAAGTGAGGACAGAACAAGCAGGGATCGGTGCAGACTCCTGGCTTGTTAGTCATCTTGCTGTGTGAGCTTGTCACAACAGACACAACAGTCTCTAAGCATAACAACGGCTTTCCTTGGAGATTGACAAAGGTTGGGACTTTAGCATTTAGAGTCTTTTAGTACTGTGCGTTGTTCCACTGGATTTAGGGGTTTTAGTTGTGGTCCAGTAGTCACGCTAGCATTAGCGGGGATTTAGATTTGAACTCACGGTTTTGGTTCAGCTGAGGCCGGCAGGTTTTTGAGGCCTAGCGTGTCTTTGAAAGTTGCGTAGCACCGTCCTGTTAGTCCGGCATCCACGAGAGCAGCAACCCAAGAGAGCGATAATTGGACGCAGCTCCCTTATATGGGCAGGGGCTGGACTAGTGCTAATTGGTCCATACTGATGTCAATCACCATTACAAAGACTTGTGGGTAACACATGACCCAAGGATCTCCAAAGGTCCTCCAACATACCATAGAGGTTATTAGCATGGTCACATGACCGAAGGTCCTGCGACGCTGAACAAGGTAAGTATTATACATTATTATAAAATATATATAATTATTAAATATATACATATGTCAGCATTAGAGATAGACTTGAGGAGAGGCGACTAGGGGCTGTACCACCTGAGGAACCCTACCTGAACGTAGTTACTCTGACTTTGGGGACCTCTACACTAGGTACAGTATGCAATACTGTACCGGGACACCACATCAGTGTACAGAGCCCTGCTTGTCCTCGGTGCACAGAGCCCCGCTTGTCCTTGGTGCGCAGAGCCGCACTTGTCCTCAGTGCACAGAGCCCCGCTTGTCCTCAGTGCACAGACCCCTGCTTGTCCTCAGTGTACAGAGCCCTGCTTGTCTTCAGTGTACAGAGCCCTGCTTGTCCTCAGTGTACAGAGTCCCGCTTGTCCTCAGTGTACAGAGCCCTGCTTGTCCTCACTGTACAGAGCCCTGCTTGTCCTCAGTGTACAGAGGCCTGCTTGTCCTCAGTGCACAGAGAGCCCTGCTTGTCCTCACTGTACAGAGCCCTGCTTGTCCTCGGTATATAGAGCCCTGCTTGTCTTCACTGCACAGAGCCCTGCTTGTCCTCAGTATACAGAGCTTTGCTTGTCCTCAGTGTACAGAGCCCTGCTTGTCATCAGTGTACAGAGCCTTGCTTGTCCTCAGTATACAGAGCCTTGCTTGTCCTCAGTATACAGAGCCCTGCTTGTCCTCAGTGTACAGAGCCCTGCTTGTCCTCGGTAAACAGAGCCCTGCTTGTCCTCAATATACAGAGTCCTGCTTGTCCTCAGTGTACAGAGCCCTGCTTGTCCTCAGTGTACGGAGCCCTGCTTGTCCCACCCTCACTTCCTGCATTTGGTCTACTCATAAAGATACACAGGCAATAGCTGCACAAAATAGGGACACAAATGTACACATTTTTTAACCAATATACTGTATATTACACATATAATGTTATCTTCTACATTCGTTTTTGCTAATGACAGGTACACTTTAAAATTTCTTTTAATGTTAGTGTTGTTTTCATTGCAGGCAGGAGCCTCACACAATGCTGCATAGTAAAATTGTTTCTTCATCAGGAGTTTCTTATTCTGCTGTTGCGTGTTACAGGGAAGTGACACTGTCATCCCCCGAGGGAGCCTGGCTGGAAGGGATTTGGATGACTTCTGAAACAGTAAACAAATGAAAGTAAATACAGAAAAAAGTTAAAGAAAAACAAGTTCCTCTGCAATCCCAAACTTTTATCTGTTGCCAATAAGAGATGTCATCCTTGGGCACGTTTTCTCGATTGCATGATGTGTATCGAGTTGCACTGTGCTTCATATGAATATGATATGCCACCTCTGAACTTTGGATGTGTGCCCATGGAGTGCCCTTCAGAGCAGTGCCTGGTGATATGTGCACAAACTTTACCGGTAAGGAAAAATTATTGGAATAATAGGTGTAGTACTATAACTATAATGTGCTTCTTCCTAGTCCAGGAGCTAAAAAACGACAACTTCTTTACATGGCACGAAGAGACCTGTGACATCCCTTTCTCCACCAAAACTGTTCCATCAGACATGTAACGTATTTAAATATAATGGTTGCCTAAGAAGGGAATGAGAAGCCCAACTGTCAACCTGCTTGTCAATGCATAAAAATTCAGGCCCAAAAACAGACTTCCAAAATCCCTTAAGTGCTATGTCTTGCCAGGGATTTTTTTGTATTCTTGGATTTCCTATATCACAGCTGTAACGGTCCGGACAGGTGGCTGGAGGTGGATCCACTGGACCGGAGGACTGATGGCGTGGGCCGTACCCAGGGAACGGAATCTAAGGAGCTACTGGTCTTCACCAGAGCCCGCCGCAAAGCGGGATGGTCTTGCTGCGGCAGGTAGCCCCCAGGTCGTTCCACCAGATAGCGACTCAACCCCTCTGGTTGCTGAGATAGGCGCGGTACAGGAGGAACGGACAGAAGCGTAGTCAGACGTAGCAAAGGTCAGGGCAGGCAGCACAGGTTCAGAAGTGGTAGTCACTAGCAACAGGTTAAGACAGGCAGCACAGGTTCAGAGGCGGTGGTCACGGGTAAGGGTCGGGAAACGGGCAGGGAACACTTTAATAATGGAACGCTTTCTCAGAGGCATGAGGCACAAAGATCCGGCGAGGGCAGGAAGGGGCTGGAGACTTTTATAAGACAGTAAGGGCCAGGCACCAATCAATGGTGCGCTGGCCCTTTAAATTTCATGAAGCCGACGCACGCGCGTCCTAAGGAGCGGGGCCGCGCGCGCCAGGAGGAAGAGGCAGCGCAAGGGGACGGGACCGCGGGTAAGTGAGCACAGGATGCGGCGTGTGTGCGGGGACCGGCCGCCACACTAACCGCATCCCCGACGGCGGAAACCCTGCGCTCCCGGTCAGCGTGTCTGACCGGGACACGCAGGGAAGCCGCAGACTGGGACAGAGGCAGCGAGCGCTCCGGTCCAGAGGAGGAGACCCGAGCGCTCACTGTAACAACAGCCAGCTCATACATACATATAAATATTATATACAGTGATTCCTCAACTGACAATGGCCTCAACATTTTCAACACACAATGGTCTTTTCTGGATCATTGTAACTTGAAACCAGACTCAACATCCAACACTATGGACAGTCCAGATCTGTGAAACGTGTCAATGGCTGGTAGAATTGACAATCAGAATGGACATTTCACTGGTAAAACACCTTTTTTACTGAAGTGCATGCACTGATTTCCTGTCTGGTAGCGCCCCCTACAGTAGAGGGAGGTATTACATGTTCTGTACTACTCTTTACCTGTATCGTATTCCAATACACACAAAGGGAATAAACATGTGTCTAGCAAAACGTGTTCCTGCAATCCTTTTCTGTGAGAAATACTTCATTTTCTTGAAAAATTTCAGGGGTGCCAACATTTATGGCCATGACTGTATATATATATATATATATATATATATATATGTGTATAGTTTGTATTCTTACTTTTTTACTGTTACTTTTTATATCATCTGAAAGGTGAGAAGAGTCATATGTAGAAGAAAATTAACTTATCAATAGTTTTCTCCAATCTCAAAAGATGCATATTACAATGTACCTGTCATTTAGAAATACTTTTATAAGTCAGAGTGTCACGTCAAAAGTTTAGATCATTTGAGGTCTATGCTCAGACCCCAACCGATCACAAGAACATGCCGGGAGAAGTTTATGCTTTGCATGTTCTCTTCTCGGCTATCCAGGATTCATCTACACAGAGTAGAGAGAACATCACTCTAGGTCTAAACTCTTTGACCCTAAGAGATGAAAACTTTTGCAATTGCCAGGTGTGCTTTAAGGACCTTATTTTATTATTTATTACACAATTTTCCTTATAAAATCTGCAACAGGGCCCCATATGCCAAATATAATACTGTGCTTTGGGGCCCCTTTGGCACCAGGGCCACGGTGCGACTGCTACTTCTATAGCTACGCCCCTGATACAGAGTTATTTTGTTGGGTCTGTCTTACTTTGGGCTCCTGCCTGGGTTTTATACCAGGGAATGGTTTGTTATAAGAAATAAGCCATCTGCTGTTGGGTTTTGGTGCTCCTTAGCCTGTAGGGGGCAGCTTGGAGTAAATAAATTAGGTAGGGAGATTGTCACTGGAGGTTTGTGAGTCCAAGGACTATCCCAGTTATTCTGTGCTCAAATTATTCATACATAGAAAAAAGAGTTAAAATACTTTTAAAAGGAGATTTTTAGAATGATTTTCAAGGGGTCGGTCAGGTCAACCTTATGCACCTGTAACAGCTAATAAGTAAATATTATTCAGATCCAATAACAATTCCAAACTTTTTTTTAGGGCATTATAGATTCCTAACTTTGCCGAATTGCAGATGTGTAATACATGATTTAGGATGTTGTGAGGCTCAAGGTGTGCTGTCAAGTCGATTTCATTGTTCATAAGTAGCAGTTACTTAAACTCGACAGGACAGCCAGCAAACGTCTCCGTGAGAGGACAATTAGACCATTCACAACACCCACATTTTTTTTTTTTTACATGTACATAATAAAGATGTGTTCTCAAGGAAAACAACATGACTCCAGCTTGGCGCGCGTTCTACCACTCAGTTCACTGTGTTCCTGCCTTTGAAATAAATTATTTCTGATTTTAACAGCTTTTGATCCATCTGGATCAAAATCTGCTCTGGGTGTCTAATGGCAAAGATCAGAAAATATGATTTCTTCTTTGTATAAAAAACAAAACAAAAATTATTCTCCATTGTCATATTATTCTTTGTATATTGGTTAACAAAACAGAATGATGATGTACTCTATACCTTTCAGTAGGGATGAATGATTTAGGAAAAATGTGTGATTGCGATTATAGAGGTAAATATTGTGATTGCGATATGTGATTGCACTGTAATAAACTAATGGTGAAATACCAATTTTTAAGTCCAATCTCCATCATTTCTTGTCCAATTTTCCCCCATTTAATTTCTCTTTCCCAATTTCCCATTCCCTCCCATTAATGTCTATCTCCCTGTCCATCCCACAGTTTCACATCCCCCATTTCATTTCTACACCCCCCCATTTCATGTCCAATCTCTCCCATTATATGTCCAATCCCCCCATTTAATTTCTATCCCACAATTTCACATCCCCCATTCCGTGTCTATCCCCCCATTTCATGTCCACACACTTATTTAATTTCTATCCTCCCTTTTCATGCCACATCTCCCCATGTCACCCCCCATGTCACATCTTCCCCCTTGTCACACACACCCATGTCACATCCCCATGTCAAATTTGCCCTATGCCACATCTCCCCCCATGTCACATCTCCCCCCCATGTCACATCTCCCCCCTCATGCCACATCTCCCCCCTTGTCACACACCCCCATGTCCCTTCTCCCCCTTGTCAATTATCCCCTATGTCACATCCTCCCCCCTCATATCACATCTCCCCCATTGTCACACCCCCATGTCACATCTGCCCTATGCCACATCTCCCCCCATGTTACATCCCCCCTCATGTCACATCTCCCCCATTGTCACCCCCCCCCATGTCACATCTCCCCCATTGTCACACACCCCATGTCACATCTCCCCCCTCATGTCACATCTCCCCCATTGTCACACCCCACATGTCACATCTCCCCCTTGTCACTTATCCCCCATGTCACAACTACCGCATTTCATGTCACATCTCCCCCATCTTACCTAGCCCCGATGCCGCAATTATTGCTTAGGACAGTATTTCCCAACCAGGGTGTCTCCAGCTGTTGCAAAACTACAACTTCCAGCATGTCAGGACAGCCAAAGGCTGTCAGGGCATACAGGGAGTTGTAGTTTTGCAACAGCTGGAGGCTCCCTGGTTGGGAAACACTGACTTAGCATTTGAATTTCGTCTACAGGTAACTGCAAGTTTTCTCAGAGGGCCATATTGACATATTGCTATTTGCAAAAGTCGCAATGTGATTTTATATATCGTGCAGCCCTACCTTTCAGATGTTCAAAGATTTCATAGTCCATAGTTGGGATTTACCTACAAATATGCATTGATGATGTGTTGTGGCTACATGGGACATCAGCAGGGGCGGAGCTATTGGGAGGACAAAGGGTTCAGTTGCTCTGGGACCCTGGTGCCCAATGGTCTCTCTACTACGTAAGAAAACAAAAATAAGTAGAAATGGCAAGTTGTCAGGATCTGGACTGGTATGCAGAGAGGACACTGGAGGTGGCTCCTCTGTGTCAGTGAGGAGATGGCGTGGGCCGTACCAGGGGAACGGAATCTAAGGGGTTACTGGTTTTCACCAGAGCCCGCCGCAAAGCGGGATGGACTTGCAGCGGCAGGTAACCCCTAGGTCGTTCCACCCGATAGCGACTCAACCCCTCGACAGCTGAGACAGGCGCGGTACACAGGGACAAGGCAAGAGCAAGGTCGGACGTAGCAGAAGGTCTGGGCAGGCAGCAATGGATCGTAGTCACAGGCAACGGCAAGGGTCTGGATACACAGGCTTGGGATACACAAAACACTTTCTCAGGGCACTAGGGCAGCAAGATCCGGCAAGGACAGGAAGGGGAAGTGGGTTTTTATATGTTTTGCAGGTGTAGGTACTGATTGGGCCAGGCACAAATTAATGGTGGACGGAGCAGGTGAGGTGATTGGGATGCGACCCACGGGCGGGCGTGTCCCGCTACGCGGATCACATCCCCGCCGGTGATAACAGTGCATCGCTCCCGGTCAGCGGGTCTGACCGGGGCGCTGCACGCAGAAGAACGTTGCGAGGAGCAGGGACCCGGAGCGCTCTGCGTAACACAAGTGATAGCTTGGTGGTCCGGATTTGTATTATGCATTTGGCTCTAGAGCTTTAATTTACTATATGACGCTATTTAACCCTTTCCAATTGCAGCTATTTTTTATTTTCCATTACCACAAAACCAAAAGAAAACTATTTGTAGGTTAAAGGAAAAAATAAATGAAAAAAAACACTTGCATAATTTTGTGGTGTTCACATGCAGTAAAAACAAGTTCACATGCAGTAAAAAAAACATGCAAAATCTGTCTGGAGGAAAAGTTGCTAAGTTGCCCATAGCAACCAGTCAGAGGGCTTCTTAAATTTTTCAGAGACCTTTTCAAAAATGAAAGCAATGATCTGATTGGTTACTATTGGCTACTCAGCAACTTTTCCTCTGGACAGGTTTTGGTAAATCTCCCCATTATCTTTATTGCGTAGGTCTGTACTATAACAGTGTTACCAAATTTATATAGTTTGTTTTGGTTTTCATACCTCCTCGCTCGCCTTCACCTCCAAGCCCCTCCTTGATGGTAAAGTGAACCCTGTATATTAGTCAAGGATGGGCTGGGAGATGAGGGCAAGCAAGGAAGCTTGCCAGGAAGCTTGCACCCAGCTCCTCAGCCATCTACGGCAGCTCTCATAGGCAATGTATGGAGCACTAGTTGTGCACTTGAAAATCTAGGCCCCGCCTCCGTTGCACTTGAGAGAGAAATAAAAAGGAGAACAGTTGTTAAATAAAGACGGGCTGGTCTGAGTATTTCATGAATTGCTGATCTACTGGGATTTTCATGCGCAACCATTTGTAAGGTTTACAGAGAATGGTCCGAAAAAGAAATAATATTCAGCTGCAGTTGTGTAGACAAATATGTCTTGTTGACATCAGAGTTCAGAGGAGAATGGGAAAACTGGTTTAAGATTACAGAAAGGCAACAGTAACTCAAATAATTACTTGTTACAACCAAAGTATGCAGAATACCATCTCTGAACGCACAACCTGGAAGCAGATGTGCTACAGCAGCAGAATACCAAAGCAGGTAGGACTCCTGTCAGCTAAAACAGGAAACTGAGGCTATAATTCGCACAGGCATCAAAACTGTACAATGGAAGATTGAAGAATGTTGCCTGGTCTGAGGAGTCCTGATCCCAGCTGAACCAGGGCAAGGTCAGAATTTGGGTTAAACAACATAAATTGAACATTGTTAGTACCAATTGAGCATCGTTCAAACACAACAGCATACTAGAGTACTGTGAATGACCATGTTCATCCCTATATGACCACATTGTCCTTGTATCTTCAGATGATACTTCCAGAAGAAGAATACACCATGTCACATCACATCATCTCATACAGGTCAATGAGGTCACTGGACTCCAATGGCCTCCACAGTCACCAGATCTCATCCAATAGATCACTGCTGGGATGTGGTGAAACCGGAGATTCTCATCATGTCCATATGGAGAAACCGTACGATGTCATCATGGCCATATCGAGGAACTGTGTGATGTCATCATGTCCATATGGAGGAACTGTGTGATGACACTGGGGGACATGTATCATTATTTGTGTATGGTAGAAGCATTTTACCCCTTTTCCCGAATTCTAAATTATGTGCAGAAGCGCTAAATTTATCAATCAAGTGCAATGAGCTTCATAAATTGCGGGTAAATATAGTAATCTCCTAAATCCACTCTTTGGAAAATAGAATCAATGATTTAGAGCATCTTGCTACGTTAAGTACAAGATGGCTTATATTTGCGCAAAAAAAACAGCTCTTGCGGCAAAATTTTTGGTGTAAAAAAAAAGTACGCAGTTAATAAATCCATGTGTACTATAGATGTCACTCCAAGGTACTCTGATTCAGCCACATCTGGAGGACATGCTCTACCAAAACGTGCGCAAAAAAATACACACAAAACAGGGGTAAAATCTTTGATACATGTCCCCCATCATGTCCATATGGGGGAACTGTGTGATGTCATCATGTCCATATGGAGGAACTGTGTGATGTCATCATGTCCATATGGGGGAACTGTGTGATGTCATCATGTGCATATAAAGGAACTGTGTGATGTCATCATGTCCATATAAAGGAACTGTGTGATGTCATCATGTCCATATGAAGGAACTGTGTGATGTCATTATGTCAATATGAAGGAACTGTGTGATGTCATTATGTCCATATGGAGGAACTGTGTGATGTCATCATGTCCATATGGATCAAAATTTCTTAGGAATGTTTTCAGCACCTTGTAGACAGTATAGCACCAAAAATTAAGGCAAAATGGGTCCAACCAGGTACTAGCAAGGTGTACATGCTAATTCTATGGAATTGGCAGGAGATAAGGAACTGTCACACACCAGTGTCATCATTTACCTCTGGGGAGGTAAAAGAAATGAATAAAAAAATGTTTACCTGTAGGGTTGCAAGCCCTGTGTGTGGGTATGCTGCCCTCAATGCCATTGGGTTGTCTGTGATTCCCACCCATGAAATGAGCTTTGTAATCATTGTGTAAATGTATTGTATACCGAAGCTGAGTTCTGGTTATTACATTATTTTACTACATATTAAACAGTTTAAAAATACACAACAAAACCAGACTATCTGGTGATAATTACATCTTAAACATGGTAATAATTTATAACAAACTGGTACGGTACTAGGCGGCCAACACTAGGCATCCCAGACATCACCCCTGCCTTGTACTCATAATTTCTTGTGTAAGGGGAAATGAGTGGATGCATTGTTTGTCTGCTTGTAGCGCTAGCTGATATTACTAATACAATTCATGAAAAGACTTTTATGCGACCGTTCAACACCAAAATAAATGCATGGCTTGTTCACACTATGCAAATATTTTGATTCAGCTACTATGAGGATCCTATCAATGAAATAATGGCTCTTTATGTTCCTGGTTTCTAACTTATAAGAGCAAACAAAGCCAGAATTTTTTGAAAGGAGAAATAATCACGGCAGGTATATGGCATAATTCTTACAATATTCTAGAATAACACTAATCCTACACATCTGTCTATGCCAAATATATAATAAATGGTGATAAAGTTTACACAAGCGACGTTACACCATTGTTATCTATCAGTAGCATCACAATATCAATGCCTAGGCCTCGCTACTGTATATCAGAAGTTTTTAGGAAGGTTTAAATCCTTGGTTAAAGATGAGAGTTCCAATACCTGGTGCCAATACTCTACATTACATGTGTAGGAACATGATAGGGTAAAATGGATATTTTTTCACTACAAAAATTTATAGTATGGTCGTGACGTCATGACACCTGCAGCCCGCGCCCAGCATTCGGAACTAAATGTTCCAGACGCGAGGGCTGTGGAGTAACCCTTTAATTGCAGGGAGCACAGGACTAGACGCTGAGCCACATCCAAATGGACCGAGGATGTGTTTTCGTCAGTGCCATCGTTTTTAAATCAAGTTTATAGTCTTTAAAATGAAGCCTGACCACAGATCCACTCAGACTTTCTCTAGCATTGTTTGTAAGAGTCCCTTGTTATATAGATGAGTGAGATTGGGACCTTCAGGTATTTCTTAATATTTCTTTAACTATCCTGGGATTTTTAAACTGTAATACATTTTCCATATTTAAAGTGCCCATTATTATGCTGGCATGTTTTGTATAGCCATTGTGGCACTGAGGCCTGAAGGTGACTGCAACCTCTGCACCAAGTAGCTAAGGACCTGCTTGAAAACATTGGTTCTGTATATTTCATACTTGATTTTTCTGGGACAATCTTGAAAACCGGTTCCCTTTGAAGGTGTTCTTTCCTGTCTAAGGAGCAGTCCTGGCAGGTGGGGCTTACTTTCCAAAATTTCCCTCTTCAAATGTTGTTTACTATGGTACTGGAGTTGTCCAGTAAAAGAAACAACCTAGGTATGGTGTCAAAAAGTATAATAAAGTAACTTAATACAGTGACCCCCCCGACCTACGATGGCCCCGACATACGATAATTTCAACATGCGATGGCCTCTCAGAGGCCATCACATGTTGAAGGCAGCATCAACATACAATGCTTTTGTATGTCGGGCCATCGCATAAACGGCTATCCGGCAGCACAGGCTGCCACCGGATAGCCGTTTATGGTGCCCCGTGTGCTCCGGTGATGGTCTCCTACCTGTCCTCGGGGCTCCAGAGCATTCTCTTCGGGATTCCCTGCATCGCCGGCGCTCCATCGTCGTCATCACGTAGCCGGGCATGCCATCCCGTAATCCAACAGGAGCTGCGTGCATAGTGACGTGATGGCAGCGACGTGAGAGCGACGATCACGGGGAAGCAGAGACGTCTGGAGCATCAGGGACACCATGGGACGCGGAGACCGCGATGGAGGGCGACATCCAGGGCAGCAGTGACGAGCGGGGACGGGTCCGGAGCGGCGGGGACAGGTGAGTACAACTTCCTATACTTTACATTGCACGGATGCCTCAACATACGACGGTTTTTAACAAACGATGGTTCATTTGGAACGGATTACTAACGTATGTTGAGGGACCACAGCAATATAATGTTATTTGCCTCTCTGCACAGAACTTCCATTACCAGATGTGCTGTCTGGCTTGTCGATGTGACCTCCCCTTACACTCTCTAAAATCTGAGCTCCCATCCCTGCCCCCCTCCTCTCTCAGTGTGGACTGGAGAGGACCATTTGGGTTAAACATCCAAACTCTACAGTACTGTGATTACTGTGCACGCATCCCAGATATGTCTCTGGTGAGATGTTGCTTGCAACTGGAACAGGACTTGAAGCAGGCTTTGTCTTGAACACAGGACAGAAGTTAGTTGGACCAAGGAGAAACACTTCAGGCTAGATGTCTGTGTGGTGGCCCAGTACGGGAGATGTTACCCGGTACCCTTGCTGCCCTGTCAGGCAGCCTCCTTCAGTGTCCCCAGGGCCCCTTGCACCTGTTTCCCCCCAGTACATCTGTTCTGCAGTGTATTGTATTATAAAATGTGTTGTATCTTTAAGAGTTATGTCATGTGATTGTTACCCAGGAGGTACCAGTGACCAGGTGATCCCAAGAGTGACCTATGGGCTCCCTGCTAGTCTCCCCCATATAAGCCCCGGGTGAGGCTTCTTTCCTTCTCTATTAGCTCTTGCTTCCAGCTGAGGTCCAGTGCAGTCGTGCCTAGTGTGTGTGTCCAGAGTGTTGAAGGCCTCAAAGTCCAGTCCTGCAGCCACCATCAATTCAAGTAAGATAAAGTCACAGCTTTATGAGTCAAGTCAATTCAGTCCCTGTTATCTGTCAAGTCAGCGTGGACTGCATTCAATTGTCCAGTCCTACTACAAGTCCCAGCAAGCCCTTAAGGTCTCTGTGTCACTGGTCATCTCCTTGGGCCCTGGCTGAACTGTATAGACTTTAACATCTGTCTACCCTCAGTAAAGCTACTGTTGTCCATAACTTGGTGTCGGAGTCTTTATTGCCCCCGTGCATAGCCCAGGATCCAGCGGTATACCTTCAGGTGGTTATAGGCTAAACCATGACCTTGCGTCACAAATACAAGGGGTTAATGCCACCTGCCCCTATGGTAACAAAATCAACTCTCATCACACCCTGCTACCCCATTTGTCTGCTTAGCAGGAGCAAAGCTAGGAGATATTCCTGTGGCATAAGCCAGGCCAACACTCCATTAAGCTGGTTTAGGTCAAGCCGCCTAGGGAGAGGGGGGCAGACTAAGGACTCTTCCCACAGCCTTTCTGGAAGTTTCTGCATAGAAACTTTCTGGGGAGAATGTCAAGTGACCAATAAATCACTTATCTATTACAGCTTTTGCAAATATTTAACCCTTACATCGCTGTGAGACTGTGTATGCTGATTTGGCAATGTAATACACAAAACAATTATGCAGGTCAACTCACAGTACCCCATTTAGGTACAGATTTAGATTTGCAGAGGGTTTTCTCAGCCGTACAACCTTCCTGGGACCAGATAGACAGCTAAAGGCATAAGTTTGAATTAAGCTGATTTGATATTATTGTTTGTGGACATTTTTATTTTTAAACATGTAATACTATTAAAATAGAATCGAAGAATACATCACATCACATCACAATGTATCCTGCAGGTAAAACACAACTAAAACCAATAAACACACTCAGCTATAAAATGGTAATTGGTTGTGGCATGGGAAACACACGTGTAAAAGTCAAGTCACTTTGTTGTGGTTAGAAGTCTTTGTACTAAATTAGTACTGAGTCTTCAAAGAACATCCCTGAAAGTGAATTGACTTGTACATATATCTCATAAAAACAGAGAATATCGGCCTCCCTCCCTGTTCCTTCCCATTCCTCCATTCCAGACCATGTGCTGCTTTTTTTGTTTGTTTTGCAAACTGCCCATAAATTTACAGACAGTTGCCAACCCTGACCTGATCAAGATGGTCATCAACAAAAGTACAGAGATCACCGTGTCGAACACCACCAATTAGGTTAGATAGAAATAACTCATACAAAATCTTTAACAGACTCATTATTAAAAATATAATCCACATGACACAGACCCAAAAAATATTCACATTTTGAGTAGAGGAAAAGTCATAACTCACCAACTGTGCCGGCTGCGAACTCTTTTGTCTAATGGACACAAAAAAATCCTATAACACAACAGATGCAGGGATGCTCCAATGTGTAAACTATTCCAGATATCTTAATGGGGAAAGGGTATGGAGTATTGGATAAGTGCCAAACCTATTGCGGCCCCCCCCCCCCCCCCCCCCAATTAGACACTAGCTCTTCCTTTTGGGCTACCCATTTCCTCAACAGGATGGCCCCAACCATAGAGATAGTCCCTCATTAATACTAAGTGAGGGAGAAAACAAAAAAAACATGGAGATAGGCTTGTGGAGGATAAGGATGTCATTAGACTATTCCAAGTAAAGACCCAAAAGCGGGTCTAGAAAAATTATACCTCTAGGAAAAGGATAAAAAGAAAAGTTCTAGCCTGAGCACTAAAGATGAGCGAACTTTTCAAAAATTAGATTCGGACGATTCGACGAATTTTCCCAAAAAATTTAGTTCGATCCAAATTTATTTGTGGCGAATCTATGTAAAAAATTGCTTTTTCCTGGCCTACAGAGAGCCTCAATGGGGGGGGGGGGGGGTGTAGAACACTTTGCTTTGTTCTAACTTGCATTTGGAGTGTGCTGGGGTAGTGAAATCATACTGTTATTTGGTATGACATGCAGATTAGAGGCATCACTTTTAGAATCATTTCCGCAGAGTGGCACAATGACACAGCCTGGAGGTGGCATCAGTCTGAGGAGACATATGGTGGCTGAATGACACAGCTTGGATGTGGCTGAAGCATGAGGAGACCATATAGTGGCTGAATGACACAGCCTGGAGTTGGCTGAAGCATGAGGAGACCATATAGTGTCTGAATGGCACAGCCTGGAGTTGGCAGAAGCATGAGGAGACCATTGAAATTTAAGATTTTTAAATAGAAATTTAAGATATTGAAATTGAGGATTTTGACATTTTTATTTTAACTCCCAAGTTTTAGTGTCCCAGGCCCCGGTGTGTGGGTACAAAGGACCAAATATAACAAGGAGTCACATGTCACATGGCAGCACAATGACAGAGCCTGGAGGTGGCATCAGTATGAGGAGACCATATAGTGGCTGAATGACTGCCTGGAGTTTGTGGCAGCATGGGGAGACCATATAGTGTCTGAATGGCACAGCCTGGAGTTGGCTGAAGCATGAGGAGACCATATAGTGTCTGAATGGCACAGTCTGGAGGTAGTTGAAGCATGAGGAGACCATATAGTGTCTGAATGGCACAGCCTGGATGTGGCTGAAGCATGAGGAGACCATATAGTGTCTGAATGGCACAGTCTGGAGGTAGCTGAAGCATGAGGAGACCATATAGTGTCTGAATGGCACAGCCTGGAGGTAGCTGAAGCATGAGGAGCCCATATAGTGTCTCAATGGCACAGTCTGGAGGTAGCTGAAGCATGAGGAGACCATATAGTGTCTGAATGGCACAGCCTGGAGTTGGCTGAAGCATGAGTAGACCATATAGTGTCTGAATGGCACAGCCTGGAGTTGGCAGAAGCACGAGGAGACCATATAGTGTCTGAATGGCACAGCCTGGAGGTGACTGAAGCATGAGGAGCTCATATAGTGTCTGAATGGCACAGTCTGGAGGTAGCTGAAGCAGGAGGAGACCAAATAGTGTCTTAATGGCACAACCTGGAGAGGGCTGAAGCATGAGGACACCATATAGTGTCTGAATGGCACAACCTGGAGGTGGCTGAAGCATGAGGAGACCATATAGTGGCTAAATGATACAACGTGGAGGTGTTGGCAGCATGAGGAGACCATATAGTTGCTGAATGACACAGCCTGGAGCTGGCAGCAGCATGAGTAGACACTAGGGCTTCACAATCCCTAAGAGTAAAAGATAAATTTTGAAATTTAAACTGAAGATTTATGGTAGCTAGTGCTACCATAAACATTTTTAGGCCCAGGCCCATCAGCATCAGAAAACCATATATTGGTTTAATGACACAGCCTTGAGGTGGCTGAAGCATGAGAAGACTATATCGTGGCTAAATGACATAGCCCGGACTTAGTGGCAGCATGAAGAGACCATATAGTGGCTGAATGGCACAGCATGGAGTTGGATGAAGCATGTGGAGACCATATAGTGGCTGAATGGCACAGCCTGGAGGTGACTAATGCATGAGGAGATGATATAGTGGCTGAATGGCACAGCCTGGAGTTGGCTGAAGCATGAGAAGATACCGTATAGTGGCTGAATGAGACAACCTGGAGGTGGCATCAGTATGTAAAGACCATATAGTGGCTGAATGACTGCCTGGAGTTTGTGGCAGCATGGGGAGACCATATATTGTCTGAATGGCACAGCATGTAGTTGGCAGCAGACTGAGTAGACACTAGGGCTTCACAATCCCTAAGATTAAAAGATGAATTTTGAAATTTAAATTGAAGATTTATGGTAGCTAGTGCTACCATAAATTTTCTTAGGCCCAGGCCTAGCAGCATCAGTAGACCCTATATTTGCTGAATGACACAGCCTGGAGGTGGCTGAATCATGAGGAGACCCTTTAGTGGCTGCATGGCACAGCCTAGCGGTGGCTGAAGCATGAGGAGACTATATTGTGGCTGAGTGACACAGCCTGGAGGTGGCTGAATCATGAGGAGACCCTTTAGTGGCTGCTTGGCACAGTCTAGAGGTGGCTGAAGCATGAGGAGACTATATAGTGGCAGTATTGCACAGCCTGGAGGTGGCTGAAGCATGAGGAGACCATATAGTGTCTGAATGGCACAGCCTGGAGTTGGCAGAAGCATCAGGAGACCATTGAAATTTAAGATTTTTTAATTTAAATTTAAGATTTTGAAATTGAAAAAGAGGATTTTGAAATTCAAATTTCACTACTCTGCCTGACATACTTTTTGCGTATATGAGGGATGTACAATACGCTTCACTACGCTTACTGTCCTTTCACATTATATAGGCCCTTGACAGATTAACAGGTACAAAATAGTACACTACTTAAATGTAGGTATGTGGTATGCACTAATGAGGGCAGAAATATGCTGCAGTACGCTTAAAAATACGCATTTTTACCTGTGTCCCAGATTCCAAAATTCCTTTAGAATCAGTAAATTTCAGAATTACACCTGACATTCAAAATAATAAAATGATACATACGTTCTCTGAAGAAAAGGATCCTTCATTAGATGACAATATGAGTATTGTGTGTTCCAGTGACATTAGCTCATTGGAGGAACAGGAAAACATGATACGACTTAAAGGGTCACTCTCATTAAAACTAATTTTTGCTAGTGCACTCCTTATGGTAAATGAAAAATATTTCTAATATACTTTGTTTAAAAAAAATGAAGTTTTCTATGTTTTATTTGTGCTTAAAAAAGCTCAAGAGCACATTTTCCCCCAACTCATACACAGACTTTGGACCAAAGTCCAAACACAGGAAGTGCCGCCTGGAGTGCTGAGGGGGGGGGGGGGGGGGGGTCCAACCAACAGCATATGGCAGTTATGTGTGAGAGGAGCTATGATTGGATGAGGCTGGACACCCCCCTCCCCCCCCTCAGCACTCCAGGCGGCACTTCCTGTGTTTGGACTTTGGTCCAAAGTCTGTGTATGAGTTGGGGGAAAATGTGCTCTTGAGTTTTTTAAGCACAAATAAAACATAGAAAACTTCATTTTTTTTAAACAAAGTATATTAGAAATATTTTTCATTTACCATAAGTAGTGCAATAGCAAAAATTAGTTTTAATGAGAGTTACCCTTTAATTCTACAACTGAAAAACTGCAACAAAGAATGAACAACTTAAAGCCTTCTGGAACTGAGGAACTTCAAAATGGTAAATCTACCACCTGGAATAGTCAGTCAATTCCAACAGTATCCACAGTATCCACAGTTCCCTGTTTCTGCTAGTCTTTGGCAATATTCCTTTTATTACTGGTATCAACATGGCAATAATGCTGGGAGAGTATCTCAATGATTCCCACATGTTTCCTACAATACACAGTCAACCAATCCTTATAATTAGTCATCTGCATTTGCAGTGCCAAATTCCTATTATACAAACCAGCCTTACTCTGATTTCTATGGACAGATTCAAGCACAGATGTATTCAGTTTCTGGCCCGTTGGTGCCAATTTGCCATACTCTTATAGTTCTACCGGAAATACAGGCTGGCCATGGAGTTCTTGGCAATAAAACACGATGAAAGATGAAACAAGATGAAAAGATGAAACAAGACAATGATCTCTGGATTCAATATCTGAATTTTTAATTGCAAAATTTTGCAGTTGACTACTTGCAGTAGTACTATTTATGCCAATGACATTTGTAGTTTTTTTATGTAGTATTTGTAACTTTTTTTGTATGTTTTTGCATTATATTATCTAAAGATAAGTCTCGCCAGTATTTCATTTTTATAAGCAAAATACGTGTTTTTATATATTTTTCTATTTTTTATACTAGAGTTTTCCTCAGGGCACCTACTTAACCCCTTAAGGACCAAGGACGTACCGATACGTCCTTGGTCCTGCTCTTCTGATATAACGCGGGGTTACACAGTAACCCCGCGTCATATCATGGCGGGCCCGGCGTCATAGTGAAGCCGGGACCCGCCTCTAATAGCGCGCAGCGCCCATCGCGGCGCCGCGCGCTATTAACCCTTTAGCCGCGCGCTCAAAGCTGAGCCGCGCGGCTAAAAGTGAAAGTGAAAGTTCCCGGCTAGCTCAGTCGGGCTGTTCGGGATAGCCGCGGCTAATCACGGCATCCCGAACAGCTGACAGGACAGCGGGAGGGCCCCTTCCTGCCTCCTCGCTGTCCGATCGCCGAATGACTGCTCAGTGCCTGAGATCCAGGCATGAGCAGTCATCCGGCAGAATCGTTGATCACTGGTTTCTTATGAGAAACAAGTGATCAACATAGAAGATCAGTGTGTGCAGTGTTATAGGTCCCTATGGGAGCTATAACACTGCAAAAAAAAAGGGAAAAAAAAAAAGTGAACAAAGATCATTTAACTCCTCCCCTATTAAAAGTTTGAATCACCCCCCTTTTCCAATAAAAAAAAAAACACAGTGTAAATAAAAATAAACATATGTGGTATCACCGCGTGCGGAAATGTCCGAATTATAAAAATATATCATTAATTAAACCGCTCGGTCAATGGCGTGCGCGCAAAAAAATTCCAAAGTCCAAAATAGTGCATTTTTGGTCACTTTTTATATCATTTAAAAATGAATAAAAAGTGATCAATAAGTCCTATCAATGCAAAAATGGTACCGTTAAAAACTTCAGATCACGGCACAAAAAATGAGCGCTCATACCGCCCCATACACGGAAAAATAAAAAAGTTATAGGGGTCAGAAGATGACAATTTTAAACGTATTAATTTTCCTGCATGTAGTTATGATTTTTTCCAGAAGTCCGACAAAATCAAACCTATATAAGTAGGGTATCATTTTAATCGTATGGACCTACAGAATACATATCAGGTGTCATTTTTACCGAAAAATGTACTACGTAGAAACGGAAGCCCCCAAAAGTTACAAAACAGCGTTTTTTTTTCAATTTTGTCGCACAATGATTTTTTTTCCCGCTTCACCATAGATTTTTGGGCAAAATGACTGAAGTCATTACAAAGTAGAATTGGTGGCGCAAAAAATAAGCCATCATATGGATTTTTAGGTGTAAATTTGAAAGAGTTATGATTTTTTAAAGGCAAGGAGCAAAAAACGAAAATGCAAAAACGGAAAAACCTCCGGTCCTTAAGGGGTTAAAGTGTCTATAACTATTTTATATATTTGTTTGTTAGGAGTCACAATATATGATTGTGTTGTTTTGTAATTAAAATAATTGTTATGTGTTTGCTGTCTTGTATTAGAAAACTGAATTGACACTTTTCAGCTCTTAAGTGAAAAATGAAGTCAGCACACTTATCATCTGTTGAGCAGCGATTAAAAAGTGATAGTTAGTTTAACCCCTTAAGGACCGAGGTCATTTTGGCCTTAAGGACCAGAGCATTTTTTTTTTTTTTTGCACAATCTGACCACTGTCACTTTAAGCATTAACAACTCTGGGATGCGTTTACTTATGAATTTGATTCTGAAATTTTTTTTTCGTGACATATTCTACTTTATCATAGTGGTAAATTTTCATCAATACTTGCATCATTTCTTGGTGAAAAATTCCCAAATTTTGTGAAAAATGTGAAAATTTTGCATTTTTCTAACTTTGAAGCTATCTGCTTGTAAGCAAAATAGACATACCAAATAAATGATATATTGATTCACATATACAATATGTCTACTTTATGTTTGCATCATAAAGTTGCCATGTTTTTACATTTGGAAGACATCAGAGGACTTCAAAGTTCAGCAGCAATTTTCACATTTTTCACAAAATTTACAAAATCGGAATTTTTCAATGACCAGTTCAGTTTTGAAGTGGATTTGAAGGGCCTTCATATTAGAAATACCCCATAAATTACCCCATTATAAAAACTGCACCCCCTTAAAGTATACAAAATGACATTCAGAATGTTTGTTAACCCTTTAGGGGTTTCCCAGGAATAGCAGCAAAGTGAAGGAGAAAATTCAAAATCTCAATTTTTTATACTAACATGTTCTTGCAGACCCAGTTTTTGAACTTTTACAAGGGGTAAAAGGAGAAAATGCCCCCAAAATGTGTAACCAAATTTCTCTTGAGTAAGGAAATACCCCATATGTGAACGTAAAGTGCTCTGTGGGTGCACTAGAGGGCCCAGAAGCAAAGGAGCGACAATGTGATTTTGGAGAATGAATTTTGCTTAAATGGTTTTTGGGGGCATGTTGCATTTAGGAAGCCCCTAAGGTTCCATAACAGCAAAAAAAAAAAAAAATAATAAAACACACATGGCATACTATTTTGGAAACTACACCCCTTAACCCCTTAAGGACTCAGGGTTTTTCCGTTTTTGCACTTTCGTTTTTTCCTCCTTACCTTTTAAAAATCATAACCCTTTCAATTTTCCACCTAAAAATCCATATTATGGCTTATTTTTTGCGTCGCCAATTCTACTTTGCAGTGACATTAGTCATTTTACCCAAAAATGCACGGCGAAACGGAAGAAAAAATCATTGTGCGACAAAATCGAAAAAAAAACGCCATTTTGTAACTTTTGGGGGCTTTCGTTTCTACGCAGTACATATTTCGGTAAAAATTACACCTTATCATTATTCTGTAGGTCCATACGGTTAAAATGATACCCTACTTATATAGGTTTGATTTTGTCCCACTTCTGGAAAAAATCATAACTACATGCAGGAAAATTTATACGTTTAAAAATGTCATCTTCTGACCCCTATAACTTTTTTATTTTTCCACGTATGGGGTGGTATGAGGACTCATTTTTTGCGCCGTGATCTGAAGTTTTTATCGGTATGATTTTTGTTTTGATCGGACTTTTTGATCACTTTTTATTCATTTTTTAATGATATAAAAAGTGACCAAAATACGCTTTTTTGGACTTTGGAATTTTTTTGCGCGTACGCCATTGACCGTACGGCTTAATTAATGATATATTTTTATAGTTCGGAAATTTACGCACGCGGCGATACCACATATGTTTATTTTTTATTTTTTTTACACTGTTTTATTTTTTTTATGGGAAAAGGGGGTGATTCAAACTTTTATTAGGGAAGGGGTTAAATGACCTTTATTAACACTTTTTTTTTACATTTTTTTTGCAGTGTTATAGGTCCCATAGGGACCTATAACACTGCACACACTGATCTCTAATGCTGATCACTGGTGTGCATTAACACGCCTGTGATCAGCATTATCGGCGCTTGACTGCTCCTGCCTGGATCTCAGGCACGGAGCAGTCATTCGTCGATCGGACACCGGGGAGGCAGGTAAGAGCCCTCCCGGTGTCCGATCAGCTGTTCGGGACGCCGCGATTTCACCGCGGCGGTCCCGAACAGCCCGACTGAGCAGCCGGGTCACTTTCACTTTCACTTTAGAAGCGGCGGTCAGCTTTGACCGCCGCTTCTAAAGGGTTAATACCGCACATCGCCGCGATCGGCGATGTGTGGTATTAGCCGCGGGTCCCGGCCGTTGATTACCGCCGGGACCGACGCGATATGATGCGGGATCGCGGCGCGATCCCGCTTCATATCGCGGGAGCCGGCGCAGGACGTAAATATACGTCCTGCGTCGTTAAGGGGTTAAGGCACATAACAAGAGGTACAGGGAGCCTTAACACCCAACAGGTGTTTGACGACTTTTCATTAAAGTCGGATGTGTAAATGAAAATTAGTTTTTTCACTAAAATGATGTTTTTTTCCCCAAATTTACCATTTTTACAAGAGGTAGTAGGAGAAAATGCCCCCCAAAATTTGTAACCCCATTTCCCTTGGGTATGGAAATACCCCTTGTGTGGACGTCAAGTGCACTGCGGGCGCACTACAATGCTCAGAACAGAAGAAGCCACATTTGGCTTTTTGAAAGCAAATTTTGTGGAAATGGTTTTAGGGGGGCATGTCACATTTAGGAAGCCCCTGTGGTTCCATGACAGAAAAAAATATCCTTCTTCTTCTCATTAATCTTCTCACATCATTGTGACTCATAATTTTTTCATTTTTAAGGGGGTCCTCTACCTCCAGCTACAAGGAACCGCGATGGGGGTGGCCTGTGCGCCCTCATACGCGAACTTGTGCCCATATTGTTAATGTTATGCAACAACATTGATCTATTCTCCTTACTGATCTTACTTTAAGAAATATATTATCCCCAAGACCAGCAGTCACGTATCGCCAGGCAAATAATCTTAAGGACTTGCTAGTTCACAGTTTCTATACGCCTGATACAGAGACACCATTGTTTGGTACCCGTGGCCCCAAAACAGGCAATTTCACCTGTGGCAAGTGTGTTGCATGTTGCAACATGGAAAGAACTAATGTATTCCACAATTCAATGAAGTCTAGGACCTATACCATCAGACACTCGATCACATGAAATACCAAAGGTGTTATTTATACTGCCACTTGTCCATGTGATTTAATTTACATAGGGATGACGAAGCAGGAATTTAAAAGACATATCAGGGAACATGTCCGTGACGTACAGCTGGCAAAGGATGAATCTGAATTATTCAGACTGAAAACTATCCCGTGACATTTTAAACTCAAGCACAACTGCGACGTTTCCTTGCTCCAATTCCGGGGAATTGACCACGTACCTAGTAATTGGCCCAAAGTGTTGGGGCAACGGGAAACGCGTTGGATTTTCCAACTCCAAACTATGGCCTTAATGAGGTCAATAGTTGTATACCTTTCTGATAACCAGTTCCACTCAACTCACCAATGACCCAGTTCAGACTTATAGTTTTATCTTATTTTTGTATTTGTTTTTAATTGATTTTATTCTTTGCTCTGCCCTCTAGTTGCACTGTTGTTTTGTGTTCACCTGATGCTCTTTTGGATACCTCTTTGATGGAGTAGAAAATCTGGAATATGACTTTCTCCGTAGAATGGGATGAATCTAGCAACGCAATCGGACACCCTCGGATATCATCTTACCTTTATTGTGGCCTTTGTGGCTGTTTTTCATGTAACCTTCCTGTACTGGTGTTTTTGTATTCCCTGGTAAGAACTTAATGGTTGCCATCTGGCCCCCACATGTTCCCCTTCTCCAGTCCCTTGCCAGCAGGCCCTTTGATATCTAGTCTGGGCCCCCATGATGGCACATTTATACACAGTGTGAGCACTTCTATGTGGTTTGGACAGCTAGTTAACCCTTATTACGTTAATTTGATCCATCTTGTAATTTTCTCATCTTTCTGCATTTTGACTATGGGGTATGTTTAGCTCTAAAATGCCAGTTATCTGGCTAGTGCATTTTGGTCTGTGTTTAATATTTTAAATTTTTTTTTCATCATGATCTACAATTAGATGGACCCTAGGGTGGTACAGTATGCCCTTTGTTTCACTCTTCTCACCATCACATCTTCACTGTGTGCTCACCAGTCGCTTGCATGTTGTCACTTTATATGTGCACTTCTTGATTTTGTTTTTTGCTTACTTCACCAATATGTGATTATGTTTAACCATTCTTATATTAGATCCCTGTCTGAAGATTATCAATGAAGCAAGCATTGATTTTTACCTGCATATCCCGAGTGCTGGACAACCTTCTTTATTCTTATATTATATATATAATTTTAATTAAATATCACTCATATAGGCTTCTGCCTGTGTTCTGCTGCGTTCCAGCCCGGCGGTCAGTTTACAGGTGCTTGGCACCTGTTGCCAAGGGTGACATGGGATGCCTACCTCCCGGCAATGCGTTCTGCACTGCTCGGTGGTTGGCGCCAGGCTCCCATGATCCAACATCCTGGGGTTGCCTTCGTATCGCCGAGCGTCCTGTGCGTGATGACGTTGTCGCGCACAGGGAGGCCTGGGATACTGACTCCCTGCGCCCGCCCGTCCCTCCTGTGATGTATTCCCTGTGTCACAGGGAGGCCGTCCTCACCGCCGGACGGTAATCCGCATGCCCCTGGAACATTGTGTTCCCCACGGGGATGTGCGGATGGGCTCACATGTGTACACAAACTGGAGGGGTGCTGTTTACTTTTTAAGGGGGCGTGTCGGCATGTCACTGACTACCAATGATGAACCCCTTGATGTCACAGGGGGTGTGCTCACATGCGATTTCCACATTATCCACCAATGAGATATGTTCAAATTTATTAACCAGGTGTGTGAATGCCGGATGTGTGCTTGACAGGTAATAGTTAGCAAGGTGATCACAATGTTAGCCAGTTATGGGTTACTTGACCATATATCAGAGAGGGCTGTGCACTCCATGACCACACCCCGGATGAAACCCTAAGCGAAACGTTGGGTGGTGGAGGCACACGCTCTTACCTTCTCCCACTGTGGTAACTATATTCAGTTCTTTCAGTGTATTTATTCATTTTTTCACCCTATTTATTTGCACCTTATCCCTGTTGTGGATAGCAACCATTATGATCTATATATATATATGCTGCACTTTTGCATTGTGTCACTTTATTTATAATGTAGCTACTGTTAAATACATTGATTCTACCTACCTCAGATACCTAGCTGCTGTTATTTTGTGTGTAGCCTCCCATTTAGTCAGTCCTCCAGCACTATGCTACCATGCTCCTTTTTAAAGTGTTTTTAAATGTCTGTTTTTTTGAGCATATATGTTTAATAAAATCATTTGTAAACTTTACTCTGATCATTATACGCTTTTTTCTTTGGTCGTTTACCTACTGAGCTTATAGCGTAGATCTGTGACCCCATTTGTATGGAAATACCCCATGTGTGGATATAAAGTGCTCTGCGGGTGAACTACAATGCTCAGAAGAAAAGGAGCACCATTGGGCTTTTGGAGAGAGAATTTGTTTGGAATGGAAGTTGGGGGCAATGTGCGCTTACAAGGCCACCATGGTGCCAGAACAGTGGACCCCCCACATGTGACCCCATTTTGGAAATTACACCTCTCACAGAATGTAATAAGGGGTTCAGTGAGCATTAACACCCCACTGGCGTTTGACAGATTTTTGAAACAGTGGGCTGTTTTATTTTTCATTTTCATGGACCACTGTTCCAAAAATATATCAGACACCAGTGGGGCGTAAATGTTCACTGTACCCCTTATTACGTTAAGTGAGGGGTGTAGTTTCCAAAATGGGGTCACATGTGGGGGGGGGGCACTGTTCTGGCACCATGGGGGCTTTGTAAACACACAAGGCCTTAATTTCCAGCCAAATTCTCTCTCCAAAAGCACAATGGCGCCAGCAGAGCACTTTACATCCACATATGGGGTATTTCCATACTCAGAAGAAATGGGGTTACAAATTGGGGTCTTTTTTTCCTACTAACCCTTGTGAAAATGAAAAATTTGGGATAACACCAGCATTTTAGTGGAAAAATTTTTTATTTTCACGTCCAACTTTAATGAAAATTCTTCAAACACCTGTGGGGTGTTAACGCTCAGTGTACCCCTTGTTACGTTCCATGAGGGATGTAGTTTCCAAAATGGGGTCACATGTGGGTGTTTTTTTTTCTTTTGTATTTATGTCAGAACCACTGTAACGATCAGCAACCCCTGTGCAAATCACCTCAAATCTACATGGTGCTCTCACTCCTGAGCTCTCACGCAGAGCATTTTACATCCACATATGGCGTATTTCAGTACTCAGGAAAAATTGCGTTACAAATTTTGGGGGTCTCCAAACTGTGGCCCTCCAGATGTTGCAAAACTATAACTCCCAGCATGCCCGGACAGCCAAAGGCTATCTGGGCATGCTGGAAGTTCTAGCTTTGAAACTCCTAGAAACAGCAGTGAAGATCACTTTATAGCAATGTTCACTGCAGCCTCTAATGCCGACGCCGCCGACGCCTTGTCCACTTGCCTGCCGCCGCTGCCTCCTACACTTGTACCTGCCACCGGTCCCGGGTCCCCACTGTCGCGACAGCCTCTGGTATGTGCCGCGGTCCCCCCTGCAGCTCTCGGGATCCTCTTCCCCCGCTCTGCCCGACTTCTAGGGGCAGGCAGAACTGGGGAAATTAACTTTAACCCTCCCCCCAGTCAGCTGAGACACAGTGATTGGTCACAGGGACCAATCACAGTGATCGCTGACCAGGACCATCCTCAGATGATCCTGGGAGGGCTTGCAGAAGTTGTCTCCTGCTGATAACAGGGGGACATCGCTGGGTTAACTGAAGTACCTGCACAATCCGCCGTTTATATAAGGCATTCTGCGGGAAGGGGTTAAGAAAACATGCCCTTTGAAAAAGTTTGGGGGGGGGGGGGGGGTTGGTGTTCCCTAACAAAGGGGGGGGGGGGGGGGGAAACGTATTTTTGCACAACACCAGCAGTACACAACACTCATGTAATGAGTTCAAAATTGCACTCTCTCACAGACTAGTAGGAATGGACTGCTGGGTATGTATTATACCATCTACAGACTAGTATAACCAGCAGACCATTTGTTGTGGAACAAAGAGGGCAGAAAAATGCACTACAGTATGCTTAAAAAACGTATTGGAGTAAAACACCAGCCGGTGATTACTTTTGCCTGGACTTTCACAGTATCTAGGCCCTTGAAAGATTAACAGGTACAAAATAGTACACTTCTTAGATGTAGGTATGTGGTATGCACTTATGAGGGCAGAAAAATGCGGTACAGTAAGCTTAAAATTTTTTATTTTAGTAAAACACCAGCCAGTGATTACTTTTGTCTGGACTTTCACAGTATCGAGGCCCTGTACAGATTGAAAGGTACAAAATAGATCACTACGTAGATGTAGGTATGTGGTATGCTCTCATGAGGGCAGAAAAATGCGCTACAGCACACTTAAAAAAGTATTTGAGTACAACACCAGCTGGTGAGTACTTTTGCCTGGACTTTCACAGTATCTAGGCCCTTGACAGATTAACAGGTTCAAAATAGTACACTGCTTAGATGTAGGTATGTGGTATGCACTTATGAGGGCAGAAAAATGCGCTACAGTACACTTAAAAAAGTATCTGAGTAAAAACACCAGCCGGTAAGTACTTTTGCCTGGACTTTCACAGTATCTAGGCCCTTGACAGATTAACAGGTTTAACCCCTTAAGGACGCAGGGTTTTTCAGTTTTTGCACTTTCGTTTTTTCCTCCTTACCTTTTAAAAATCTTAACCCTTTCAATTTTCCACCTAAAAATCCATATTATGGCTTATTTCTTGCATCAACAATTCTACTTTGCAGTGACATTAGTCATTTTACCCCAAAAATTCACGGCGAAACGGAAAAAAAAATAATTGTGCGACAAAATCGAAGAAAAAACGCCATTTTGTAAATTTTGGGAGCTTCCGTTTCTACGCAGTGCATATTTCGGTAAAAATGACACCTTATCATTATTCTGTAGGTCCATATGGTTAAAATGGTACCCTAGTTATATAGGTTTCATTTTGTCGTACTTCTGAAAAAAATCATAACTACATGCAGGAAAATTTATACGTTTAAAAACGTGCTCTTCTGACCTCTATAACTTTTTTTTTCCACTTACAGGATGGTATAAGGACTCATTTTTGTGCCGTGATCTGAGGTTTTTATTGGTACCATTTTAGTTTTGATCGGACTTTTTGATCGCTTTTTATTCATTTTTGAATGTATAAAAAGTGACCAAAAATACGCTTTTTTGGACTTTTGAATTTTTTTACGTGTACGCCATTGACCGTGCGGTTTAATTAATGATATATTTTTATAGTTCGGACATTCACGCACGTGGCGATACCACATATGTTTATTTTTATTTACACTGTTTTATTTTTTTTATGGGAAAAGGGGGGGTGATTCAAACTTTTATTAGGGAAGGGGTTAAATGACCTTTATTAACACTTTTTTTTTAACTTTTTCTTTAAAGTGTTATAGCTCCCATAGGGACCTATAACACTGCACACACTGATCTTTTACACAGATCACTGGCGTGTATTAACACGCCTGTGATCAGTGTTATCGGCGCTTGACTGCTCCTGCCTGGATCTCAGGCACAGAGCAGTCATTCATCGATTGGACACCGAGGAGGCAGGTAAGGGCCCTCCCGGTGTCTTGTAAGCTGTTCGGGACCCCGTGATTTCACCGTGGCGGTCCCGAACAGCCCGACTGAGCAGCCGGGTTACTTTCACTTTCACTTCAGACGCGGCGGTCAGCTTTGATTGCTGCATCAGAAGGGTTAATACAGGGCATCACCACGATTGGTGATGTCCTGTATTAGCCGTGGGTCCCAGCCGATAATAGGCGCCGGGACCGACCCGATATGACGCAGGGACACCGCGTGACCCCGCGGCATATCGTGGGAGCCGGCGGAGGACGTAAATATACGTCCTTCGTCGTTAAGGGGTAAAAATAGTACACTACTTAGATGTAGGTATGTGTTATGCACTTATGAGGGCAGAAAAATGTGCTACAGTACGCTTAATAAATGTATTGGAGTAAAATACCAAACGGTGATTACTTTTGGCTGTATGTAGGCCCTTGACAGATTAACAGGTACAAAATAGTACACTACTTAGATGTAGGTATGTGGTATGCACTTATGAGGGCAGAAAAATGCGCTACAGTACGCTTAATAAACGTATTGGAGTACAACACCAGCCGGTGAATACTTTTGGCTGTCCTTTCACAGTATGTAAGCCCTTGACAGATTAACAGGCACAAAATAGTACACCACTTAGATATAGGTATGTGGTATGCACTTATGAGGGCAGAAAAATGTGCTACAGTACACTTAAAAAAGTATCTGAGTAAAAACACCAGCCGGTGAGTACTTTTGCCTGGACTTTCACAGTATCTAGGCCCTTGACAGATTAATAGGTTTAAAATAGTACACTACTTAGATATAGGTATGTGGTATGCACTTTTGAGGGCAGAAAAATTAGCTACAGTATGCTTAATAAACATATTGGAGTAAAACACCAGCCGGAGACTACTATTAGCTATCCTTTCACAGTATGTAGGCCCTTGACAGATTAACAGGTACAAAATTGTACACCACTTAGATGTAGGTATGTGGTATGCACTTATCTACTTTCTACAGACTAGTATAACCAGCAGACCAGTTGTTGTGGAACAAAGACACAGATTTGCCCTAAAAAATTATTTCTCCCTCCTGTGAAAACATTTCTGCAGCTGAGGCAACACACAGCCCTCTACCCCTCTCTGTAATACAATGCTGTTCACAGTGACTGAGGGGGTTAATCGCTGCAGTAAGAATTAATTTCTGTGCAAAAACGCTGTACTCTTTGTCCTACAGAAGGCTGAGGTGACTAGGAGGTGAAACGCTGCTGCAACAAGCTTTTCTGTGTAACACACACAGCGATGTCCGTCCTATCTCTCTGCAGTGTAATTAATTATATGACGAGCCGCAAAATGGCCGCAATATAGGGCTTTGACATCACAGGGGTGACTGGCTGCTGATAGGCTGCATCCTGCATGTGACTCAGGGTCATCCCGCCTACTTCCCTTCCCGTCTTCCCATCATTCCTTGCCCCATGTAATGACATGTGGATCCGCCATTTTAGATGCCCTGGAGCCTGGACCGCAGTAAATGGAGTTTAATGAAGCGATTCTCGCGATAGAATCGTGGCGTAGTGTTGAGCGGCATAGGCCATATTCGAATTCGCGAATATTCGCGAATATATGGACGAATATTCGTCATATATTCGCGAATATTCGCATATTTGTAATATCCCCGTTTTATTTTCGCATATACGAATATTCGCACATGCGAAAATTTGCATAAGAGAAAATTCGCATATGTGAAAATTAGCATATGCAACTTTTCGCATATGCGAAAATTCGCGCCCCAGTCTCACACAGTAGTATTAGAGCCTTCTTTACACCACATAAGCTGGAAGCAGAGAGGGATGATCACTGTGATGTGTACTGTGAAAAAAAAAAAACGAATATTCGTAATTACGAATATATAGTGCTATATTCGCGAATATTCACGAATATTCGCGAATATGCGATATTCGCGGATAAAATTCGCATTGCGAATATTCGTGAGCAACACTATCGTGGCGATATTCGCATACGCTGCAAATCAAATATTTCATGAAATTCGTAACAAATTCGGGTTCGTCAGCTTCGATTCACTCATCTCTACTGAGCACAATCAATATATACCATATTCACAATGTTACCAAGTGTCAAGATATTTGCTCCCCTTCCAACATGTTTCTTCTTGATGAAGGTAGGCTCATCAGGAATTAATATTGGTTCCAATTGGACAACAAATGAGGATTGAGGGCAATAATAAATGATCTAAGATGAAAATAGACCCAGGAAACCTACTATACCGTATCACAATACTGTGCAGTGTGGCACCCCCATTTCATTACCCCCCTGCACAATTTCAACACCCCCTCATATCATAAGCCCCTTGTACCATCTTATCGGCCTCCTGTTGCATTCCAGAGGTTTGCGAGACTGTGCAGGATTTTGTGTGCAATAATTTTTTGGGGGGTCCTGCAGGACCTGTGGGATCCCAATTCCGATGTTGGGCTCTACAGTATGGTCTGTGTTACCATGTGCAATGTGTGTACTGCACCATACAATCCATAGACTAATGCAAAGTAGTGCAGCCTAAGACAATATAGGAGGCAGATATGGACATATAATGAGAAGTGGTGACCACGGGGTGTTGCAATGGATGTAGCAGGGTCTGGTAGTATTAACTCCGAGGGTAAGATGTCGTTAACCCCTTAGTGTTCGTGACGCCAGGATGTGGTTGTTTCGGTATAAGGACCGCCGACAACCAGCCCAAAAATGTTGACAGCAAGGGTTGGAAGTAACTGGAACTTTTATTTGTAATATGCAGGAAACAGTCTTTACAGTTATGCAGTTTCCACAGAGGTAACCGGGACACAGGGAACCTTGCAGGCTTGCTTGGACTTGTGGTTATGGCAATAATTATGCAGGCCACTGTACTACTGATATAACTTAAGCTTGACAGTAGAAGTAGCTTCGACTTACAGTTTAGAAGTGGCTGCTGGTCTTTAGGCTTTAACCTGTGACAAATGTTTGCTGGAGAGGGCGGAATTACACACATGTTGAGGGAGCGGGTGGTGATGGTAAGAAATCCGGCGGAAGCGGGCAGGAAAGGCATACAAGAAAAACAGCCAGGGCTCTACTGAAAGCTATACCTATATATGCCCGTAGATTAAGGCCTCTTCAGGGTACGGTCCCTTGTAGCTCTTATGCAGTTTATTTCATGTTGCGCAAAATCTACTGCGCAGCGGGAAATATGCTGCTCATTCCCTGCTGAGCATACACACGGGGTTACCTGGTGGCAGTCCTGTGTGTTCAGTGAGGTCTGGAGGCGGGGCTGCGTGTCACAGTCATAACTCATATCTATCTGTCTATCAATTGTCAGGGTAAATAACACTATCTATCTCATATTTATCTATCTATTGTCAGGGTTAAAGGGGTTATCCAGAAAAAAACTTTTTTTTATATATCAACTGGCTCCAGAAAGTTATACAGATTTGTAATTTACTTCTATTAAAAAATCTTAATCCTTTCAGTACTTATGAGCTTCTGAAGTTAAGGTTGTTCTTTTCTGTCTAAGTGCTCTCTGATGACACGTGTCTCGGAAACCGCCCAGTTTAGAAGCAAATCCCCAAAGCAAACCTCTTCTAAACTGGGCGGTTCCGGAGACACGTGTCATCAGAGAGCACTTAGACAGAAAAGAACAACTCAACATCAGAAGCTCATAAGTACTGAAAGGATTAAGATTTTTTAATAGAAGTAATTTACAAATCTGTTTTTCTGGAGCCAGTTGATACATAAAAAAAAGTTTTTTCCTGGATAACCCCTTTAATAACACTATTTATCTATCTCATATCTATCTGTCTATCTGTGGTGAACCACCAGTATATGGCGGGACCAAAGGTGCAGCGGTGTAGGTGCTGGGATCAGATGGAATTAACCCCTAGGGCAAGATGTTGTTAATCCCTAGTGTTCGTGAGGCCAGAGTGGTTTTTGGTACCGGAACTTCACGAACTGTATCTCCGCTATTCCAATGGCTAGTTAAGGAAAGGAGAGTCCACAACCATGGAGGCTTTACTGAGTTTAAGACAGATGAAATTATCTTCACAGCTAGGCCAGAATCCCAGATAGGTGGCCCGGAACCCAGAAGGAATTCGCAGCTTGCTGGAACTTGTTGTTATTGTAATAGACTTTAAGTAATTATCTTGAGGCTTGACTATATGCAGGACTCGGCTATTTGTGGTGACAGCAGACACAGACTTTTGACTTACTGGAATGACTGTAGCTTGGTGGTCTTTCAGATGCTGGTCACTGGTACTGAGATTTCTGGTGTTTGCTGTGCTCAGTAAGGTAGCATAAGAGCTAATAGAGTGAATTGTAATGGCTGCCCCTTTATATAGTGGGGGGCTGGACTAAGGCGCATTGGTCAAGCTGCGGATCATAGGTTAAGCTGGTGCTCTCTGGGAGAACATGTGACAACAAATCATGTGACTGCATAACATAACATGTGACAGACTTACAGGTCCTTTAGACCTCCCACAGGTCCTTTAGACTACCTATACATTAATGTACTGACTACACATAAGGTAAGATAACTAACATTATAGAAACAGCAGAGGAGACCCCAGGTCACTGAGGGGCTCAACCTGACAGGGCCTAAGTGTAGTGCAGGACCATGTCCTGTACTGGGACATTACATATCGATCTACTATATCTATCTATATATTTACATATCAGCCACTGACCAGTCCTGGAAGGTCTACGTGCACCAGTTTTTTTTTTTTGCTTGGGACAATCTATCTATCTATCTCATATCTATCTCATATACATCTCATATCTATCTTTTTATCTCATATCTATCTATCTATCTCATATCTATCTAGCTATCTATTTATCTATCTCATGTCTATCTATCTATCTCATATCTATCTATATATTTATCTCATATCTATCTATCTATACACCGAACAATATGATGCAGCACGCCACAAGGTTGCAAAAAATGGTGGTTTTATTCCATCATGTGCATAGACAACGTTTCGCCAGTCTCACACTGGCTTTTTCAAGTGTGAGACTGGCGAAACGTTGTCTATGCACATGATGGAATAAAACCACCATTTTTTGCAACCTTGTGGCGTGCTGCATCATATTGTTCGGTGTACTGATTGAGGAACCAGAGGACCCAGGTTCCAAATATGCGGGCACCCCGACTTCTTACTTTCTTTTGGACTTTGGTTGTGCCGTTTCTATTTGTTCTATATCTATCTATCTATCTCATATCTATCTCATATCTATCTATCTCATATCTATCTATCTATATATCTCATATCTCTCTATCTATCTCATATCTTTCTATCTATGTATCTATCTCATATCTATCTATCTCATATCTATCTATCCCATATCTATTTATCTATCTATTACCTATCTATTAGCTATCTATCTATCTATCTATCTATCTATTACCTATCTATTATCTATTTATCTCATATCTATCTATCTATCTCATATCTATCTCATATCTATCTATCTATATATCTCATATCTCTCTATCTATCTATCTCATATCTTTCTATCTATGTATCTATCTCATATCTATCTATCTCATATCTATCTATCCCATATCTATTTATCTATCTATTACCTATCTATTAGCTATCTATCTATCTATTACCTATCTATTATCTATTTATCTCATATCTATCTATCTCATATCTATCTATCTATCTATCTCATATCTATTTATCTATCTATTACCTATATATTATCTATCTACTACCTATCTATTATCTATCTATTTATCTCATATCTATCTATTTATTTATTTTTCTATTGATCTGTCTCATTTCAATCTATCATCTGTCTGTCTATCTCACATCTATCTATCTATCTTTCTATCTCATATCTATCTATCTAGAAACACAGACCAAATCTAGTCAGACTGATAGATAACCTTAGAGAGTGTGAATACCTCCCTAGATCCTCTCTTGCACAGCACATGGCTGCAGCCATTCCGGTACAGTACACATTAGCCTAAATCTCTTCCCTAATGAGGTAAATTACACAGGGGACAAATCACATTAGTGCTGATTAGTGTGCACAGGATTCTAAATACTCCGCACCTCTATGGGAGACACCTGTCCACTGAACACTCATTCAGTCAACCAGCCATTGACCTCTGCAGCAAAGATAAAGAGTCCAGAAAGTCAACAGCTAAGACTCTTTTGTCCTCCATACTTATTGTATGTATTGAGGTATCAGGCCTTCTGTATACAGTTGTATTTGAAATGGGCCTTGTGTGTACTGTCCACAATCCAGGGCCTACATGTTGTATGTATAAAGGTAAGCAAAGCAATGCGTCTGAGGGAGAATAACGTGATCCATACAACATCGACCAAGACTGTAGCTCACAATGGTCATGCACCTCCATGCTATGTAGCCTTAAAGGGGTACTCCGGTGGGGAAAAAAAATGTTTTTAATCAACTGGTGCCAGAAAGTTACACAGATTTGTAAATTACTTTTATTAAAAAATCTTAATCCTTCCAGTACTTATTAGCTGTTGAATACTACAGAGGAAATTATTTTCTTTTTGGAACACAGAGCTCTCTGCTGACATCTCTGTCCATTTTAAGAACTGTCCAGAGAAGGAGAAAAACCCCATAGAAAACATATGTTGCTCTGGAGAGTTCCTTAAATGGACAGAGATTTCAGCAGAGAGCACTGTGGTCATGATGTCAGCAGAGAGCTCTGTGTTCCAAAAAGAAAAGAATTTCCTCTGTAGTATTCAGCAGCTAATAAGTACAGGAAGGATTAAGATTTTTTAATAGAAGTAATTTACAAATCTGTTTAACTTTCTGGCACCAGTATATATATATATATATATATATATATATATATATATATATATATATATATATAAATAAAAATAAAAAAAACGTTTTCCACCGGTGTACCCCTTTTAGGGGTATTCCAAGAATCAAAGACAACACCCTCCTTGTCTCCACTTTGGTATGGCATTACAACTTGGCTTCATTCACTTTAATGGAACTGAGCTGCAGAACCACACACGACCTGGAGACAGACAGGGAGAGGTCTTTGAAAAGAAAAAAGGCCTGTTTTTTTTAATTCCTGGAATACCCCTTTAACCATTTTATGTTGTATGGCTCTGTCTTGTACATGGGGCTTTATTGTCCCATGAGGACCAGATTATAACATCCTATACAAATACATGAGTACTGACCCCATTCTCGGAGCTCTTCATTTAGCTAACACCGTGATGAAGAATCCCCGGTAGACCAGAAATAATGTCTGTCTGGCTGCATAAGGAGATTGCGGCTTCGGGGGAATCCCTAAGGCTGTAGCGCAACAGACTTTGAGAGTGTTTGATGGCAGAGAAAATGCTATAGGCTTATACTGTATGAAGGTTTATTTAGAGTAGTGGCAATTAGAACAAATCTTCATAATCTGCGCCGTATGCGCCAATCTGAGCGCTTATCTGTTGTTCTCGGTACACGGGAAACTGCAGGTGCATTGTAACTGTGTATGTAATGTTATTCAGTGCCAAACAGAAATTACAAACATGTTACAGTGGCTTTTCAATAATGTGACCTGTGTCCAATGGGAAACACATGCTAAATATGGTGATATTGACACAAGGCCTACCTGAAGCATGTAAAATCTCTAGATCTGTGTTTTCCAAACTGTGGACCTCATGCGGTTGCAAAACTACAACCCCCTCATGCGGTTGCAAAACTAAAACCCCCAGCATGCCCAACTCATGAGCGACTGTGGGAACAGGGAGAGTGAGCCCTAAACTGACCCTAAAACCACTCTCCCTGCCCACTTGCCCATCCATCCTAAGCGATGGATCGACAACTCATTTTGTATATACAGTGCTATGTGGTGCCGGGGTGTAGCAACGGTGTAGCAGGTACTAGTGGTATTAACCCTGTGGGTAAGGTGTTATTAAAGGGGTACTTCGGTGAAAAACTTTTTTTTTAACAGAAAGCTAAACAGATTTGTGAATTACTTCTATTAAAAAATCTTACAGGGGTATACCAAGCAAAAACTTTTTTTTATATATCAACTGGCTCCGGAAAGTTAAACAGATTTGTAAATTACTTCTATTAAAAAATCTTAATCCTTCCAATAATTATTAGCTTCTGAAGTTTTCTGTCCAACTGCTCAATGATGATGTCACATCCCGGGAGCTGTGCATGATGGGAAAATATCCCCATAGGAGCTGGACAGCTCCCGGGACGTGAGTCATCAGAGAGCAGTTAGACAGAAAACAGCAACTCAACTTCAGAAGCTAATAACTATTGGAAGGATTAAGATTTTTTAATAGAAGTAATTTACAAATCTGTTTAACTTTCTGGAGCCAGTTGATATATATAAAAAAAAGTTTTTGCCTGGAATACCTCTTTAATCCTTCCTGTACTTATTAGCTGCTGAATACTACAGCGGAAATTATTTTCTTTTTGAAACACAGAGGTGTCTGCTGACATCATGAGAACAGTGCTCTCTGCTGACATCTATGTCCATTTTAGGAACTGTCCAGAGCAGCATATGTTTGCTATGGGGATTTCCTTTTACTCTGGACAGTTCCTAAAATGGACAGAGATGTCAACAGAGAGCACTGTGCTCATGATGTCAGCAGACAGCTCTGTGTTTCAAAAAGAAAATAATTTCCGCTGTAGTATTCAGCAGCTAATAAGTACAGGAAGGATTAAGATTTTTTAATAGAAGTAATTTACAAATCTGTTTAACTTTCTGGCACCAGTTGATTTAAAAGAAAAAAAAGGTTTTCACTGGAGTACCCCTTTAACCCCTGATTAATCGTGACGCCAGCATGTGGTGGTTTTCTGTAGAAGGTCCTGCCGACAACCAACCCAAAAACGGCAGGCAATAAAGGAATGTCCACAGCAGGAATTGTGCAAATAACTGGAACTTTAACTTCTTACGGAACAGTCTTTACAGTTATGCAGTTTCTTTAGAGGCAACCGGAATGCAGGATACCTCACAGGCTTGCTGGGACTTGTAGTATTGAGATTTATGCAGGCCACTGTGCTACTAATTGTATACTTGAGTTGAGTAGTAGTCACTAGAATTGTAGACAGAGCTTGATAACTCACGTTTTGAAGTGGCTGCAGGTTCCTTAGGCTTTGGCCTAGATGAGATGAATTTAGTAGGTACAGAGATTGTGCTTCTTTAGTGTCCAGGCGATAAGAGAGAAGAGAGAGAATTTAGAGACTACAGCCCCTTATATACTAGGGGCGCTGGACTAAAACCCATTGGTTGCAAATTCTGTAGGTCCTGTACCCAGGGAACTCTGGGTACATCACATGACAGTAGATCACATGACCCAGGAAGGTCCTTTACATTTTATACATTTGTACGACCCTTTTACATACTGAACAATATGTACAATACACTTACAATGCATTTATACGAAGCAAGAACTGATGAGCAAGGGGGGAAGCCCTGCAGGAGATCCCTATGGACTGCAGGGACTCTTCCTGATGGTACTTAGGAAGGGTATAGGACCATGTCCTGTACTGGGACACCACAATTGAATCTGATCTGGTTAAACAGCAGAGTACATAGTTACATAGTTCATATGGTTGAAAAATAGAGTCCATCAAGTTCAACTGATAACCCTAATGAGTCCCTACTGTGTTAATCCAGAAGAAGACAAAAAGCCCTCGTACTAGAGGTAAAAATTCCTTCTCTACTCCAAATATGGCATCAGAATAAATCCCTTGATCAACCTTCTGTCCCTATAAATCTATTATCCATAACCTGTAATGTTATTACTCTTAACTATTACAAGCCCCTTTTAAACTCTTTTACAGAGTTAACCATGACCACCTCCTCTGGCAGAGAATTCCACAGTCTCACTGCTCTAACAGTAAAGAACCCCCGTCTGTGCTGGTGTAGAAACCTTCTTTCCTCTAAACGTGGAGGATGCCCCCTTGTTATAGATACAGTCCTGGGTATAAATAGATCATGGGAGAGATCTCTGTACTGTCTCCTGATATATATATATATATATATATATATTTATATATATAAAAATAACCCTAATTCTGATAATCTTTCTGGGTACTGTAGTCCTCCCATTCCCCGTATTACCCTGGTTCCCCATCTTTGAACCCTCTCCAGCTCCACTATATCTTTCTTGTACACTGGTGCCCAGTACTGTACACAGGGGCCCTGATTTACTAAAGTCCAACCGACTTTTTTTCTCGGTTTATGCGCCTAAATTTTTGTCACAGCATCCGTGCGACTAATTCTGCGGCCAAATTTTACACCACACAGCCTACACTTTTGAAAACACTCAGAGTGTTTTTTTATTACAAGAAAATGGGCGTGGCTAACAAAAAATGGGCGTGTTCCTGACAAAAAGCAGAAATTACTCGGAGTACTATCGAAATCACTCCTGAAAAAAAGTGTGAGTGTCACAGAATAACCGACAGCCAAGAGGATGTGTAAAAACTACCAAAAGCGAATGATTTTGGCAAAGGCACAGCTTAATGTGGTGGGGAGTGCTTAAACTATTTTCTGTTTCTTTTTTTTTTTCACTGTTTTACAGTTCTACACAAGGATTTTTAGAATATGCAATGCATTTTAAACTTTAAAATGTGTCTTTAATTGTATATATATATATATATATTAGATGGTCTGAGTCCATTTCCGTTTGCTTAATTCCCGTTAAATCTTGTGTTTTGCTTGTTTGGTTTGGCACATGCTATTGATGATTTGTATTCCATACTTATGTTTTTTTTTAGTTTTTTTTTTACTTTTAAGCCGGAGTATGTGCGACACATTTCCCCGTGCGACACAAAAAATTAAGAAGGGGGGGTTAGGATTTGTTCATTTTAATGGGGATTTGGATTAATTTTTTATTAAGGGGGTATGCAGGTTTTTATGTGTAGGGGTGTATGAACTTTATGTGACGGCGGTGCAGGGTTTTTATATGAAGGGGGAGAGGGTATGGATTTGATGTGTAGGGTGGGTGCAGGGTTTTTATGTCTGGGGGTGCCGGAGCTGAGTTTTATGGAATAGGGGTGCAGGGTTTTTGTATAAAGGGAAAGAAAGGGCAAGGGTTTTCTAGAAGAGGGAAGACCAGGGATTTGTAGATAGGAGCAGGGCAGGAGTTTTCTAGAAGTTTTTCACCAGCCCCTTTCTACAAAACCCCTGTCCTGGTGTCCTTCTGCAAAACTCCTGCATTTGTGCAATAAATATTATTGAAAACATTGAAAAAAGTTTGTGCATGTTTTCTCATTTTCTTGGGTTGGGGGGGGGGGGGGGGAATGGGGGAAAACACAGGGTCCACCCCGAGTGCCAAATGCTCTAGGTACGCCCCTGACATTATTTGCCTTGGCAGAAGCTGCCCGACACTGGTCACTACAGCTAAATTTACTGTTAACTAAGACTCCTAAGTCTTTTTCCATGTCAGTCATCCCAAGTGTTCTCAAATTTAATACATAATCCCAACCTGTTTTTTTTCTCCCCATGTGCATTACCTTACATTTATCAGTGTTGAACCTCATCTGCCACTTCCCAGCCCAAACCTCCAACCTATCCAGAATCATTTGTAACAGTGCACTGTCCTCTATTGTGTTAACCAACAGAGTTTAGTATCATCTGCAGAGATTGCTACTATACAATCCCATGACAAGGTCATTAATAAATATATTAAGTAGAATTGTGAAGGCAGCTCTGGAGTATAATATAGGGTGTAATCCAGAGTCAGCCTTTCTTTTGCTATCGCATCATATTACAGGCTAATTCCTAAGGATAACACAGCTGGGGCTATCTATGAGGCCTGATGCCTTAGGAACCATTATAAGAACACTTGGTGGCTTGCCTGGAAATGCCTGGTTATGAACTGGAAAAGGATGTCCATCCAGGAATGCCACAAGCCAATTCTCAGCCAACGCAGGGACAATTCCATCATGCACAGTGTGAACGTCAACAAACAAGAGGACTCCCCCACCACCACCAGAACCATTACCACCACTCTTATTCCCCCTCTCCCACTTTCTCATAATATAGTTTTAAGCCTTTAATTCCCTTGACTTTTTGAATATGGGTGGGCCCACATTCACCCATTTTTGGTGTCAAAATGGCTACCACTTTATTTAAAGCACAGGATTAAGGTGAAGTGCTAGGCCACAGGGATTCAAGAATACCGTGAGATCCTGAAGACTGCTGAACGGCTCTCCCATATAGAGGGGTGCGGTGGCAGAGGCTCAACGCGCAGACCCCCCCTGCCATCTCCTGTTTGGGGGATACTTCTCCTTTAAGGGCTCCAATGACCCTACTGAAGATCCTTACTCCTGTGCATTACCATTACAACATCCTTAATGCTGACCACTTTCAAGGCTCAGCCTGTTGACCACCATGACTTCCTAAACATCTCCTATTAGTTAACATGAGTCCACCATAACTCGACTACAACTTGCAACTGACTCCTGAACTTCCAAACCAAAGCTGTGACAATGTGGAGGAAACCTCTAGAGAACCATTGCTAAACGAGTGCCCTACCCTTGAACTAAGAGGGTTGTTGCCAAGCTGTAATTCCCAACATTAAAATAAAATTGTAAGCGGAACCAGATATGCAATGGTGATATCAAAGAAATAAAAAATACACTTATGCATGCATCATTACTACAGGTAATAGAAATAGGTTTGGGTGAGGGCAGGAGGGTACATGTTTTCTCCGGATATTTTGTAACAAAAAGATAATACGTAAGATGTAAGAAGTTAGATCTATTCCTAAACCCCTAAATCCTCCTCATAGTAATAAACCAGGCACCCATCTACCTCTTCCTATGTGCTTTAACCTATATCACTATACAGGCAAGACTACAGGGGCTATAGGTCTCCCCGTTCCAAAGTTGTGTTGCCCTTAGGGCTCCGGAGGAGTCTTTAACTCTAGTCCATCATTCTTGTTGTGTGACATGTTACCTTTATTAGAATGTAATGTATAGTGTAAGGTCTTATGACTTGTACTGTGTGTTGTGATCCTAAGCTATAAAGTAAGCGTGTTATTTATTGTTCTTTTTCCTCCGCCTGCGCTTCATTGCAGTACACACAGTGTATTGTAAATGTTTTAATAAAAAAAAATCTTTATCTTTACTTTACTTTAGTATACTATAACTGTTACCGTATTTTTCGCCGTATAAGACGCACTTTTTCTTCCCCAAAACTGGGAGGAAAAAGTTGGTGCGTCTTATACGGCGAATACCTGCGGCCATCAACGGCCGGGACCCGCGGCTAATACAGGACATCACGGTGATGCCCTGTATTAACCCTTCAGACGCGGTGATCAAAGCTGACCGCCGCGTCTGAAGGGAAAGTGACACTAACCCGGCTGTTCAGTCGGGCTGTTCGGGACCGCCGCGATTTCACCGTGGCGGTCCCGAACAGCCCGACTGAATAGCCGGGTTAGTGCTTACAGGACACCGGGGGGGGGGGGGAACCTTACCTGCCTCCTCGGTGTCTTCTCCGTTCAGGGATCCCCTGTATGGCCGGCGCTCTCCTTCCTCGTCATCACGTCACGACGTGATGGCGGCGACGGAGAGCGAGGATACCCGGCCGGCAGCAGAGACATTCCGGAGTGACGGCAACAGCGATGGAGCGACATCCAGGGCAGCAGTGACGGGTCCGGATCGGCGGGGACACGTGAGTATTACCTCCTATGCAGTGGTCTTCAATCTGTGGACCTCCAGATGTTGCAAAACTAAAACTCCCAGCATGCCCGGACAGCCAACGGCTGTCCGGGCATGCTGGGAGTTGTAGTTTTGCAACATCTGGAGGTCCGCAGGTTGAAGACCACTATTGGGTTCAAAATCTTTATTTTTTGAGATTTTGCCCCTAAAAATTGGGTGCGTCTTATACGCCGGTGCGTCCTATAGGACGAAAAATACGGTATATGTTCTTTGGAGGTAAACATATTCTTAAAGTAATTTATTTTAAAAGTTTTTCAATCATACATTTTTATACGTAAATTGGAAAATGTAGCTTAAAAGTAGACACAAGCTTTTACAATGTTGAGAACTTGAGATTCTATATGTAAAGATGAAATAACAGATACATTCCTCACATTGAATCGCTCCAAGCCCAGTAGATATTTGAAGAGCTATATTCCTTTTGGAATGTGTTTTATGGATGTATTATGGATTGATGCAGAGAGAATATGTGAGAAGCAGACAGAGGCCGGCTATAAGTATAGCAGCGAATGACTTTCTGGCTGTTGGAGTAGACTGTGTCACAGTATTCAGGTCTCGGGAGAAAGTGAAAAAATGTGTTACTTTCGGTAAGTGTCTGGAAAAATATTTCACTTCAACATATAAGCGTTCTTTATACTGTAAATGAACAATGTCTGCAAATATACCAACCTTACTAGCTAAAGGATTTGTGTGGTGTCCGGCCAAATCCTGGAATGTGCTGTATGTATTTCTACATTCCTCAGAAAAGTGTGAAACCTAAAGATCTAGAGCACTTCAAGTGCTGGACAAAAATGGGAGCGCCTAGAGGGCCGAAACACACAGTGAGGCTTCAGGTTCTGAATTTTGCAAAGACACTTTTCAATGTGGTTGGGTTGGTCAGTACAGTGGTCCCTCAACATACGATGGTAATCCGTTCCAAACGGACCATCGTTTGTTGAAACCATCGTATGTTGAGGGATCCGTGCAATGTAAAGTATAGGACAGTGGTCTACACAACCTGCGGAGTTGTAGTTTTGCAACATCTGGAGGTCCGCAGGTTGAAGATCACTGGTAGAGGAAGTTGTACTCACCTGTCCCCGCCGCTCCGGACCGTCACCGCTCGTCACCGCTGCCCTGGATGTCGCCCTCCATCGCCGTCCCCGGGGTGTCCCCCAAGCTCCGGTAAGGCCTCTGCTTCCCCAGCATCTTCTCACACTGGTCCTCTCTCCAAAAGATTACCTTTTTTGAGGAGACCACCTCCCTTATCCAGGCCAGATTACATAATATGCATACAGTTCATGTTCTTAGAGACCTCCATCTAGAAGACAACATTTTAATGCAAATTTAATGAAAATATGTGGGGTTGTCTCAAAGAGGTTTTACTGTACTGTGTGTGAGTGTGTTAGTGTTGCCTGTGAGCATGAGAGTTGGCACCCACCAAAGTCAGTTAACATTAAGACCACAGTTATTTGGACATTTCCCTAGGTCTGCTTAACCCCTTAAGGACCGAGCCCTTTTTCACCTTAAGGACCGGAGCGTTTTTTGCAATTCTGACCACTGTTACTCTAAACATTAATAACTCTGGGATGCTTTTAGTTATCATTCTGATTCCGAGATTGTTTTTTCGTGATATATTCTACTTTAACTTAGTGGTAAAATTTTATGGTAACTTGCATCCTTTCTTGGTGAAAAATCACCAAATTTGATGAAAAAAATGAAAATTTAGCATTTTTCTAACTTTGAAGCTCTCTGCTTGTAAGGAAAATGGATATTCAAAATAAATTTTTTTTTGGGTTCACATATACAATATGTCTACTTTATGTTTGCATCATAAAATTTATGAGTTTTTACTTTTGGAAGACACCAGAGGGCTTCAAAGTTCAGCAGCAATTTTGAAATTTTTCACAAAATTTTCAAACTCGCTATTTTTCATGGACCAGTTCAGGTTTGAAGTGGATTTGAAGGGTCTTCATATTAGAAATACCCCATAAAAGACCCCATTATAAAAACTAAACCCCCCCAAAGTATTCAAAATGACATTCAGTAAGTGTATTAACCCTTTAGGCGTTTCACAGGAATAGCAGCAAAGGGAAGGAGAAAATTCAAAATCTTCATTTTTTACACTCGCATGTTCTTGTAGACCCAATTTTTTAATTTTTGCAAGGGGTAAAAAGGAGAAAATTTTTACTTGTATTTGAAACCCAATTTCTCTCGAGTAAGCACATACCTCATATGTCTATGTTAATTGTTCAGTAGAGGGCTCAGAAGGGAAGGAGCGACAAATGGTTTTTGGGGGGCATGTCACATTTAGGAAGCCCCTATGGTGCCAGGACAGCAAAAAAATCCACATGGCATACCATTTTGGAAACTAGACCCCTCAGGGAACGTAACAAGGGGTAAAGTGAACCTTAATACCCCACAGGTGTTTCACGACTTTTGCATATGTAAAAAAAATAATTTTTTTTTTACCTAAAATGCTTGGTTTCCCAAAAATTTAACATTTTTAAAAAGTGTAATAGCAGAAAATACCCCCCAAAATTTTAAACCCAATTTCTCCCGATTCAGAAAACACCCCATATGGGGGTGAAAATTGCTATGCTGGCGCACTACAGGTCTCAGAAGAGAAGGAGTCACATTTGGCTTTTTGAAAGCAAATTTTGCTCTGGGGGCATGCCGCATTTAGGAAGCCCCTATGGTGCCAGAACAGCAAAAAAAAAAACACATGGCATACCATTTTGGAAACTAGACCCCTCGGGGAACGTAACAAGGGGTAATGTGAACCTTAATACCCTACAGGTGTTTCACGACTTTTGCATATGTAAAAAAAAAATTTTTTTTTTTACCTAATATGCTTGGTTTCCCAAAATTTTTACATTTTTAAAAAGGGTAATAGCAGAAAATACCCCCCAAAATTTGAAGCTCAATTTCTCCCGATTCAGAAAACACCCCATATGGGGGTGAAAAGTGCTCTGCTGGCGCACTACAGGTTTCAGAAGAGAAGGAGTCACATTTGGCTTTTTGAAAGCAAATTTTGCTCTGGGGGCATGCCGCATTTAGGAAGCCCCTATGGTGCCAGGACAGCAAAAAAAAACACATGGCATACCATTTTGGAAACTAGACCCCTCGGGGAACGTAACAAGGGGTAATGTGAACCTGAAATTTATTTTTTTTTACCTAAAATGCTTGGTTTCCCTAAATTTTTACATTTTTAAAAAGGGTAATAGCAGAAAATACCCCCCAAAATTTGAAGCCCAATTTCTCCCGAGTACGGCGATACCCCATATGTGGCCCTAAACTGTTGCCTTGAAATACGACAGAGCTCCAAAGTGAGAGCGCCATGCGCATTTGAGGCCTAAATTAGGGATTGCATAGGGGTGGACATAGGGGAATTCTACGCCAGTGATTCCCAAACAGGGGGCCTCCAGCTGTTGTAAAACTCCCTGCATGCCTAGACAGTCAGTGGCTATCTGGCAATACTGGGAGTAGTTGTTTTGCAACAGCTGGAGGCTCCGTTCTGGAAACAGTGGCGTACCAGACGTTTTTCATTTTTATTGGGGAGGGGAGGGGGGCTGTGTAGGGGTATGTGTATATGTAGTGTTTTTTACTTTTTATTTTATTTTGTGTTAGCGTAGTGTAGTGTTTTTAGGGTACAGTCGCACGGGCGGGGGTTCACAGTAGTTTCTCGCTGGCAGCTTGAGCTGCAGCAGAAAATTTGCCGCAGCTCAAACTTGCAGCCGGATACTTACTGTAATCCTCCGCCCATGTGAGTGTACCCTGTACGTTCACATTGGGGGGGGGAACATCCAGCTGTTGCAAAACTACAACTCACAGCATGGACGGTCTATCAGTGCATGCTGGGAGTTGTAGTTTTGCAACCGCTGGAGGCTCCGTTTTGGAAACAGTGACGTACCAGACGTTTTTCATTTTTATTGGGGAGGGGAGGGGGGCTGTGTAGGGGTATGTGTATATGTAGTATTTTTTACTTTTTATTTTATTTTGTGTTAGTGTAGTGTTTTTAGAGTACAGTCACACGGGCGGGGGTTCACAGTAGTTTCTCGCTGGCAGTTTGAGCAGCGGCAGAAAATTTGCCGCAGCTCAAACTTGCAGCCGGATACTTACTGTAATCCTCCGCCCATGTGAGTGTACCCTGTACGTTCACATTGGGGGGGGGGGGGGGGGAAACATCCAGCTGTTGCAAAACTACAACTCCCAGCATGTACGGTCTATCAGTGCATGCTGGGAGTTGTAGTTTTGCTACAGCTGGAGACACACAGGTTGTGAAACACCGAGTTTGGTAACAAACTCAGTGTTTTGCAACCAGTGTGCCTTCAGCTGTTGCAAAAGCTACAACCCCCAGCATGTACGGACAGCGGAAGGGCATGCTGGGTCTTGTAGTTATGCAACAGCCGGAGGCATACTACATTGGCTGGGGATGCTGGGGATTGTAGTTATGCAACAGCTGGAGACACACTGGTTTACTACTTAACTCAGTGTGCCTTCAGCTGTTGCAAAACTACAACTCTCAGCAGTCACCGACAGCCAACGGGCATGCTGGGAGTTGTAGTTTTGCAACCACCAGATGGACCACTACAACTCCCAGCATGCACTTTAGCTGATTGTGCAAGTTGGGAGTTGTAGTTACCCAACAGCTGAAGGTACACTTTTCCATAGAAAGAATGTGCCTCCAGCTGTTGCAAAACTACAAGTCCCAGCATGCCCATAAGGGCATGCTGGGAGTTGTGGTGGTCTGCCTCCTGCTGTTGCATAACTACAGATCCCAGCATGCCCTTTTTGCATGCTGGGAGCTGTTGCTAAGCAACAGCAGGAGGCTGTCACTCACCTCCAACGATCCACACTGCAGGTCAGTTCCTCGCCGCCGCCGCTCCTGGGGCCCCGATCCCAACAGGGACGCCGGGGATTGGGGTTCCCAGCACCCGGGGTCGTCTTCCCGCACCCGCTCACGTCCTCCGGAAGCGGGGCGGAGCGTGTTGCGGGAGCGACACCCGAAGCAGGCGCCCTGATTGGTCGGCCAGTAATCCGGCCGACGAATCAGGGCAATCGTGAGGTGGCACCAGTGCCACCTCACTCCTGCAGGCTCTGGCTGTTCGGGGCCGTCTCTGACGGCCCCGATCAGCCAGTAATTCCGGGTCATCGGGTCACTGGAGACCCGATTGACCCGGAATCCGCCGCAGATCGCTGGACTGAATTGTCCAGCGATCTGCGGCAATCGCCGACATGGGGGGACATAATGACCCCCCTGGGCGATATGCCGGGATGCCTGCTGAACGATTTCAGCAGGCATCCGGCCCCGGCTCTCCTCCGGCTAGCGGTGGGGGCCGGAAATGCTCAGGGCGTATCCATACGCCCTCGGTCCTTAAGGACTTGGAAACGGGGGCGTATGGATACGCCCTATGTCCTTAAGGGGTTAAAGGGGTTATCCAGGAAAAAACTTTATTTTATATATATATCAACTGGCTCCAGAAAGTTAAACAGATTTGTAAATTACTTCTATTAAAAAATCTTAATCCTTTCAGTACTTATGAGCTTCTGAAGTTTAGGTTGTTCTTTTCTGTCTAAGTAATCTCTGATGAAACGTGTCTCGGGAACCGCCCAGTTTAGAAGAGGTTTGTTATGGGAATTTGCTTCTAAACTGGGCGTTTCCTGAGACACGTGTCATCAGAGATTACTTAGACAGAAAAGAACAACCTTAACTTCAGAAGCTCATAAGTACTGAAAGGATTAAGATTTTTTAATAGAAGTAATTTACAAATCTGTTTAACTTTCTGGAGCCAGTTGATATATATAAAAAAAGTTTTTTCCTGGAATACCCCTTTAAAATCCTCTCTAAGATGCCAGTGTATCTAAGCCACCCTGTGTGATGCTAATGTGTCTGGAGGTATTACACTTAAAGGAGATCTCTGGCAAAACTTAACTTATCCCCTATCCAAAGGATAGGGGATAAATGGCTGATTGCGGGGGGTCCGACCGCTCGGACCCCACGGTCCCAGCGGTCGGACCGCCGACGATCAGCTACTTATCCCCTATCCTGTGGAGAGGGAATAAGTTCATTTTTGCCAGAGTTCCCCTTGAATACATATATCTCAGACGATCATGGGTTGAAAATCCCCCTGTGTGATTTTAGTTAACTGAGCAAATCATGACTTACAACAGTGTATCTAAGCCTATCACATGTGATATTAGTGTGGTGTCCCAGCACCAAAGGCTGTGCTGGGGGCAGTAGATTTTCTCGGGCGTGCCTGCTGCTCCTGTGTTGGGCCTACGGTTACAGTATATTGTTTACTATGGTTATGCACTTTATTATATTTACTGTATTCACTGTATTTTTTGTATCGTATGCACTGTACCTTTAAAGAGGATATGCAGAGTGACCAGGTGACCCCTTTTACCCAATGGGAACCCCTAAATTGTTCTGTATATAGTTTTGGGGGGAGGAGTTGCCCCAGTTTAGGAGTAAGGTAAGTCTTTGTGCAGAGCTCCGTGCGAGCTGCAGTGTGGAAAGGAGGTGGAAGCCTGAAGAAGCTCTTTATCAAATCAGCCCCACCATTCTGCAAATGTTCCCCGCACAGGAGTTGGTGAGTCATACCCAGGGACGGACTGACAGGTTGGGCACTCGGGCTCTGCCCGAGGGCCCGGTCCTGAGTGGGGTCCTGCACCTGCAATATTTTTTAACCCTAAATCTCCCCTTGCATCATGCAGGTCCTGGTCAGCAGTGACTAAAAACAGGGATCTACACAAAACATGGACCTGCTCTGTACCTTATGAATACTGGAGGGGTGATGTGTTTGAGGACCTGTGGTGATGTCATGATCATGTGACTTGTGGGGGCGGAGCTAAAGGTCCCGGACCAGCCAGGAGAGTTGAGTGTGCCTGGTGAGTTCCTTATGCAGTCCCAGCAGTTGGACCCCCACTAGAAAAATGGGCTGCTTATTCTTAAATGCCTGGGCCTATGTTTTGTCTGTCTGTCCCTGCCTGTTAGTCACTTATATTGTTGTGTGTGTCCTGACTGTGTCCCATAAGTGCTGTAGTCACTGATATGTTTGTGCGGCCGAGTAAGGGGTCGTCCGGGATTGGGGAAGCGGGTCGTCAGGTGATAGGGGGGCCCAAGGCAATTTTTCGCATCGGGGCCCTTGGGTTTCTAGCTACGCCCCTGCCTGTACTATACCCCAGAACTGTACTCACTATTCTGCTGGTGGGGTCACTGTGTACATCATAGGTATGCGTAGCCTATTGCATTAGGGTGTGCACCCTAAAGCGAATATGTGACACAGATAGGTCTGACGCTGAACGAATGAGTAAATGAAATAAAAATGCAGCATGAAGGAAGAAGAAATAAACTCTTTGTGTACATGGCTGTGGAAAAAAAATAAAATCTGAAAAATATATATAAAATAAATAAACAATAGCTGGTATAATTAAAGCTGCTAAACTAAAACATTAGGGTGACTAACCAACTAGAGAATCCATAGAAAGATGGTAATGCTAGCGTACACTATCATAATAATTATATAACCAATAAATTACACAATTTATTACAAGTAATGCCGCTGGTATTGCGCATTAACCTGGCCATGCCTCACCCTTGCATTGCGGTGACTCCGCCTCCACGTGACATCGCGGAACGCGCCGCACATGCTACAGGGGAGGTCTGGAGAAGGAGCATGTCCGTCCTACACTGTGCGGCAACACCACTCGCATAGTGTAGGAGGATTGGATTGGCAGGGAAACAAATGCACAGTAAGGAAGTGCAGCACGGAGGTGATAGAGCCAAGGGCATGCTGGGAGTTTTGCAACAGCTGGAGGAAACCTGGTTGGGAAATATTGCCATAGACTTTAATTATGAGTCTGTTTAGTCAGGTGATACATAGTCGGGAGAAAATGCGCTAAGCTCAGACTTCTCATGGCTCATTCAGACCCCGATCCAATTCACTTGTATGGAACATTCTGACTTGTTATTCTTTCCCCACTAGCACATTGGCAAGCTGGATGGGGCAAGGGGGGCACTGTTTCATTTTTCACCTAAGGCAGCAAAAAGGATAGGTGCACCCTGGCTATGTTGTTATAATGTACAGTAATAATATTTGTTCCTTGTATTGTGCTATTATTTGATAACTATTATTAGAGGTATAGAGTTATACAGTCCATGTTACTGGTATTGGTATATACTGAAGATTTTCTGCATGCAAACCTTTCATACTTCCAATTTCAATGGGGATGCCATTTCAGTTTTTGCTTGTTAAAGTGGCTATACGCATTGGACAAACTAGCGATTTATGCATAATCTGCTGACAATCTAATGTGTATGGGGAAATAACTTTTGCTACGCTATTGATACAAAGGTATAAGGGGTTTTGTATGATTAGAATTTTAATGCAAGAAAGCATTTTATTATTATTATTATTGGGCTTTACCTGTCATGTCGGCAGGTAATAGTGCATTCCTGGGCTCACCCTAAATAGCAGATCCACAACTGGTTGACTGTCCCTGCACTGAAATAAAGTGCACGGGTGTCACAAGTCAAAACAATAAAGGAGAACTGTATTGAGTTCAGGGAAACCATATTGGAATATAAAGGGTTACAGGCAAAAAACTAAAGTAAAAGACAGACAGGGAATGCACAAAAAAAACGTAAAATCAAAGTCAACAGGCTGGGTCTTTATCAGAGAGAGAAAAAGCAGTACTGATACAAAAGACAGGAGAAAGATAAAAAGACAAAAGACAAGGGTCAAAAATACACAGAATAGCAAAGCAGAAGTAAGGCAATAGCAAGTGCAGATAGAGACAAGCATCAGCAATGAATGTCAGGCAGGCTAGACATTAATATGTATCTGAAAAGGGTGTGGATGCTGGGCACAGATGTGACAGGGTCTAAGACCAAGCCCCCTGATAGTGATGGGGAGGACCCTTATGTTTCTAATGACTGATCAATATATTAATATTAAAATGCCATTGCTGCTGGAAAAATATCTGTTCCCTTACCCTTTAACCCAGATACATCAGAATGCTAAATGCAAAACATATCATCTTATCGCTTTGCCTGTAAATAAGATTAGGAACCTTGGGATGGAGACACTGGATACAGGATTTCTAAACATTGGACTTTGTGGAAAGATGAAGAAATCTCAAGTTTTATTCTTCAACCCATATACTCAGAATATTATCTGCTCGTGACTCTGGACCAAGACCTTGTCATGACACCATGCAAAGACTAAACATCTGATGAGCAGAGAACTTTTTCCAAGAAATTAGTGGACACTATATATGCTAATATATATGGACGCAATATTTGAACACCCAATCAAACTGTAACATATTAATTGTGATGTCATAATCAATCATCCTACTTTGCACAATGTTAAAACCAACTGTTTTTTCCTGAATAAAAAGAGAACTCTTTTGGGAGCAGCAGAGCTTCCTGCCAAGAAAGAGTATATACCAACATATCCTGTGTGGTGTATATCTTATTGTGTCGACACTTGGCAAAGTGTATAGCAGCCCGGTCAATCACATTTGAAAGACCCCATTCGATCCATCCTTGACAATAGGACCTAGCATTGCCAAAGCTACGCTTCATGCTCAGCTCAATAATAGAAAACTTAACCCTTCTTGCAGAACAGGTCCTGCTCATACATTACCTGTGTGACAACAGTCCAAAAAAATACATTGTTCCAAATTGAGTAGGAGCAGGAAAAAGGGGTGTAAATAAGCCAATGGCTAGATAGGGCTACTCCTCCTGATTCTAGGCATGTCTTTTTCAATTTAATACTTCTTCCCATTAGTGAGATTTAAGCCCTTCTGTTATAATGCAAATGAGGCATAAGTGCCCTGAGGGTGTTTCCCTGCATGATAAAAGACCAGGCCATTGCAACCCATGTCCCCATGGCCCACTTGCATCCATCTACTCCGTTTGACTGACAGCCACTAGATAAAGACATTAGCTGGACTTACCTGGGCTCTTGCCGTGCTGGAGAACGCCCCCTGAGCACTTGAGCCTAATTTGCATAATATGGGGTCGGGATATGAGGTTGGGATATGAGGACGGGATATGAGGTCGGGATAGGAGGGGGGGATTTGGGGTCGGGATATGAGGAGAGGATTTGGGGTAAGGATATGAGGATGGGATATGAGGACAAAAGCTTCCTCCTTCATTGGTTTTCCTCCCTCACAAAGATTAGGTGGGAAAAACTGGGCAATGCCGAGTACTCAGCTAGTCCCTTTAATAAAAATAGAATGTACCACTATATCTTTGTTTGAATAATTAAAGGCGTTCACCACCCCTAGACATTTTATCCCCTATCTAAAGGATAGGGGATAAGATGTCTCATGGTGTGGGGTCCGACCGCAGGGACCCCCACGATCTCCACCCCGGCGTTCTAAACATTTGTTCAGAACGCCAGTTTCGGGCGGCCATGCTCATGACGTCACGCCCCTCCAATCATGTCTATGGGAGGGGGCATAACGTCTGTGGTTGAGCGACCACATCCATCACACCCCCTCCCATAGATATGAATGGAGGGGATGAGAACACCAGGGTAAGACATATAGGGGCGGAGTACCCCTTTAATAACATATACTGAACCATACTTTTTGTTACCAACACTAGAGCTGTAACAAGAAGTATGCATAGAAAATCACCAATTAGGCTCCAGATACAGTAAAACTTTGCTTTTACTTCAAGAAGATAAAATAACAGTACAAAATAAATTGTGAAAAAAGCACAACAAAATAGTGCAAAAGGATGGGGAAAGGATACTGGTGAGTACCTATACTAACTGCCTGAATAGGGGGGGCTCCTATCACTAAGTGTGGATTGGGGATAGGGGGATCAAATTTAAAAATTTGTTATATACATATACACAAGTGGTGGTGAACCTCTCTCTGTGGCAAGAGAGGTTCGCCACCACTTGTGTAAATGTATATAACAAATTTTTCAATTTGATCCCCCTATCCCCAATCCACACTTAGTGATAGAAGCCCCCCCTATTCAGGCAAGGTTGGTACTCACCTGTATCCTTTCCCCGCCCTTTTGGACTTTTTGGTTGTGTTTTTTCATAATTTATCTTGTACTATTATTTTATCTTCTTGAAGTAAAAGCTAAGATTTACTGTATCTGGAGCCTAATTGGTGATTTTCTACCCATACTTTGTGTTATATTTACTAGTCACCAAGGAACGCATCATATCATATTGGTCCTGGGTACCCTGTATCATTTTCCCGATAGTTGCAACACTAGAGCTGTACAGCAGGCGCCTCGACACAAGTAGGAAACTTCCATAGGAGAGTGTTGTGAGCATGCTCTGTGTCATGTGTAGATGAGGGGGGAGGGCTAAGTTCTCTCTATCAACAATGGCGGATCCTGTGTTATATGCCTCCAGCTATATATATCGGAAGTGCTGCCTCTCACTGTAATATGGAGGCTGTACACAGCACAAGCTGAAATGTGACAGCCTATTGCAGTGTTTCCCAACCAGTGTGCCTCCAGCTAAAGGCTGTCTGTTCGACACCGCGCCGTTTAGGAGGCGGCGTCTCGGACTGACAAGGAGGGATAAAATAGAGTTAAAATAAATTGAATAAGGAGCTGGAGGATAAGAGGTGTAGGAGTCCAGGGATAGGCTAGGTTAGTAGGAAGGGGAGGAGTAGAAAAAGGGGATAAATGTGTTGCCCGGGCTTCCGGCTTCCTCTTTGTGGAGTCCCCGGCAAGTGTGAAGCTTCCCGCCCACCCACCCCTTTTTATGTTATGTTTTGGTTTATTAACAACAAAAAAACAAAAAAAATTATTGTAATAGTTTTGATGTGTTTAAAAAAAAACAAAACTTATATGTCTGTGTTTTTTATTCCTTGGTTATAGGAGAGTCCTGTGGGACTGTTAGGGCTGTTCAGCTGAATGGTGCCTGTTGGGTCTTTGTGACCTTGGGAACTGGTGATATAGAGTGGATTGTGGTTTTGGTTCCCCGTTTTAACGTTGTTCTCTTTTAGGCTAAGTCACAGCGTGGCGGAGGAGAAATTTGGAGGAGATTTTCCTGGAGAGTAGAGTGTGATGCCCGTCGAAGAGGGCGGCCGGCTGACCGCTTACCTCCGAGAATGTTCAATCAGAAGTTTGGATATAAATGGTTTATTTTAATGGTTATTAAATAAACGCTGTGGCCGACCCCCCAGTTGCCCAGCAAAAGCTAGAAGTGGTCAGTGTTTTCATTATATCCAGCGAACAGGTAGACACATAAATAAACTGAAGGTATACCTATTGTCAGTCCGGGCATGCTGAGAGTTGTAGTTCTGCAGCAGCTGGAGGCACACTGGTTAGGAAACAATGGCTTTAATGAGTCAGATCAATGTTATGTGTTAAAAAATGCAAGATTTCAGATTTTTTTTTTCATATATGAAAAACCCATAAATAAAAAAATATATCCAATTATAAAAACTCAACAAGTCAAATAGGTGATATTTCAGTGATACATTCTCTGTAAACCATAAGTATAAAAATAGCTAAAATGCTGTCTGTTAATAGAGCAGTACGTCTATGACCCTGAGTCATCTGACGGTGTCTAGAACACACTATTATCCAGGATTTTATAGGCATTCAGTTGATGGTCAGGATTTCTATGTGGGTCAAGAAATTATAGCTCCGCGCTAAATTGAGACTATGTGATTATGTATCATTTTCACACGTAATAGTAATATCTTGCACAGTGAGAATCTAGCCGGTCAGTCTCCAAAAATAGAACTATCTGCAGGATAGGGGATAAGCGTCTGATTGCAGGGTGTCTGACCACTGGGACCCCCTCGATCTCCCGGACGAGGACCCGGCATTACCACGGCTCCCCTCGCCTCGTCCATACATCTCTATGGGAGAGGCATGGATGCATGAACACTGCGCCTCCGCCTCTCCCATAGAGATGTGTGGAGGGGGAAGAGTCTGTACAGGAGATCGCGGAGGGGGGGTGTTTCAGTGTTTGGACCTCCGTGATCAGATGTACACACAATCGCCCTTAAAGGGGTACTCAGAAAATTATACAGATTTGTATATTACTTCTATGTAAAAATCTTAATCCTTCCATTACTTGTCAGCTGCTGTATGTACAGCGTCCATTTTAGGACATCAGTCGTTAGTCGTAACTCCGTCCCATGTCAGGCGAAACAGCGTCCCGCCTCCTCCCTCACACCAATCGCCATCATCCTTCAGCCAAAACTCCCTCATCCAAAATGCCGTCATGCCTCAGATGATTCTCCCTCAGACGTAACTTCCTGTCGCATAGCAGAGCCGACACTGCACGGCGCTGTATAGCAGATTCCAAACTGTGAAACTTGCATGTGTACTACAGACACTACATGTTCTACAGAGTCTGTATAGCAGAGCCGACACTGAATAGCATGTACAGCAGAACCTGTATAGCAGAGAGCCGACACTGACTCGGAAGAAAGGTTTTTTGTCTGAGGGATGACGGAGTTTCAGATGAGGGAGTTTAGGATGACGGAGGAGGGAGTTGCAGCTGACACCTGACAGAGACTGGTCTGAGGGAGGAGGCGGGACGCTGTTTCATCTGACGCGGGATGGAGTTACGGCAGACGACTGACTGTGTCCTAACCTAAAATGAACACCGTATGTATGCTCTAGAGCAGTGGTCTTCAACCTGTGGACCTCCAGATGTTGCAAAACTACAACTCCCAGCATGCCCGGACAGCCATAGGCTGTCCGGGCACGCTGGGAGTTGTAGTTTTGCAACATCTGGAGGACCGCAGGTTGAAGACCACTGCTCTAGAGGAAGTTGTGTAGTTTTTTTCCAATCTGACCAAAGTGCTAACTGCTGCCACCTCTGTCCATGTCAGGAACTGTCCAGTTTGCTATGCGGATTTGCTTATGCTATGTATGGAAGTACCAATAAGAATAAAGATTCTCCAAGAATGAACATCTATACCTTACAATGCACTTTCAAGCGGCCATCACCTAGCCCAGTGTTTCCCAGTCAGTGAGCCTCCAGCTGTTGCAAAGCTACAACTGGCAGCATGCCCGGACAGCCTTTGGCTTTCCTGGAATGCTGGGAGTTGTAGTTTTGCAACAGCCGGAGGCTCACTGGCTGGGAAACACTGACGTACCCTCTGCATCACTTTTGTAGTGCTTTAACCCTTGTTACACCTTGCAGCATCAGCTATACTGGGCAAGCTATACGGAGTCATGCATATGAAATAAAGACTTATTTTCTTTGACACAAAGATACAAGAAGCGTTTACAATAAAAGACATTAGTGGTGCGGGGGGGGGGGGGGGGGGGGGAGAAAGCCAAACTTTCAAAAAGCTTTTCAAAAAGCCATACAAAGTGTATCTGTCATTAGCAAAAACTTTTGATATGATGTGTTCTTGCTGTCCTGTCTGGCAGACTCTATTGCAGTGTCCCCTGGGTCCATATCCCTCTTATGGACTGTCAAGTGTTAAATATGCTATATTTTCTTATGTTACAGTGGGGATCAAAAGTTTGGGCACCCCAGGTAAAAATTTGTATTAATGTGCATAAAGAAAAGAGGAAAGATGGAAAAATCTCCAAAAGGCATCAAATTACAGATTAGACATTCTTATAATATGTCAACAAAAGTTAGATTTTATTTCCATCATTTACACTTTCAAAATAACAGAAAACCAAAAAATGGCATCTGCAAAAGTTTGGGCACCCTGCAGAGTTAATATCTTGTACTGCCCCCTTTGGCAAGAGTCTTTCAATTCTTGTTTGAGGTATCTTTGCCCATTCTTCCTTACGAAAGTCTTCCAGTTCTTTGAGATTTCTGGGCTGTCTGTCACGCACTGCTCTTTTAAGGTCTATCCATAGATTTTCAATTATGTAATTATGTTGAGGTCAGGAGATTATGAAGGCCATGGGAAAACCTTCAGTTTACGCCTCTTGATGTAATCCCCCGTGGATTTCGAGGTGTGTTTAGGATCATTATCCATTTGTAGAAGCCATCCTCTCTTTAACTTCAGTTTTTCACAGATGGCATCAAGTTAGCATCCAAAATTTGCTGAAATTTTATTGAATCCATTCTTCCTTCTACTCGTTAGATGTTCCCTGTTCCACTGGCTGCAATACAACCCCAAAGCATGATTGATCCACCCCCCATGCTTAACAGTTGGACAGAGGTTTTTTTCATTAAATTCTGTTCCCCTTCTTCTCCAAAGTACCTTTGCTCATTCCAGCCAAAACGTTCAATTTTAACCTCATCGGTCCACAGAACTTGTTTCCAAAATGCATCAGGCTTGTCTATTTTCATTTGCAAAGTTCAAACGCTGATTTTTGTGGTGAGGACGTAGAAGAGGTTTTCTTCTGATGACTCATCCATGAAGACCATATTTGTGCAAGTATCTCTTTATAGTGGAATAGTGTACCACAACTCCAGTGTCTGCCAGATCTTTCTGGAGGGATTGTGCAGTCAAACGTGGGTATTGAATTGTTTTTATCACAATCCTGTGAGCTGTTCTGTCTGATATTTTTCTTGGTCTTCCAGATCTTGCTTTAACTTCCATTGTTCCTGATGACTGCCATTTCTTAATTACATTCCGAACAGAGGATATTGACATCTGAAAACGTTTTGCTATCTTCTTATAGCCTTCTCCAGCTTTGTGAGCGTCAACTATTTTCAGTTTCAGATTTCTAGACAACTGCTTAGAAGAACCCATGGTGCTGATTGTTGGGGCAAGGTCAGATGAGTCTGGGCATTTAAAACCTTTGAGATTGACATCACCTGGTCTTCCCAGATGGTTGAGTACAAACCATTACACTGGCAGGTCTCAGCTTTACAAAGGGGGCAGTGCATGCTATAAATTCTGCAGGGTGCCCAAACTTTTGCAGATGCCATTTTTTGTTTTCTGTTATTTTGAAAGTGTAAATGATGGAAATAAAATCTAACTTTTGTTGACATATTATAAGAATGTCTAATCTGTAAGTTGATGCCTTTTGGAGATTTTTCCATCTTTCCTTGGCTTCTTTATGCACATTAATACAAATTTTTACCTTGGGTGCCCAAACTTTTGATCCCCACTGTATGTGTTGGTTAATCTTTTAAGGCATATGTGTCTTTAAATATTGTTGCTAAGGCTATGTAACCAGGGAAGGTGTCAGTGACCAGGTAAGGCTGCTTTCACACTATGAAATAGTTCCGTTTGGGGAACTTCCATCACCAGTTCCGTCACTATATCGGCGAAACCCGGCCGTTACAAAACCCCTGACGGCCGTGACTAAATTGCATTGCAGCCTATGGGGTTTTTTAACTGCCCGTTTGCACCCGTATATGCCCGTAATTCATTACGGGCGTTATACAGTGATGGGACATCGTGGCGGAAAAAATACTGCATGCAGATTTGCTTCTACATTGGACAGTTCCCGAGACAGGTGTCATCAGAGAGCAAGAGCACTTAGACAGAAAAGGACAACTCAACTTCAGCAGCTAAGAAGTACTGAAAGGATTAAGATTTTTTTAATAGAAGTAATTTACAAATCTATTAAAAAAATGTGGGAGCTCAACGTAAAAAGAGAAAACCTATACCGAGGATACTGCGTTGCACATACCCATATGCCAAGAAAGAGTACTAATAGTGTAAAAAGGGGAGGCAGTCCTGCTAGGCTAGGTCAGAGTAAAATATATAAGGTCAAAAATTAGAAGAAAGAGAGAGAGAAAAAAGAAAACTGTATCATACAGTCTTCCTGAACCTCCACCATTGAAAAAGGGGACGCAGTTCCCCGAAACGCGCCTGGTGTTAAGACAACCCTGCACATGATCTGAGACAATCGTTACCGCATTGCCGGTCCTCACCTACTCTCTCACCTGCTCCCCGTGCCTTCGGGGTAGAGAGGATACCTCCAGCGTTGCCATACGCTGCTACGACCGCTAGACTTCACAGCGCTGCCACTGCTTCCCATCCATCATCTCCGACCCCCAGCACCGGATCATATCACCCCTTCTACATTTCTCCCGTGCCACCGGGACAGAGGGACGTGCATCCGGATCGCAAGCACAGCTGCACTCACCTGACTGTGCACACTGTAGCCGGTAAGAGGCACTAAGTGCCTGAACTGTATAGCGATTGCCCTCTTGCATACAGTCCCCGTGCCGTCGGGATAGAGGGGGCATCGCCTGTATCTCTGCACCTAAAAACGTTTATAGTGGGCCCCAATCTGGGAGGCTCCAGAGCTACCAAAAATTTGCCTTATTGGATTATCAACTTTTTTGCTATGTACTTTCATCTGGATTAATCCTGGCTCCTATAATATGACTTTACAGTATAACTAAACAGATACTGTTTGCACTGTCCCATTGCCCCACTTTCATTGTCTCATTGTCCAATTAGTGAAGTGCAATACCACTGTGTATATTTTATATTCTTAGCATTTTATACCATTGTAACCATTTTATCTAGTGACCAGTCTGCGACAAGGACCCTGCCGCAGACCTCACATCATTTTTCCAAATAAATATTATCATTTTATGCTATTTTAGACACGTTTTCTTTTTTCTCTCTCTCTTTCTTCTAATTTTTGACCTTATATCTTTTACTCTGACCTAGCCTAGCAGGACTGCCTCCCCTTTTTACACTATTAGTACTCTATCTTGGCACATGGGTATGTGCAACGCAGTATCCTCGGTATAGGTTTTCTCTTTTTACGTTAGGCTCCCACATTTTTTTTTTAAATATACTTTTAAGAAACTTACCTAAATATATTGAAGGTATATGCTCTATAATGAACCATTGAGAAAGCCTTTTCTGGAATGTATCACACAGATTATTTCTACTCATTAGAGTCCAATACTGAAACCTCAATAGGGAGATTTATCAACACCTGTGTAGAGGAAGAGTGGTGCAGTTGCTCATAGCAACCAATCAGATCACTACTTTCATTTTTCAGAGACCTTTTTGGTCTCTGATTGGTTGCTATTGGCAACTGCACCACTCTTCCTCTACACAGGTGTTGATACATCTCCCCAATGTATGCATGTATATGTATATGTATGTATCTGTGTGTTCCAACATGACTTTCAAATGTTTGGAGATATTTTAAAGAAACTTGGTACATGTTACTTATATGTCACCTAAAAATATAGTAGCGTTAAATAAACCCTATGCAAATCTATGAGACTTTTAGTACACTGCCCCCAAAAAATAAAGGGAACACTAAGATAACACATCTTAGATCTGAATGAATGAACAAATCGTAGGAAATACTTTCGTCTTTACATAGTTGAATGTGCTAACAAAATCACACAAAAATTATCAATGGAAATCAAATTTATCAACCCATGGAGGTCTGGATATGGAGTCACACTCAAAATCATAGTGGAAAACCACACTACAGGCTGATTCAACTTTATGTAATGTCCTTAAAACAAGTCAAAATGAGGCTCAGTAGTGTGTGGCCTCCACGTGCCCGTATGACCTCCCTACAACGCCTGGGCATGATCCTGATGAGGTGGCCAACTCCTGGACAGTCTGTGGTGCAATGTGGCATTGGTGGATGGAGCAAGACGTGATGTCCCAGATATGCTCAATCGGATTCAGGTCTGGGGAACGGGCCGGCCAGTCCATAGCATCAATGCCTTCCTCTTGCAGGAACTGCTGACACACTCCAGCCACATGAGGTCTAGCATTGTCTTGCATTAGGAGGAAGTGATAACAGGATGGGATATGAGGACAGGATAGCAGGATATAAGGTTGGGATATAAGGACAGTATATGAGGATGGAATATGAGGATGGGATATGAGGTTGGGATATGAGGTCAGGATATGAGGTCTGGCTATGAGGACGAGATATGAGGATGGAATATGAGGTCGGGATATGAGGACGGAATATGAGGTCGGGATATGAGGACGGGATATGAGGTTGGGATATGAGGACAATATATGAGGTCAGGATATGAGAAAAGGATATGAGGTCGGGATATGAGGTCGGGTTATGAGGACATGATATGAGGACGGGATATGAGGTCAGAATATGAGAATGGAATATGAGAACGTGATATGAGGCTGGGATATGAGGTTGGGATATGAGGACAGAATATGAGGATGGAATATGAAGACAGGACATGTTGATAGGATATGAGGATGAAATATGAGGGTGGGATATGAGGATGAAATATGAGGATGGGATATGAGAACAGGATATGAGGTTGGGATATGAGGACAGGATATGAGGATGAAATATGAGGTTGGAAAATGAGGATGGGATATGAGGACAGGATATGAGGACAGGATATGAGAACAGGATAAAAGGAATGGATATCACGATGGGATATGAGGGTGAGATATGAGGGCAGGATATGAGGTATGGATATGAGGTCGGATATGAGGTGGGGTTATGAAGATGGGATATGAGGATGAGAGCATCATTGTTGCTTTTCATTTCCCACAAGGTTCAGGTAGCAAGACGGTGCAACACCAAGCACTCAGCCAGTTCCCTAAAAATAACATATCTAGAGCATCTTGTGATAGAGGGTGTGATGCAGGGCAGATGGAATTACCCTAGGGGCAGATGGCATTAACCCCTTGTATTCGTGATGCCAGGGTGTAGTTTATCCTTAACACCACCCAAAAATATAACGCAGGATCCTGGGCTAGGCACGGGGGCAATAATGACTCTGATGCCAAGTTATGGAACAACGGTAGCTTTACTGAATTAGACAGGTGGAATAGTCTATACAGCTCAGCAATGCCCACGGAGGTGACCAGTGTCTTCAGAGACCTTTGGGCTTGCTGGGACTTGCAGTGGACAGGGACAATTTTGCTGCAGGCCACTCTGACTGAAGACAGGTTGACTTTGACTGACTTGACTATACACCATTTATAGCTTACCAGCTATGACTTGGACCTGGGGATAGTGGACTTGTAGAATTGTGGCTTTAGGCCTCCTTTGGACTCCAGACACACACCTAGGACTTGACTGCACTGTGGTTCAGCAAGGACTTAGGGGGAGATTTATCAAAACCTGTCCAGAGGAAAAGTTGCTGAGTTGCCCATAGCAACTAATCAGATCGCTTCTTTCATTTCTCAGAGGCCTTTTCAAAAATGAAAGAAGCAATCTGATTGGTTGCTATGGGCAACTGAGTAACTTTTCCTCTGGACAGGTTTTGATAAATCTCCCCCTTAGTCTCTCAAGAGAAGAGAGTGAAGAGACTCCTCCCAGGGCTTATATAGGGGAGACTCTGGTGGGGTCCCATAGGTCACCCTTCGTTCACATGGTCACTGAACCCTCACTGGGTTACAGCAGCAGCATGTGGGTAAAGACTTGATTGATGCGTTCACAGAGCCCATTGCCTTGAGGGTGGTAGGCAGTGGTCCGGAGTTTCTTGCAGGCATGGAATTGGCATAGCTCTTGGAAGAGTTGGGCTTCGAAGGCCATTCCATAGTCAGTTAGGACAGACTCCAGACACCCAAGGGTTCACACCCATTTGGAGTAGAACATCTGGGCCGCTGTCTTGGCTGTGAGATCTTTGACAGGTACTACGACAACCTATTTGGAGTAATAATCCACCATGGTGATCCCCGTGGACTGGGTAGGAGACAATTTCACATGGTCTAGCGCGACTAACTGGTTAGGCCTTTAACTCTGGATGGAATGGAGGGGTGCTCTTGCATCCTTGCGCACATTCTTGGTGACATTGCAGACTGCACACTCACTGCACTATTTCTCAATGTCACTCCACATTCCGATCCAATAGAATCTTCGCATGACAGTAGCTTTGGTCTTGTGGACCCCAAAGTGTCCCGACTGGTTATGGTATGCATTGAGGACCATCACCGCGTCTCTTTGGGGAACCAGAATCTGATGAAGTCGATCACCAGCGATCGGATCCAAAGAATTTCGGGTTAGCAGTCCTTTGTGCACAAACAGTTGCTTCCTCTGTCGCCACAGATGTTTCAGCTCATAATCACACTGAGCCGTCTTAGACGGGTTGGTACCTTTTTTGCCAGAAGGTAGTCCAACAGATCCTCCAAGACTCGACTTTCATCTTGAAAAGTCCTACAGGTGTACAGGTCTTCTTTAACCTTTTTTCGGACCTGGGTTCACCATCCATCAGGGCGTCACAACATTCTGGTTCACAAACCGTTGATAAAATTGGGCCATCTCCACGTCGTCCCACACATCCCCGGAGGTCATTCGAGATAGTATATCAGCATTGACGTTTGACTTGCCGCTTCTGTACTTGATAGTGAAGCTGTAATTGGCCAATCTTAAAGCCCATTGCGGTTCAATGGCACCCAGCTTGGCAGTGTTCAGGTGGGCCAACGGGTTATTATCTGTGTAGACAGTGAATGACGTGGTGGCCAAATAGTCTTTGAACTTTTTGGTCACGGCCCAGACCAGGGCGAGAAGTTCCAATTTAAATGAGCTGTAATTAGCATCATTCTTCTCGGCTCCTCGCAAGGTACGACAGGCATAAGCAATCCTCTTGTCCATCCTGAAATTGGGACAGGACAGCTCCCAGACCTTCAAAACTGGCATCATTGTATAGCCGGAACGGCTGACTGTAGTCTGTATATGCCAGGATGGGTGGTTCTGTCAACCAATGCTTAAGAGCTCGGACCGCTGTCTCTTGCTCTTCGACCCATTCAATAGGTAGTCTTCCATTACTATTCTCCTTTGCCGTACCCCATAGGAGAGTTGTGAGGGGTTTCGCAATCTGGGGGAAGTGTGGGATAAAGCGGTGGTAGTAGCCGGCAAATCCCAGGAAGATCCTGACATCCCTGACATCTTTCACCATGCGGGGGATTGGCCAGTTTTTGTCAACTTCCACCTTTTCAGGATTGGGTTGGACTCCCTCTGCGCTGACAACATGACCTAAGTAAGGGACTTGAGGTTCGAGCAAATGACACTTTGATGGTTTAATCTTCAATCCATGCTTGATTAAGACTTGAAAGATGTCTGACAGATGACTGAGGTGCTCCTGGTAGGACTTGGAATACACAATTACATCGTCCAGGTACAATAAGACACTTTGAAAATTCAGATGGCCCAGGCACCTTTCCATCAGATGCTGGAACGTTGTGGGGGCATTACATAGCCCAAACAGCATACATGGGTGTCACGAAGGCAGTCTTCTCCCAATCTTCCATGGCCATGGGCACTTGCCAATATCCACTAGTTAAGTCCAGGCTGGAGAAGCAGGAGGTCAACCCAAGGGCCGTGAGTGACTCCTTGATCCTTGGCAAAGGGTAAGCGTCTTTATGTGTGACATTGTTCAGTTTCCTGTAGTCTACACAGAAGCGGATGGTTCCGCCTTTCTTCTTGACCAGGACAAGTGACGCCGCCCAGGGACCCTGACTTTCTTCGACCGGACGGTGTCTTTCCTTGATAGGCGGACTGTCGCCTCTGAGGATTCGGTGCTGGATCATGGAAGTATGCCCGAAGTCAATGGGGGACATTTATCAATGTTTGCTTATGTATTCCTTTTTTTTTGTAATTTTTTCTTAACTTTTTTTTTTTTTTTTTGCTTATGTGTGACTTATTTATCAACTGGTTTCAACCTGTTGCTAAATTTCTTTCATGTAAGCAATTTTTTCTTTTTACTTTGGTTGTAGCTTTTGCTGCTCCATGTTTGAGCTGGAGTAAATTTAGTCAATTTTTAATCTTGTTGCGACTTTTTTTTGCGCAGTTGCGACTGTCGCAGTTAATGAATACCAGACTACCTGTAGTCCATTTTAAAATTATTACTACATAGTTTTGGAAAACTTGCTTTTTTCGCTTTCCAGTCAAAATGTCGCACGAAAAATCGCGGGGGGAGATTTATCAAAACCTGTCCAGAGGAAAAGTTGCTGTGTTGCCCGTAGCAACCAATCAGATCGCTTCTTTCATTTTTGAAAAGGCCTCTGCAAAATTAAAGAAGCAATCTGATTGGTTGCTATGGGCAACTCAGTCTGAACTGAGAAACTCAGAAACTTTTCCTCTGGACAGGTTTTGATAAATCTCCCCCTTAGTATCTCAAGAGAAGAGAGTGAAGAGACTCCTCCCAGGGCTTATATAGGGGAGACTCTGATGGGGTCCCATAGGTCACCCTTCGGTCACATGGTCACTGACACCTCAATGGGTTATAATCACATGACAGATGTTCTTAAAGCTACATTTTATATACATTACATAGCATAACAATAACTGTACAAGGGGAACAGATGCAGGGGGCCCAGGGGACACTGCAGGGAGGCTGCCTGACAGGACAGCAAGGATACAGGGGTACAACTCCTGTACTGGGCCACCACAATCTATTCTGCTTTGTACTGTTACTCCCGACCACTGGATGTTACTCTTCTTCTAGTTAATTTGTCTGTACACAGCCTGACACCCCCAACGCTGATTGGGTCAAGGTCATTATGTAGGGGCACATAAGAATGACAAGAAGAATAGTAACACCCAGTTATCAATATATTAATACATTTTCCAGGAGGAACAAGATAGAAACTGCACAATGTGGACTTCAAAGAGAAAGAAGACATGCTCCAAACTTATGTCATTGGGAACAAAAATATTTACTAAACAAACAATCAGTATATATTTTTTTTACCAGAGCTTCCTATTACCTGTTATTTTTTTAATTAATGTTCTACTGTTTTAGGGTGCTTTCACACCAAGTTTTTGCAATGCAGTTCCCGTATATGTTTTCAATTTGAAAACCGTAGGGGACCGTATTGAATACCGTATGCATTGACTCTCCTTTGAAAACCGTACGCCAAAGGATGTATCCGGTTGTGTCCGTTTTGAATCCTGTACGGTTTTGTCAGGTTTTTTTCCCGTAACAAAAAGCCTTAGCCTACCACGGTTTTTGGTCCAGGTGAAAAACTGTATTGAAACCGTATACTTTTTTTTTTTAACATGGGAATCAATGGGAACCGTAGAGAACCGTATGGGCTTACGGTTCCATCCAGTTTGCACCATATGGTTTTTGACTTTGTGCAGGATTTTTTTTTTGAATTTCAATCAAGCAAGTGAAACTTTATTCATAATCGAGTGAAAAGTTAAAAACGTATACGTTTTTTTCTTAAAAAACGGATGCAACCAGACATCATTTTTCAAACCGTATACGGGTTAAAATTTGTATACACGTTTTGACACAGTTTAGTCAGGTTTTGAGGAATCCGTTTTTCATCAAAAACCTGATACGGGAACTGTATTGCAAAAACATGGTGTGAATGCACCCTAAGGGTACGTTCACACAAGCGGATCCCCAGCTCGTATTACGCTGCGGATCCACTGCTGAAGGACCGCTGTATACTACCTTTACAGGTGCCTGCTCGGGGCGGCAATATGCCGCTACAAGCAGACACACGAAGCGATGTGCGAGTTGCTGCGCATGCGCAGTGCACTCGCATACATCGCGGCTGCTCCCCCCTGCTCTATGAGCTAGGCTGAGAGCTGCCGCGATGTGCGAGCATACTACGCATGGCAACTCGCACATCGCAGTGTGTCTGCTCGTAGTGGCGTATTGCCGCTCTAAGCAGGCACCTGTAAAGGCAGCATCAGTGGTCCTTCAGCGGCGGATCTGCAGTAAAATACGTGCTGGGGATCCACTCTTGTGAACGTACCCTTAGGGCACATTCCCACGTGCCATATTTTGCTGCGTATTTGCTGCTGCGTATTTTCTTTCCCATTGAAGTTCAATGGGAAAGAAAATACGCAGCAGCAAATACGCAGCAAAATACGGCATGTAGGAACGTGCCCATACGCTGGAATCACACCTGCAGCCTTTTCAACCACACACGGGACTTATCAGTAGCGTCAGTTTTTCCATTATATTTCCCATTCCTTTTGGATCCACTTCCAGCTTTTCGTTGAAAAAAAAAAAAAAAGCATCCAAACCTGCATGTGTGATTCCAGCCTAATGAGCGGATTTCTCATCCACACAGCTCCATCCGTCACATCACATGCAGGATTCGGATACAAAGAGACATTAGCACAGCGTGATCCATGACCATGACATTGCCATTTATATGAAGTCCTGGGTAATTGCGCTATATAGTGTCAGCAACCCCTATCATAACAGTGTTTCCCAAGCAGGGTGCCTCCAGCTGTTGCAAAACTACAACTCTCAGCATGCGGGATTCGGATACAAAGAGACATTAGCACAGCGTGCGCCCAGATGATCCATGACATCGCCATTTATATGAAGTCCTGGGTAATTGCACTATATAGTGTCAGCAACGCCTATGACAGTGTTTCCCAACCGGGGTGCCTCCAGCTGTTGCAAAACTACAACTCCCAGCCTGCGGGATTCAGATACAAAGAGACATTAGCACAGCGTGAGCCCAGATGATCCATGACATTGCCACTGGGTAGTGATGAGCGGCATTGGCCATATTCGAATTCGCGATATTTCGCGAATATATGGACGGATATTCGCCCATATATTCGAGAATTTTGCGTTTTTGTTATATTCATTGTGTATTTGCGTATTCGTTGCATATTCACGTAATCGAACATAAAACTGAAAAAAAAAAAAAACGCTGCTGGTTGAAATCTTAACTAGTGAAGGGGTGGGGAACTTTCCTATTGGTTGCTAGGGATGTTGATAACCTCTGACAAGTGTATTTGCATCATTCTCATTGGCCACAAGCTAAAAGAAGGAATATGCGCATATGCGAAATATTTGCGCTCCACAGTCTCCCACAGTAACTAGTACTGGAGCATTCTTTAGACTACAAGCTGGAAGCAGGGAGGGATGATGATCACTGTGATGTGTTCTGTGGAAAAACAAAAAGAAAAACGAATATTTGTAATTTTGTATAGCGAATATTTTCACAATATATGGAATTTGCGATAAAAATTTGAAATGCGAATATACACACCCAACACTAGTCCTGGGTAATTGCTCTATATAGTGTCATATCTAGTGGATAAAAAGATAAGCCATTGTTCATTGAGAAAGTGGCAGCAGCCTCGAAACGCGTCTGGTTCGGCTAAATAAAGAACATATATCCTACCATTGGATGTTACTTCATTCTTGCGGCACGCGCCTGAATTTTCGGATTTTTTCCTATCTTCTACCTGACTATATAGTGTCAGCAACGCCTATGACAGTGTTTCCCAACTAGGGTGCCTCCAGCTGTTGCACAATTATAACTCCCAGCCTGCGGGATTCGGATACAAAGAGACAGTAGCACAGCGCGCGCCCAGATGATCCATGACATTGCCATTTATATGAAGTCCTGGGTAATTGCACTATATAGTGTCAGCAACCCTTATCATAACAGTGTTTCCCAAGTAGCAGGGCCGTTTGAAGGAATTTGGGGGCCCCAAGCAAAATGGACATGGAGGCCCCCCCCCCCCCCCCCCCCCTTGATGTTCACGCACGTCACGCTCTAGGGCCGGTGTCAGGACATCGTAACTCCGGCCCTTGAATTCTGGCAGCGCGACGTGAGCGAACGTCGATACCAGGCCCCCACATTAGGTGCAGCAGAGTTCCTCCACATTAGGTACAGCATAGTTCTCCCCACATTAGGTGCAGCATAATTCTCCCTGCATTAGGTTGGCAGTGTTCCCCCCACATTAGGTAGGCAGTGTTCCCCCGAATTAGGAAGGCAGTGTACCCCCACATTCGGTTGGCAGTGTTCCCCCACATTAGGTAAGCAGTGTTCCCCCACAATAGGTAGGCAGTGTTCACCCACATTAGGTAGGCAGTGTTCACCCACATTAGGTAGGCAGTGTTCCCCCACATTAAGCTGGCAGTGTTCCCCACAGATATACAGCCTCCAGCCATATACAGTGTATGGCTGGAAGCTGTATGCCTGTGTACTGTACCACTTCAGTGCTCCGACCACTGCTCCTCCGATCCGGCCATAGCATTAGTTCCCGGGACCGGAGAAGCGGGGGTCGGAGCACCGAAGATGACATCCCACTGGTCACTTACCAAGCTGGCCAGAGCGCGTCTTCCTCCTCCTTGATGCTCCGGTCTTCTGCGCCTCCGTTGCTATGGGCGCACGCACGGGACGTCAGTGACGTACGGCATGAGCTATCTCCCGGAGACCCTGCGTTTTTAAACTTAACGCGGGGCCGCAGAGAGTTAACAGGGGCATCCCTGTGCCCCGAAAACATCTTTCGGGACACAGGGATGTCCTTAATAGTGATGGGGGGAATTGCCCTTTCTCTACAGGACAGGCAAGTACCAGCTCTGCTCGGGGCCCCAAGCAATTGCTTGGTTTGCCTGTCCTGTAGCGACGGGCCTGCCAAGCAGGGTGCCTCCAGCTGTTGTAAAACTACAACTCCCAGCCTGCGGGATTCGGATACAAAGAGACATTAGCACAGCGCGCGCCCAGATGATCCATGACATTGCCATTTATATGAAGTCCTGGGTAATTGCACTATATAGTGTCAGCAACCCCTATCATGACAGTGTTTCCCAAGCAGAGTGCCTCCAGCTGTTGCAAAACTACAACTCCCAGCCTGCGGGATTCGGATACAAAGAGACATTAGCACAGCGCGCACCGAGATGATCCATGACATTGCCATTTATATGAAGTCCTGGGTAATTGCACTATATAGTGTCAGCAACGCCTATGACAGTGTTTCCGAACCAGTGTGCCTCCAGCTGTTGCAAAACTACAATTCCCAGCCTGCGGGATTCAGATACAAAGAGACATTAGAAAATGTGCGCGCCCAGATGATCCATGACATTGCCATTTATATGAAGTCCTGGGTAATTGCACTATATAGTGTCAGCAACACCTATCATAACAGTGTTTCCCAACCAGTGTGCCTCCAGCTGTTGCAAAACCACAACTCCCAGCCTGCGGGATTCGGATACAAAGAGACATTAGCACAGCGCGTGCCCAGATGATCCATGACATTGCCATTTATATGAAGTCCTGGGTAATTGCACTATATAGTGTCAGAAATGCCTATGACAGTGTTTCCCAACCAGTGTGCCTCCAGCTGTTGCAAAACTACAACTCCCAGCATGCGCGATTCGGATACAAAGAGACAGTAGCACAGCGTGCGCCCAGATGATCCATGGCATTGCCATTTATATGAAGTCTTGGGTAATTGCACTATATAGTGTCACACCTATGACAGTGTTTCCCAAGCAGAGTGCCTCCAGCTGTTGCAAAACCACAACTCCCAGCCTGCGGGATTCGGATACAAAGAGACATTAGCACAGCGCGTGCCCAGATGATCCATGACATTGCCATTTACATGAAGTCCTGGGTAATTGCATTATAAAGTGTCAGCAATGCCTATGACAGTGTTTCCCAACCAGTGTGCCTCCAGCTGTTGCAAAACCACAACTCCCAGCCTGCGCGATTCGGATACAAAGAGACAGTAGCACAGCGTGCGCCCAGATGATCCATGACATTGCCATTTATATGAAGTCCTGGGTAATTGCACTATATAGTGTCAGCAACGCCTATGACAGTGTTTCCGAACCAGTGTGCCTCCAGCTGTTGCAAAACTACAATTCCCAGCCTGCGGGATTCAGATACAAAGAGACATTAGAAAATGTGCGCGCCCAGATGATCCATGACATTGCCATTTATATGAAGTCCTGGGTAATTGCACTATATAGTGTCAGCAACACCTATCATAACAGTGTTTCCCAACCAGTGTGCCTCCAGCTGTTGCAAAACCACAACTCCCAGCCTGCGGGATTCGGATACAAAGAGACATTAGCACAGCGCGTGCCCAGATGATCCATGACATTGCCATTTATATGAAGTCCTGGGTAATTGCACTATATAGTGTCAGAAATGCCTATGACAGTGTTTCCCAACCAGTGTGCCTCCAGCTGTTGCAAAACTACAACTCCCAGCATGCGCGATTCGGATACAAAGAGACAGTAGCACAGCGTGCGCCCAGATGATCCATGGCATTGCCATTTATATGAAGTCTTGGGTAATTGCACTATATAGTGTCACACCTATGACAGTGTTTCCCAAGCAGAGTGCCTCCAGCTGTTGCAAAACCACAACTCCCAGCCTGCGGGATTCGGATACAAAGAGACATTAGCACAGCGCGTGCCCAGATGATCCATGACATTGCCATTTACATGAAGTCCTGGGTAATTGCATTATAAAGTGTCAGCAATGCCTATGACAGTGTTTCCCAACCAGTGTGCCTCCAGCTGTTGCAAAACCACAACTCCCAGCCTGCGCGATTCGGATACAAAGAGACAGTAGCACAGCGTGCGCCCAGATGATCCATGACATTGCCATTTATATGAAGTCCTGGGTAATTGCACTATATAGTGTCAGCAACACCTATCATAACAGTGTTTCCCAACCAGTGTGCCTTCAGCTGTTGCAAAACCACAACTCCCAGCCTG